>NC_133330.1:31613427-31945771 GCF_042186555.1 Aquarana catesbeiana
TTGCTGAGTGCCCCCATAGCAAGGCACTTGCTATGGGGGCACTGATGCGGGCTCGCTCCAGAGTCACGCTCTTCGTGTCTTGACACAGACAGTGCGACTTGCTCTCCAACCCCCCCTGCTCCTTCCGGATATGGATATGATTGACAGCAGCAGGAGCCAATAGCTCCCACCCGCTGTTGCCTCTGAACCTATGAGGAGAAAGAAAGCAGCGATGCTGCTTCCGAGCACAGTGCTGCATCAACATCGAGTTAATGTAAGTATAAGGGGGGGACAGGGCTGCACTTAGAATGTTCTTTACCTTAATGCATAGAATGCATATACTGTAGGTAAACAATTTTCTGCCTTTAGAACTACTTTAAAAGTCTCTTACTTCTAATGGGAATGTATTGGAATTATGCTCTCTAACTACTTGCTGTGGATCTGTAAGGATGACGTGTGTTGTCCTGAATTCAGCATTTAGAGGCTGATGATACAGTACGTTGTTCACAGTGCACATACCATATATGATCCAGAATGTCAGGATGACGCACTCTTGTCTCCAGTCTTAATTTACAGGTTGCCAAAAGATGGATGACAGGAATAAGTCTTTGTGCGTTAACTGAACTCTTCTCCCCCCTCTCCAGTTTAATTCATAGAGATAGCTTTTCTACAGATTACCTAATCAGTTTCTCCTCCACCATCCCCAGGGATGAGGTCAAAAGATCAGCGTGTTACATAAACTGCGCCCTCCATTTAATTCTATCATATACAATTACTGCTCTCACCTCTATTTCACTTCAGGAGAACCAATAAAGAGGTTACCTGTCATGTACACACAGTGAAAGCAGTCATTTTGTAGGCTCTCTTGTACTTCCCAGGCAGCTTGTAGGCACTGCGGCCGCATGATGTACAGTATAAATATACAGTATGTGATAGAGCTCACTAAATAATGATATATATGAGTTTTTCTTTTTAATGTACAGATTGCGACCCATTGGGTCATTGTGTGCTTGCACCCCTAAGCTTTTCAGTTTAAATGAAGTGCCAGTGAATGACTGGTGCAAGACGGAACCTGCTGTCCTCACTATAGCAAACAGTATGGCCCTGATGCTTGTACAGTGGGGACGAAAAGTATTCAGACCCCCTTAAATTTTTCACTCTTTGTTATATTGCAGCCATTTGCTAAAATCATTCAAGTTCATTTTTTTCCTCATTAATGTACACACAGCACCCCATATTGACAGAAAAACACAGAATTGTTGACATTTTTGCTGATTT
Source organism: Aquarana catesbeiana (assembly GCF_042186555.1). Classification (NCBI taxonomy): domain Eukaryota; kingdom Metazoa; phylum Chordata; class Amphibia; order Anura; family Ranidae; genus Aquarana; species Aquarana catesbeiana. Next base: position 31,614,685 of record NC_133330.1, read on the forward strand.
ATTAAAAAAGAAAAACTGAAATATCACATGGTCCTAAGTATTCAGACCCTTTGCTCAGTATTTAGTAGAAGCACCCTTTTGATCTAATATAGTCATGAGTCTTTTTGGGAAAGATGCAACAAGTTTTTCACACCTGGATTTGGGGATCCTCTGCCATTCCTCCTTGCAGATCCTCTCCAGTTCTGTCAAGTTGGATGGTAAACATTGGTGGACAGCCATTTTTAGGTCTCTCCAGAGATGCTCAATTGAGTTTAAGTCAGGGCTTTGGCTGGCCCATTCAAGAACAGTCACGGAGTTGTTGTGAAGCCACTCCTTCGTTATTTTAGCTGTGTGCTTAGGGTCATTGTCTTCTTGTAAACCTTCGGCCCAGTCTGAGGTCCTGAGCACTCTGGAGAAGGTTTTCGCCCAAGATATCCCTGTACTTGGCCGCATTCACCTTTCCCTCGATTGCAACCTGTCGTCCTTTCCCTGCAGCTGAAAAACACCCTCACAGCATGATGCTGCCACCACCATGCTTCACTGTTGGGACGGTATTGGACAGGTGATGACCAGTGCCTGGTTTTCTCCACACAGACCGCTTAGAATTAAGGCCAAAAAGCCAGGCCAGAGAATCTTATTTCTCACCATCTTGGAGTCCTTCAGGTGTTTTTTAGCAAACTCCATGCGGGCTTTCATGTGTCTTGCACTGAGGAGAGGCTTCCGTAGGGCCACTCTGCCATAAAGCCCCAACTGGTAGAGGGCTGCAGTGATGGTTGACTTTCTACAATTTTCTCCCATCTCCCGACTGCATCTCTGGAGCTCAGCCACAGTGATCTTTGGGTTCTTCTTTACCTCTCTCACCAAGGCTCTTCTCCCCCCCCCGATAGCTCAGTTTGGCCGGATGGCCAGCTCTAGGAAGGTTTCTGGTCGTCCCAAACGTCTTCCATTTGAGGATTATGGAGGCCACTGTGCTCTTAGGAACCTTAAGTGCAGCAGATTTTTTGGTAACCTTGGCCAGATCTGTGCCTTGCCACAATTCTGTCTCTGAGGTCTTCAGGCAGTTCCTTTTGACCTCATGATTCTCATTTGCTCTGACATGCACTGTGAGCTGTAAGGTCTTATATAGACAGGTGTGTGGCTTTCCTAATCAAGTCCAATCAGTATAATCAAACACAGCTGGACGCAAATGAAGGTGTAGAACCATCTCAAGGATGATCAGAAGAAATGGACAGCACATGAGTTAAATATATGAGTGTCACAGCAAAGGGTCTGAATACTTAGGGCCATGTGATATTTCAGTTTTTCTTTTTTAATAAATCTGCAAAAATGTCAACAGTTCTGTGTTTTTCTGTTAATATGGGGTGCTGTGTGTACATTAATGAGGAAAAAATGAACTGCAATGATTTTAGTAAATGGCTGCAATATAACAAACTTAAGGGGGTCTGAATACTTTCCGTCCCCACTGTATCTATGCATTTCCAGAAATGCAACCCCAAACTTGTAGGAAACCTCCACAATGCTTCACTGCTGCCTGCAGGTACTCATTATTGTACCACTCTCCAGCCCTTCACCAAACAAACTGCCTCCTGCTACAGCCAAATATTTCAAATTTTCACTCATCAGTCCAGAGCTCCTGCTGCCATTTTTCTGCTTTCCAGTTGCTATGTTTTTGTGCATAGTTGAGACACTTAGCCTTGTTTTTATGTCGAAGGTATGGCTTTTTGGCCGCAATTCTTTCATTAAGACCACTTCTGGCCAGTAGGTGGGTGCACCTGGGTCTCACTGGTTTCTGCTGGTCACTGTTGGACATCTTCCAATGTTGAAGGGAAGTAAGAATGATGTGTCATTCATCTGCTGCACTAAGTTTCCTTGGTCATCCACTGTGTCTACGGTCCTCAACATTGCCCGATCAATGGTGTCCTCGATGCTAAGTAATACAGGCAGATACTTATTCATCATGGAAGGGGTGTGATTGGCCCCAAATATTTTCTACAGCAGGACAATGATCCCAAACCTACAGCCAATGTCATTAAGAACTTTCTTTAGTGTAAAGAACAAGGAGTCCTGGAAGTGATGGTTTGGCCCCCACAGAGCCCTGATCTCATCAACATGGAGTCCATCTGGGATTACATAAAGAAAAATCTGAAGCAGCCTACATCCACAGAAGCTCTGTGATTAGTTCTTCAAGATGTTTGGAACAACCTACTTGCAGAGTTCCTTCAAACACTGTGTGCAAGTGTACCTAGAAGAATTGATGCTGGTATGAATACAAAGGGTAATCACACTAGATATTGATTTGATTTTTTTCTGTTCATTTACATTGCATTTGTAAATTGATAAAAAAAAACAATTAAAATATATATGTTTGAAAGCATTTTACCTTGCAGCATTTCTTTACACCTGCCTAAAATTTTGCACAGTACTGTATATCTCCTTGCGTTGCAGATATTTGTTTTAGGGGGGTACCCCATTCTTTTTGTCAGATGTAATTATGGTATACTGAAGCATTTCATAAGTGTCAAAGGCTTTTATTGACAATTACATTAAGTTTATGCAAAGAGTCAATATTTGCAGTGTTGACCCTTCTTTTTCAAGACTTCTTCAATTCTTCCTGACATGGCAGCCCATTCTTGCATAACTTTTTTTTTTTTTTTTTTACCACATCAGTGACCGTTTTCAGGAAAGCATGTTTCAACTTTACAGTTCAGTATTGTCCCGACTAGTGGTGTTTTGTGTTTTTTTTTTTTTCCCCTTGTTCTTATTTGCGAATATAAATGTCCCCGACGCATACAACCAATTCCTGTAATGGAACGTCTCTTGACTAGGGACAATCAAGAAAGAAAAAAAAGAAAGAAAGAAAAACTGATACATAGAATATCTATACTCCCCTATGTCCATCCCTAAAGCCCCCCCCCCCCGAATAATCACCCCTCCCTACCCTACCCTTCTAAGTGTCAAAGGCTTTTATTGACAATTGCATTGAGTTTATGCAAAGAGTCAATATTTGCAGTGTTGACCCTTCTTTTTCAAGACCTCTACAATTCTCCCTGGCATGCTGTCAATCAACCTCTGGGCCACATCCTGATTGATGGCAGCCCATTCTTGCATAATCAATGCGTGAAGTTTGTCAGAATTTCTCAATGGGGTCTGGGGAGTTTCCTGGCCATGGACCCAAAATTGTCGATGTTTTGTTCCCCAAGCCACTTAGTTATCACTTTTGCCTTTTGGCAAGGTGCTCCATCATGCTGGGAAAGGCATTGTTCCTCACCAAACTGTTCTTGGATGGTTGGGAGAAGTTGCAGTCGGAGGATGTTTTTGTACCATTCTTTATTCATGGTGGTGTTCTTAGGCAAAATTGTGAGTGAGTCCACGCCCTTGGCTGAGAATCAACCCCACACATGAATGATCTCAGGATGCTTTAGTGTTGGCATGACACAGGACTATTGGTAGCGCTCACCTTTTCTTCTCTGGACAAGGTTTTTTCCATATGCCCCAAACAATCGGAAAGGGGATTCATCAGAGAAAATGACTTTACTCCAGTCCTCAGCAGTCCAATCCCTGTACCTTTTGCAGAATATCAGTCTGTCCCTGATGTTTTTCCTGGAGATAAGTGGCTTCTTTGCTGCCCTTTTTGACACCAGGCCATCCTCCAAAAGTCTTCTCCTCACTGTGCGTGCTAATGTACTCACACCTGCCTGCTACCATTCCTGAGCAAGCCCTGCACTGGTGGTACTCTGATCCTGCAGCTGAATCAACTGTAGGGGGCGGTCCTGGCACTTGCTGGACTTTCTTGGGTGCCCTGAAGCCTTCTTCGCAACAATTGAACCTCTCTCCTTGAAGTTCTTGATGATCCCGTAAATGGTTGATTTAGATGCAATCTTAGTAGCAGCAATATCCTTGCCTATGAATCTCATTTTGTGCAAAGCAATGAGGACTGCATGTGTTTCCTGCAGGTAACCATGGTTAACAGAGGAAGAACAATGATTTCAAGCAACACTCTCTTTTTAACCTTTTCGTGCCCACGCTATAGCCGAAAGACAGCTACAGCGGGGGGCCTAAATTCCTGGGAGGGTTTCCATGCACGTCCTCCCATGCGTGTGATGCCTGCACGCTGCGCTCTGTGATCAGCAAGTCCATGAGACTACTCTTGTCCACCAGTGCCACCTATCAGTGCTGCCAATCAGTGCCTCATCATCAGTGCCACCAAATCTGTGCCCATCAGTGCAGCTTCATCAGCGCACATCAATGAAGAAGAAAAATTACCTGTTTGCAAAATTTTATAACAAACTATGAAAACTGTTTTGTTTTGTTTTTTTTCAAAATTTTCGGTCTTTTTGTGTTTGTTTAGCAACAAATAAAAACCCCAGTAGTGATTAAATACCACCAAAAGAAAACTCTATTTGTGTGAAATATATTATGAAAATTTCATATGGGTATAGTGTAGCATGACCGCGCAATTGTCATTCAAAGAGTGACAGCGCTGGAAGCTGAAAATTGGCCCAGGCAGGAAGGGGGTTTAAGTGCCCAGTAAGCAAGTAGTTAAAGCTTCCAGTCTGTTATTCTAACTCAATCAACATTTCCAGAGTGATTTCCAGCCTTGTCCTCGTCAACACTGACACCTGTGTTAACGAGAGAATCACTTACATGATGTTAGAGCTAAGATGCAGTGGAAATGTTTTTTGTTTTTTTTTTTTTGTTTTTTATGGGATTAAGTTCATTTTCATGGCAAAGAGGGACTTTACAATAAATTGCATTTCATCTGATCACTCTTCATCACATTCTGGAGTATATGCAAATTACCATCATAAAAACTGAGGCAGCAGACTTTGTGAAAATGAATATTTGTGTCATTCTCAAAACTTTTGGCCGGGGCTGTATTTAACCCGAAAAATACTTGCAAATTTGAAATTCATTTCAAATGATACTAGGTTTTCTGGTAACATTTCTTTTTTCTTTCTTCTGATGGTTGACCAATGTGCTAACAGTTGCAATTCTATAGCCTGGGTAAAATTCTATGTTTATAATAAAGCGTCTCATGCTGCAATGAGATCACAATTTCTGTTTTCAGCTTTGAAAATGGCCTCCACTGGGTTAAGGCGACAGGTGCACTTTATGGATGTTGATTAAACGCCTCAATACTTTTTCACCCACAGCTGTTTACTCCGAGTTCCATGGCATAGCTTTCCCCGACAGCTGACAACATTGCCAGCGTACCGTCTTTGTGTCCCCACAAAGTACCCATTTCAGGAACAAACGGCTGCCCGCAGGTAATACCAATTCTGCAACAAAAGACGAAACTGCTGGGGCGTTTAACCAGCAAGAAGGACCCCGTGCTGGCTTCTAGCAAACCCTTTATTTTGGGAAAAAAAAACACACAAAACTGTGACCAGCAGTGGGCATCTCATCGTGGCAAAAATAATGGCCCCAATATCTTTCATGTAAAACAGAGTCATTTGAATCGGGGACAATTTTCCGAGATAAAATAGGAGGTATTAATGCTGGCAGACTACAATGTGACGGAGTCATTAGCCTAACCGATGCAGTGTTTGTGTGTTTTTTATTCCTTGCTTGGCTCTGGAACAAGAAGTAATTTGCCCATTATGTGTGTGACATGAGGGCCGGGTAAAATTTTCCTTGTGCCGCTGTGAAGCGCCCCGCTGAGATTCGGGGTCAGGGGATGTCGGGATAGTTTGTGAAGACGGAACATTCTATAGAATCCCTGCGGCAGGGGACTGTCCTTCCCTTTGGTAACGCAGAGTGCGCTATATCATTAGGCCCAGCAATGTCACTTTATCCTGGGGCGGTTTTGCTTTATTGTAAGCGTGACAGATTTCAATTGTGCCTATTATGTGCGTGTGGCTTTTTTTATTTTTTCCCCCTCCGTGCTTTTCAGTCACCTAAAACGCTGCTCATTTTTATTTTATAGTTTTGTCTTTTAATCGTTGACTGAACGTGGCCTTCAAGTGAGTTCTTAAGAAAAAGACAGTTTGTTTTGCAGTGAAAGTTTATTTTTAAAAGCAAAATATAGCCAGTAAGAACTTTTATTTCCTTGCAATGTGGCAATTGTCATGGTTTAGACCCCTTTCACACTGAGACGCTTTTCAGGCGCTTTCACGCTAAAAAAAAGCAGCTAAAAAGCTCTCAATGTTTTACTGGCAGTTTAGAAGCACCTCAGTGTGAAAGGGGCCTTAGCCTGCAGTTTCCTGCTTGGGAAATACTTACCGTATTTTTCGCTTCATAAGACCCCTTTCACACCGAGGGCGTTTTGCAGGCGCTATAGCGTTAAAAATAGCGCCTGCAATCCGCCCTCAAACAGCTGCTCCATTATCCAGTGTGCTTCATGCACTGGTGCGCAGTCATGTTGGAACAGGAAGGGGCCATCCCCGAACTGTTCCCACAAAGTTGGAAGCATGAAATTGTCCAAAATGTCTTGGTATGCTGACCCCTTAAGAGTTCCCTTCACTGGAACTTCCCTTCATTGGCCAGGCCCAACCCCTGAAAAACAACCCCACATCATAATCCCCCCTCCACCAAATAATTTGAACCAGTGCACAAAGCAAGGTCCATAGAGACATGGATGAGCGAGTTTGTGGTGGAGGAACTTGACTGGTCTGCACAGAGTCCTGACCTCAACCCGATGGAATACCTTTGGGATGAAATAGAGTGCAGACTGCGATCCAGGCCTTCTTATCCAACATCAGTGCCTGACCTCACAAATGCGCTTCTGGAAGAAGACACCCTCCTAACCCTTGTGGCAATGTTCCCAAAAGAGTTGAAGCTGTTATAGCTGCAAAGGGTGGGCCAACTCAATATTGAACCCAGGACTAAGACTGGGATGCCATTAAAGTTCATGTGCGTGTAAAGGCAGGTGTCTCAATTTTGGTAATATAGTGTATATTTACATAGTTGGGTTGAAAAGAGATCCAAATCTATTTAGTTTAACCAATAGAAAAACATAAATGGAATAAATAGAAAACCGGCATATACAGAATCCTATACCGACAGTTATACCAGAAGAAGGAAAAATCCATATAAAGCATAGTCCCGTTTGCTGAAGGAGGGGGGAAATGTCCTGTTATGGTAAATGCAGCCCTGATTTTGTTGCATGAGAGCTTCAGGACCTACTTGTGGGGGTTGAGTCGCCACATTTAGTTCATTTTTTGACTTAATTCTTCCACCTGTGCCTGACAGAGAAATGTATAGACAAAACACCTCGAAGGATGCTGGAAAAACAAAGCAGGATTAGTAAAAACCAGACCAGAAGAGATAAAGGGCCAATCTGCAGAAAGCCTTATAATTATTATCACAGACAATGAATAGCTGCTGCAGGTGAACAGGGCTGTGCAGTACACCTAGTGGTATTTATGTTTAGTGCAGATTATGCCCAGGAATAAATTCCCAAGTTTGGATGAGGAGGAAGGCACGCCCAGTGTCCAGAACAATGCGACTCCTGGTGGGAGATTAGAATAATTTATTGAAAGTGTGAGAACATACAAATCGAGCCAATGCGTTTCGGGGGAACAGCTTTCCCCTTCTTCAGGGCTGTACCCCCCCCCTGTCAAAATTTTAAATTTCTGGCACCAAATTCACCCTCTCATTTTGTCTCTGAATTACAAAATCTGGCATTTGCCATTTCAAAGTATTCTGCTGTCAGAAACCATGAAATCAGAAAGAGACAGAAGTACAGTTAAATCACACTTGTTTAATAATAAAAGCAAAAAGAGCAAACATAGTCAAAACAGCCAGAGTTCAGGAAACGGAATGGATAGCCAGACAAGCCAGACGTCAGGGAGCCGGAGATGAGCGTAGTAAAACAGCAAGCAGGATCTGGAGCCAGAAGGGATGTCAGCCAAGCAAGTCTTTTAACAGGAATGCAGGAGAGCATCTCTGTGATGTCAACTAAGGCGAGGGCAGAGATCCTCTGGGCTGGACGGCTTAAGTAGGCAGGACTTGATGAGCAGGATATCATCAACAGCTGAGTACCTGTGGAGAGATAGGAGCTGGCAATTAGCCGACAGCTGAGCGCCCAGCTCAGAGAAGGAAGGGCTGAGCCCAGCCCTGACATCTGCCAGAGTTCATCCATCTCCGTTAGCACCTACAGCCCTGAAGGGAGAGGCTGTTCCCCTGAAACGCGTTGACTTGATTTGTATGTTCTCATACTTTCAATAAATGATTGCATTCTCCCACCAAGAATTGCATTATTATTGACACTCGGCGCTCCTTCCATCCCATCCAAACCTGGGAATTCGTTCCTGGGCATATAATGCACTAAACATGAGTACCGCTAGGTGCACCGCCCAGTCCTCTCCAGCTGCAGCAGCTATCAGCCTGTCTAAGAGCTTAAAGGAGAAGTACAGTCAAAGCTCGCTCTGCTGTACTTCTCCTGTGGATCACAGGCGTGCAGTCCATTCTGCACTGCTGTGACCTGTTTTCAGAAGACAGGAGGCTGAAGCCTGCTGTTGGCTGACACCACAGAGCCGGTCCAGGCTCAGGAAAGATTGTGACCATATGGTCAGGATCCATCCACATGTCTGGACCGGAACCTGGCTCAGCCTCTCAGCGAGCCGCTGACAGCCTGAGCCACCTGCTCTCGCCCCCTCCACAGCTCCAGTGAGTGCAAGGGGGCAGAGCAGAGAGCCAGTGACTGACAGTCAGCAGCTCTCTGCTCAGGGAACTGTGAGACCCGAGCGATCAGCTGTGTTTGAATGCTCGGTTCTCAGTGCTAGAGTCGGCGGGGGGGACAGATGCAGCATTGGACCGATGCTGCATCCAGCTAGGTAAGCAGAATTCTAAAAAAAAAAAACATACTTCTGTTTTAACAGGTTGCCAGCAGCGGGACTGGACAGCACACTTGTGCCTGCGGCCAAACGCCGGAGCCCCGTGCATGTGTGCATGGGTCCTAATTCAATAGTTTGCCTAGTTAATAAGAAAGTGAACCAAAGGTGTCCTGTCTCTGTGACCACCATGGACAATGCGAGGGGAAGTAACAGTCTCACGGCTCCAATTCTTTTTCTTTTACAGAAACAGCCATTGCCGTTTTGAAATAGTATTTTGATTATATTACACGGTCCTTTTAGACACAGGTAGAGCTTAGTAGAGCTCATCTGTACAGTTGAGTCTTTATTATGGATTAATAAAATTCTTTTTTTTTTTTTTTATGTATTCTCGAAAGAGCAGCGCTGCTCAGAACACGCACAGCATCACCTGCAGCTGGAAGCCGCTGTTTAGTATGGTTGATGGATTTGTTGTTGTGTGACATGATTCAATTGTTTGTTCAGAGAGGTGTGTAGATAACCTGATATCACCAATATCGCACGTTCCACCAGATATGACAGAATACATTTTATGGAGCAATCTCCATATACAAACTCGTACCAACTTCATCACGGCTCTTTGATTATTTTGATTTCAACCAAACACAAGAAAATGTGTACTTGCGGTGAAAGCCCGATTCCACTTACCTGGTCAGTACCATTCAAATATCACAACTGTGATTACCGTATATTATTTGGGGTACTGAAGCCATGTCTGTGTCCCTATTCTATGATACCAATGACAGCCACAATATAGGTGTGCGATATTTCATAACTGATTAATTGTTAACAGACCACAATTTCTTCATTCCGGATGTGTTTCTGCACGCGCAATTTTTATGGATTTTGATGCATTCCGGTGCGTTTTTTTCACTTTTTTTTTTCTTCACCTCAATTGAGGACATATATATTCTGGTGCATTTTGTTGTGTTTTGCTGCATTCCAAATACGTTTCGTACAGAAAAAATGCAACATGTTCTATTTTTTGTTGCCTGCACTGGAATGCGCTGCACTGGTGTGAACCTGGGCCATTAGAATAGGGCTGGTTCACACAAGAAGCTTTCCAGTGAATTTTTATTGTGCATCAAAAAAGGCATGCATAGTTCTTTCCATGTATTCCAGTAGCCCCAGTTCACACGAGTGCAGTGCGTTCCAGTACGGTCAACAAAAATAGATCATGCTGCTTTTTATTTCTGCATGGAATGCATCTGGAACACTACAAAACACATAATAAATCCACCGGAATGTCCTCAATTGAGATGAAGAAAATGAAGGTGAAAAAATGCATGGAACGCATCAAAATTGGAGCACATTTTTTTCTCTTTTTATTGGTTGAACCAAATGGACTTGTGCCTTTTTTCAACCTGATCCACTATGTAACTATATCCTGAATTGAGATAAAGCATCAAAAATGCACCAGAATACACCAAAAATGCATATGCAGAAACGCACCTGGAAGGCAGAAATTGTGGTGTGAACCAGCCCTTGGTTCTAAAGACTCAAAGATTTTTACCTTCATAAAGGTAAAAACCCTTCTCCGTGCAGCAGAAAACGCTTACCTGAGCCCGATCTTCCTCCAACGCTGTGCACAGGAGCCTTGGCCCTCCTCATTGGGTGAGACAGCAGCGGGCACCATTCGCTTCTGTTGCTGTCCATCACAGCCAATGAGGAGAGAGAGGGGCGGGGCTCGAGCCGCGGCTCTGCAAGAATGGATAGGCAGCGCATCGGCTCGGGCACAAGCCCGCCTGGGTGCCCCATAGCAAGCTGGGGGCATTTGGCAGGAGGGAGGGGCCAGGAGCACCGGCGAGGAGGAGGATCAGGGCTGCTCTGTGCAAAACTACTGCACAGAGCAGATAAGTATAACATGTTTATTATTTTAATGTAAAAAAAATCTGAAACTTTAATATCACTTTAAGGATAAAAATAAAACTGAGCTCCCTCTGTTGTGTGCTGTGCTAAAAGCCGGCATGATGTAATAGTGGTGGGCAGCCACGAACACAATATTTTTTTGTTGCAGGCAAAAGACTGTAGGTTAGCTGCTCCCACGTTGCAAGGAAAGAAGGCAAACTGTTATATCCTTTGATTTAAAAATGGATTCTTGTTATAAAACAACGCCTTGATTTTCAATTCTTTAAAGCAGAACTGAAGGCAGGACTTTTTTTTTTTATCATTTTGGATAGAGTAATGCCCCGTACACACGATCCGTAAATCGGACCACAGATCATCCATTTTTTTTTTTTTTCCATGCTAGTCGGATATCGAACATGAAGAGTTTACTAAAGTGCGGAAATTCTCATACAACAGAATAAAAAATTTGGAAGTGATGTCATGTGTTGTAGTGTATTTGTATTGTATTTTCGGACGACAACTGTACTGGTTTAAAGAAAATCGTACAATCTGGTATCGTCCGAGAAAAATTTTCGTGCTTGTCCGATCGGATAATATCGGCTGAACTGATCGGCTCTCGAAAGCTCTGTACACACGATCCGATTATCATACGATCGCTTCGAAAGTGGTATTTTTCGTGGATTTTCTAATTGTGTGTACAGGCCTTATGGGGGGGGGGGGGGGTGTAACAGTAGTCCCTGTCAGGTTTTTTTTGTTTTTTGCCATTTGTCACATTGGGGGGATTTCCCTAGGGCTGGGGAAAAAATCGATTTGAATCTTGAATCGAGTTGAGAGGTCAAGTCGATTCAAAATTTCAGCAAATCAATTTTTTTTAGATTTTTTATTTTTTTTCACCAGGACCGGCGCTGACACCGCGCCGGTCCTGAGGAGCTGCGGGCAGGAGTTTTTAGGTGAGGCCACAGCTTCGGCCTAGTCTGCGAGGCTGGACGCCGTGGACTAGGCCGAAGCCGCGGCCTTGCCTAAAAATTCCTGCCCGCAGCTCCTCAGTACCGGTGCGGTGTCCAAAAAAAAAAAAAAAACTCGATTCGAATCGTGAATTTCGTTTTTTTTTTTTTTTTTTTTTTTTTTTTTTTAATCGCAGATTTTTTTTTTTTTTTGAGAAGAACGCCCAGCTCTAGATTTCCCTTCACTTTCTTTCTCATGGAAGTGAGAAGAAATCACTCCAAAGTTATGGAATCCCTGGTTGTCACCAGGATCACCAAAACTAGTGTCCTTATTGGAAGATTCCCCTTCTATTTATGTGCTGGTGACAACCCTAAATTAGGGATTTCACTTTCACTCTCAGTGATAACAGTAAACAGGATAAATAGAGAGGATCTCCCCAACTGGGACAACCTGATGTGTTCAAATCCATGTCCAATGTATCCAAGACTAAAAAAAAAGAAAAAAAAGGTTTTGCCTTCAGTTATATTTTAATTATCCTTCAACTTCCTAATAAGCAAGGCTTACAATTGGGTGGTTGTAAACCCTTACATATCCCACTTTAAGTGACTGGCCTCAGCTGATACACAGAGATGAAACACATCCTCCTACATAAGTTGTACCTGTTTATCTGCTGCCCTCTCTCCTCTACGGCCTCCTAAAGCACACATTTTACGCAGAATTTCTGAGCTCCAGGGGGTGGGGATCTGATGTCTCACACACTGCACAGCATGGAGCAGGGAGCTGATTGTATTCTGAGACCTGAGTGGAGGGAATTGACACCCCCTCCCCCTCACCTACACAGCCGCATAGCTAATTTCTATTTCTATTTTATTTCCATTTTTCTAGCCATTAATATTTCAACTTTTTGGTTTTTATTCATTTTGTTTGTGAATGTTTTGGTGCTGCATATACAAGAAAATCAAGATTGAAAACAATTTCTTTTATATTTGTAAATAATTTTGCAATGCTTTGTACCAGAAGCCTAATTTTAGTGTTGTTTTAACCCCTTCACGTCAACTTAACACAAATATGCGGCCCCACTAGACTGGGCTTTTTTCTGTGGGGTCGCATATTTGCGTATCTCCCCCTGTGCTGGAAGCACCACGCAGTGCGCTCCCAGCACAGGGACCGGGGTCTCGTAATGATCGGGACCTGGAACTCCCGTTTCCAAGTCACCTGATCACTGTGATAGCTTCTGATTAGCTATCACAGTCATCAGTCACTGTGAAGCCTGCCCCTGTGTTTTCTTTTTCTGTGAATAGATACATCGTCTCTCTCTCTCTCCTCTTACAAAGAAAAAAAAAATTGTGTGTAAAAATTAACAAAAACAATAATAAAAAAATAAAATACAAAAATATACCTAGATCAAGGTTTGATCTAGGTCAGTGCCCGGGTTATTGAGATTATTAAAGCGGGGGTTCACCCACACCGCCAAAAAAAAAAAAATGGCCACTTACCTGTCCCAGGGTCCAGCGATGTCGGCAGGGGACGCCGAGAACCCGCTCGGTTCTCGGCAGCTGCCGCCGCCATCCTAGGTGAGGGAATCAGGAAGTGAAGCGTTGCGGCTTCACTTCCCGGTTCCCTACTGCGCATACGCGAGTCGCACTGCGCATCCCTAGTGGTCCCCGCTATCTCCTGGGAGCTGTGTGTTTCCCAGGAGACAGCGCGGTGGGGACAGGAAGAGGCATAGACTCCCATGGGAGTCTATGCCGGAAGTGGGTGCAAATACCTGTCTTAGACAGGTATCTGCACCCCCCTCCCCCCTGAAAGGTGACAAATGTGACACCGGAGGGGGGGAGGGTTCCGAAAAGCGGAAGTTCCATTTTTGTGTGGAACTCCGCTTTAAGGAAATAACAGGGGAGCACATACAGGCCGAACCCTGGGGATGCCTATTTCATAAAACTAATAAACCTATAGCACAATACATATAAGCACAATACAGGACATCTTTGGTACCACACCTGTTAAACGCAGCTAAAGGCCCGATTCCTAGGTACTGGTGAACACTAATAACCCCAAGCATGAAGGAAGGGATACTAAAAATTGCTCCATCGAAGAGACGATACATGCAGGGGAAGACCTAATAGAGAGATATAACGATACCTGGGGAAAATGGCTGGATTTTAAGAAATCGGGGAAGTATATGGAAATATGTGATACAGGAGAATGAGAACACATGGGAATATTAATATCTTGAGTATGTAGAGAATTGATTAGTTGGGGAAGACTAATGCCACGTACACACGGGTGGACTTTTCGACGGACTAGGTCCGGCGGACTTTTCGACGGACTTCTGAATGAACGGACTTGCCTGCACACGATCAACTAAAGTCCGATGGATTCGTACGTGATGACATACGACCGGACTAAAATAAGGAAGTTGATAGCCAATAGCTGCCCTAGCGTCGGTTTTTGTCCGTCGGACTAGCATACAGACGACCGGACTCGAGTCCGTCGGAAAGATTTGAAACATGTTTTATTTCTAGGTCCGTCGGACTTTTGGGGAAAAAAAGTCCGCTGGAGCCCACACACGGTCATATTGTCCGACGGAGTCCGGTCCGCCGGACCTAGTCCGTCGAAAAGTCCGCTCGTGTGTACGCGGGATAAGAAGGGAAAAGGAGGGAACCTAGAAGGGAAAGGGGGCAGGGTGTGGGGGTGGGTTTTGGGTTTTTTATTTCTTCTTCTTTGCTAAGATTTAAGACAGTAGATGGTATTTTTACATACGTTTGATAATGTTTGTAAAAAACAATAAAACTATTGAATATAAAAAAAAAAATAAAGTACAAAGTTATTTCTGAAATGTAAAAAGTGCTCTGGTCCATAGGGGGTGGAAAGGTGTGAGAGCTAATTTGGTTAGCTATAAGTGTGGCTGTGAGGAATGCACAGCTTGTATGTTACAAGGAAGTGTTATAAACTTGCCCTTTAACATCATTATGATTATATGACTAGATAGTTACAGCAATTCATCTGGTTGTCATGGCAAAACTCCACATTCACTTATGTTAAGGCCACAGCTAGCGAGCATGTGTACCAAGGCCCTTTGTAAATGACCAAACCTGATAGATGATGTCCGTGCTGCCATTACTTTTTGTGTAAAGTGAACCTGTCATGGCATTATTGTAGGTAAGATGACCTGATGAGTGAACAGCGGCTAATCAGCGATGACAGGGCATTCCTTTTTTTTTATATTCAAAAGCACTTTTAACCCCCTCACACCTCCCAATGGCCATTTAGGTGGATTTTATTGCAAAGTGGTATAGTGGCTTCCCAATCACGTGACCCCCATGTGATTGGCTCCCACCGTGGTCACATGATCAGGAGTCCATTCTGCTGGTTCCTGATGAGGAGCAGCAAAAGCATTCAGAGACAGCTCAGTCAGTGTGGTAGGAGCATGCAGTGGGCACGCTCCCAGCCCACATCCTCAGACCACCGTGGACGCATAGGTGTGGCGGCTTGGCGTTAAGGGCCACTTTCTCTGCCTCTGCATATATGCGTAATGCATAACACAGTTGGGAAGGGGTTATACTTTACACTGTGAGTTTCTCAAAGTTTAAAATCTAGATGAGCATCAACTGATCCTCTTAATTAGATTGAGAGACAACAGGGATGTCAAATCGTAACATATCCCTAGGATAATGTAGAACAAGGCTTATGTCACCCAAGGCTATTCTGTATGACATTTTTTTTCTAATGGCTGTCATCATTTTGGCAGAGCTCTGACCCTCCAGCTAGTAGACGGGGATGTGACAAAACTCTGATCCTCTAGCCAATAGACAGAATTGTGGCAGAGCTCTGACTCTCTAACTAGAACACTGTGGTTGTGGCAGGGCTCTGATCTTTTAAACAGTAGATGGGGTTGTAGCAGATCTCTGTATCTGGTAGACAAGGTTGTGGCCAAGCTCGGACCCTCTAGCCAATAGACAGAACTGTGGAAGAGCTTTGATCTTCTAAGTAGTCGATGAGGTTGTGGCAGAGCTCTCATCCTCTAACTAGTAAATGGAGTTATGGCAGAACTCTAACCCTCTAACTAGTAGATGAGGTTGTGGCAGAGCTCTGATCCTCTAACTACAAGGCAGGGTTGTGGCCAAGCTCTGACACTCTAGCCAATAGACAGAACAGTGGCAAATCTCTGATCCTCTATCTAGTAGATTGGATTGTGATAGAGCTCTGAGCCTGCAAATAGTAGCGGAGATGTAGCCAAGCGGTGACCCTCTAGCAAAAAGACATAATTTTGATTAATCTGACCCTCTAATTAGTAGATTGGGTTGTGGTAGAGCTCTGACCCTCTAACCAATATGCACAATGTGTTAGAGCTCTGATCCTCTGACCATTAGGCGGGTGTATGGCAGAGTGCTGATTGATGGGTTTTGGCCTTGGAGATTGATAGAAGAATGTGAAGACACCTTTTAAATTTCAAATGGCTATTTTGTTGATTTCTTGATTTCAGTGCATTCTGAGTCACTAACCTGGAATAAGTATGTAACTGTCAAAGTCAGGTGTCATGTACCTGGTAGGAGACTGAAATTACGAGGTTGGCCTCTCTTGTATCTCCAGCCCAGGCCCCACTGAAGATGGAACAGGTAGTGCCGAGGGACAGGAGGAACACGAGTGCTGGGACAGGAGGAACATGAGTGCTAGCGGGTGTTCGTAGCAAAACTTGTAGCAGGAGATGCAGACTCAAAAGTTTTAGGCAGGACATCCAGTCAGGAGCTGAGATGGACAGCCAGAGCAGGCACTCAGGGATAACGTTGAGCCAAACTGGAGACAGTTGCATAGTCAGAGGGGCAGCCAGGGTCAGCAACGAGCAAACAATGAGGTACAGAAGCCAATAGACAGGGACAAGGACAAAGTCAAGATCAGGGACAAGGTCAAGAGCAAGCCAAGGTCAGGAACAGATTAACAGAATAAAAAACAGGATCCAAGGACTGGTCAAGCACAAACCAGGTCAGTAACGGATATAATGCAGGACACACAGAAACAGCTGAAGACCAGTCAGCACTGAGCATGGATCTAAACATCCTTTAAATAGGCTGTTTGGTGCCAATGGCACATTCCCTTTAAGTGAAACAGTTGTGATTGCCAGTATCTCACTTTTGCACCTTTTTTTGTTTTTGTTTTTCAGAATCTGCTTTTCAGTCACGGCTAATCCATCCAACATCAGCACAAAAGAAGGTGGAGGGACCATGTCAACTGGAGATTCATCATGGGGAAAATGAAGAGTTTACATAGTTTAAAAATGTAGAAAAAGCTATGACAATTTTTTGCTGTAATAGAAATTCCTTCCAAGGGTGCTTTGAGCCAAAATAGGAGGCAGCCATTTTGTTATCTGAATCAATCCCTAGGCGATAGTAGCGTCTAGCTAAATGAAAAAATGCCAAGTCAGGGAGGCCTTACTCGATCCAATATTTGTAAGCGGAGCAACCAGTTCCAGCATCGCTTGCTGCAATTGGGCTGCGCAGGCCTAATTACTGACCAATAGCATGATGTTTACATAAAGATCCCTCGGAGCGCAAAGACCTCTCACTGATTAGATTGTGCACATTCCGTCTGTGGGTATATTAAATATGCCTCACAAAATAGCTGCAGCCAAGGTTAGTACATAGTAGGTAGCTTTTTTTTTTACATGTCTCTTTATTGCACTTATTGTTTACTTATTGAAAAAAAATGTCTGTATGAGCCAGCTGCTGGCTTTCATTATTTTACTTTTGTACTGCCAAAAATAGCTGCATTCTGATAGGTTGTTGTGGAAACAAAGATGTTTTCTTTCCGCCTGTTATTTTACAGCAGCCCCTATTTCAGATTCACTAAGAGCTTGCATGCTTTCTGTTACAACTTTGTGTAGATGCCATGTTTTTCTTTGTGCCTTCAGTCTGAAAATGTTGGTGATTTCCAATGTCCTTTGATATGTTTCGGGTGGTGGTAGTAAATGTTTAAAGCATAATTCCAGCCAATTTTTTTTTTTTTTTGCAATTTAGGACAGAGTAATGGAGACTTGAAATCTCTGCCTGGTTTTCATTTCTAGACGTTTGAAAAAAAAAAAAACAAGAAAAAAACACACCAGTGGTTTTGTAGTCCAGAATATTTTTTTTTTTTACATCATAAAAATTCAAGATAAAAAGTCAGTACGTTTTGAGGATTTGAGCTGCACCCCCCACCCCCCCACCCCTTCATCAGGGCTTGCAAATCAAATTTGGATAAAAAAGCAATGGCAGTCTCAATTAAATTTGAAGGGTCTAAAAATACAACTGCTCCCTTTTTTTTTTTTCTTTTTAAAGCATATGGGATAAACTAGGGCTGCCAAAAGATAGAGTTTAACATTCTTTAGTAGTTCTTTACCAACATTACATAAAGCAGCCACAAATTTAGAAGGCCGCAACCTTCCCCTTCATCAGGTCTTAATTGGGCTCAGAGACTATCTTTACTCTCTTGCCACACTCATAACACATACACTATGAATGACTGCAAGAAAGGTGGGCTTTAACGCCAAGCTGCCACACATATTCATCCACGGCAGGCTGAGGTTGTAAGCTAAGAGCGTGCTCACTGTGCACACCCAGCACACAGACTTAATGACAGCTCTTGGTCAAGGGTTCTGAGCGGTAGCCAGCAGAATGAACTCTGTATGAATCTGTGGACACACACACAGCCTAGTTCGAGAATGTGCAGCAGTGTGGGCGCACTCCCGAACTGGGCTGTGTGCTTCCATAGAGCTCTTAGCACCCAGCTTGCTGAAGGGGCACTCAGAAGAAGAGAGTGGACAGTGCTTGGCAGGGGACCACCAAAGAAGAAAACAAAGGACCGCTCCATGCAATATTGTTGCACAGAGTAGGTAAGTATAACATCTTTTTTTATTTTAATAAAAAAAATAGTTTTTAATATGACTGTAACAAAACAATCTGTATTCAGATGTGAATTAGGAGTTCACAGGGAGTAAACAAGCTTTAGCAACTTTAGTCTGGCAGCCTTCCTCAGAGTCTTCAATTTTTTCATCTCAGTCATCTCTGCCAGCCATGCTGAAGTTGATGTTAGTGCTCAACCCCCCGAAAGATGTTGGGATTTTTTTTACCCTGGATTTTTACAAAGGAATAAAATCATTCTGGACTCATTCATCATTGATGTGGTACTCCTGTTTCTTTCAAACTCCTAGAGCCTCCTTTCTGAAGCCCTTTCATATTTAAAAACTGCCTAGCCAAAGCTACTGCCTTCTACAATATAGATTCCAATCAGCACTTCACATCCATGCTTTCCAAATGTTCCGTCTGTGACCCCATTCGGGAGATTGAAGGACAAAGTCACGGAGGTTTTTGCAATTGTGTAATTTATTCTATTTCCTCTGAAATTAAAGCAGATTTCCAGCATGAAATAAAATAATAAATATTCTACCCCACCCCGTTTTTATTATTTTTCATAACCTACTGGCCACATTTACCTACCTGAATAACCAGTCACGTGAAGGGCTGGGTTCCCAGTCTTCTTTCTTTAATGCCTCGTACACACAATCAGATTTTCCAACAACAAAACCGTGGAATTTTGTTTGAAGGGTGTTGGCTCCAACTTGTTTTGCATACACACGGTCACAACAATTACGAACGTAGTGACGTACAAGACGTACGGCGAGCCGATGTGATATCTCCATTACAAACGCTAGTTTTACAAGACCGAGCACTTCTGGCTCATCCTTGATTCCGAGCATGCGTGTTTGTACTTTGGACTTTAGTCCGACGGACTTGTACACACGATCGGAAAGTCCGACAACACACATTTGTTGGCGGAAAATTTGAGAGCATGCTAGCCAACATTTGTTGGTGGAAAGTCCGACAACAAATGTTTCAAGGAGCATACACACGGTCTGACTTACCGCCAACAAGCTCACATCCAACATTTCCCGTCGGAAAATCCGATCGTCTGTACACGGCCTTAGACTGCAGTGTGGGACAGCCATTCTTTAGGTGGTACATGTTGCTCACCTGTGATGTGGACAATTCTCATGGGCTGTCTATCAGCAAGGTCCTCAAAGGGTCCAGAATACACCAGCGACTTGATGATGTCACAACAAGAGGTGGCAAGAAGAGCTGTCAGCCCAGACTATGGAGGTGGATCACCATTCTTCACATGTGGGAAGAGGTGTGGGGGGGGGGGGTCATGTAACAACAGATTCCAGATAGACTTTTTAGGGTTGATTTACTAGAGAGTGCAAAATCTGGTGCAGCTCTGCATAGAAACAGCTTCAAACAGAAATCGGCTTCCAGTCTTTTTGGAGTTTTTTTCGTCAAAGCTTAATTGAACAAGCGGAAGTTAGAACCTGCCTGGCTACCATGTACAGCTGCACCAGTTTTTGCACTCTCCAGTTTTAGTAAATCAACCCCTTTTGTGTGCGAATTGATTTGGGCAGATGGTTTGCCTCTTCCCCATGGCCCTTTCGGTGGGTTTTAATGCAGGGAGGTAGGACGGCTTCCCTGTGATTGGCTCACCTAGTGGTCACATGATCAGGAGTTCATCCTCCCTGGTTCCCAATAAGTGACCAAGAGCAGTTGGCAACAGCTCAGTCTGGAGCATAATCGCAGCACGCAACTTCACACCACCATGGATGGGCATTGAGGCCCGCTTTTTCTGCCTTCGCGTATATGCATTACACATTCTGGAAGAAGTTACACTTTGCACGACTTGTTTACACGGAACGAGTTTCTCAAAGTAGATCATCAACATCTAGATGAGCATTGCCCGAGCCTCCTAATTAGACTGAGACAACAGAGATGTCAAACTGTAACACATCCCTAGCATTAGGTAAAACAAGGCTTATGTCACCCGAGGCCATTCTGTTATGACATTTTGTCTAATGACTGCCATAAATATTACATATTGTTATGAACATTTTCAGTTCCTTTTTAAACCAGAAACATCAATATGACTTACATTTTTACTTCCTAAGGCCCTGTACACACACAGACACCAAAATTCAAGTGCTTACTGGGAACAGACACAGAGTACGACTGCTGCGTGCAATGTCAATATCAATATTGACTGCAGCATCGGTATAGAAATCTCATTCATTGTGATTGTGGCAGTGTACAGGGGGAGTCAAGTGACAAACAGGTTTCTCTACCCAGCGTGTGTGTATGAGCCCGTAGGGCAGTCATAGACTGGTGCTGAGACATCTGTCCATCCTCCTCCCAGGGATGCAGCTGATGGATGTAAAAACGTCGATCTAGAAAAGGAAACACTCGGCAGTTGATGCATTGGAAAGTCTTTTGCAAAATAAATATCATTTCAGGCAATCAGGAACACTTGTCAACATGGCTAGATTGTTGCAAGTCATACTATAATCTAAAACACATATAAAGAAACCTGCTAGGGAGCTAGGCCCAGCTCCATCCTGGCTCTGGTGCTGATCTGCAGACTTGCCACATGCAATTCCAGAATTATGTAGATGGCACACAAATGGTCCAGGATTCAGAGCTGTATAGGATTACAGAAGAATTTCAAGTAAGGCTATTTTATACATACAGTATCTCACAAAAGTGAGTACACCCCTCACATTTTTTATAATATTTTCTTAAATCTTTTCATGTGACAACACTGAAGAAATGACACTTTGCTACAATGTAAAGTAGTGAGTGTACAGCTTGTATAACAGTGTAAATTTGCTGTCCCCTCAAAATAGCTCAACACATGGCCATTAATGTCTAAACCACTGGCAACAAAAGTGAAAATGTCCAAATTGGGCCCAATTAGCCATTTTGCCTCCACGGTATCATGGGACTTAATAGTGTTACAAGGTCTCAGGTGTGAATGGGGAACAGGTGTGTTAAATTTGGTGTTATTGCTCTCACTCTCTCATACTGGTCACTGGAAGTTCAACATGGCACCTCATGGCAAAGAACTCTCTGAGGATCTGAAAAAAGGAATTGTTGCTCTACATAAAGATGGCCTAGGCTGTAAGTAGATTGCCAAGACCCTGAAACTGAGCTGCAGCACGTTGGCCAAGACCATACAGCGGTTTAACAGGACAGGTTCCACTCAGAACAGGCCTCGCCATGGTCGAACAAAGAAGTTGAGTGCACGTGCTCAGCGTCATATCCAGAGGTTGTTTTTGGGAAATAGACGTATGAGTGCTGCCAGCATTGCTGCAGAGGTTGAAGGGGTGGGGGGGTCAGCCTGTCAGTGCTCAGACCATACGCTGCACACTGCATCACATTGTGCTGCATGGCTGTCGTCCCAGAAAGAAGCCTCTTCTAAAGATAATGCACAAGAAAGCCCGCAAACAGTTTGCTGAAGACAAGCAGACTAAGGACATGGATTACTGGAACCATATGCTGTGGTCTGATGAGACCAAGATAAACTTATTTGGTTTAGATGGTGTCAAGCGTGTATGGTGGCAACCAGGTGAGGAGTACAAAGACAAGTGTGTCTTGCCTACAGTCAAGCATGGTGGTGGGAGTGTCATGGTCTGGGGCTGCATGAGTGCTGCCGGCACTGGGGAGCTACAGTTCATTGAGGGAACCATGAATGTCAACATGTACTGTGACATACTGAAGCAGAGCATGATCCCCTCCCTTCGGAGACTGGGCCGCAGGCCATAGTCTAACATGATAACGACCCCAAACACACCTCCAAGACAACCACTGCCTTGCTAAAGAAGCTGAGGGTAATGGTGATGGACTGGCTAAGCATGTCTCCAGACCTAAACCCTATTGAGCATGTGGGGCATCCTCAAACGAAAAGGTGGAGGAGCGCAAGGTCTCAAACGTTCACCAGCTCCGTGATGTCATCATGGAGGAATGGAAGAGGACTCCAGTGACAACCTGTGAAGCTCTGGTGAACTTCATGCCCAAGAGGGTTAAGGCAGTGCTGGAAAATAATGGTGGCCACACAAAATATTGACACTTTGGACCTAGTTTGGACATTTTCACTTAGGGGTGTACTCACTTTTGTTGCCAGCGGTTTAGACATTAATGGCTGTGTGTTGAGTTATTTTGAGTGGACAGCAAATTTACACTGTTATACAAGCTGTACACTCACTACTTTACATTGTAGCAAAGTGTCATTTCTTCAGTGTTGTCACATGAAAAGATAGAATAAAATATTTACAAAAATGTGAGGGGTGTACTCACTTTTGTGAGATACTGTAGCTATATCAGACCGATATAACTATGTACCAAAGTACCAATAACTTTGTATATACCATACCGGGCTAATGCCCCTAGAAGCTAGAAATCCCTGACGTAGACACTGCTACTGCAGTCATTTCTACTTGCTTTCTGCTTCTGTGCCGAGTGGCTGCCTTGCTGCAATGGGAACACAGAAGGTTGGCCGCTTGGCCCCAGGACCATTCAGAGGACGCTTTGCATGTTCTGAATGAATGCACAGCATTCTATGATTGGATGAGGTGAGAAGCATGACGCCACTACCCACCTCTCCATATTGTCCAATCAGAGAACGCTTTGTATTTATTCAGAGAATGCAAAGCATTCTTTCAATGGTGCTGGTGCCAAGCGGCCGACCTCCTGTGTTCACAATGCAGCAGGCCAGTCACTTAGCACAGAAATCGAAAGCAAGTGGAGATCACTGGAGTAGCAGTATCTGCTACAGTGATTTCAAGCATCTAGAGCAGTGGTCCCCAACCTTTTTGGCACTGGGGACTGGCTGCGTGTCACTTTCCACGTCGCATGCCACTTGCCACGCTGCCTGCCACCAGATGAGGAATGCCACTTGCCATGCTTGCCTGCCACCAGTTGAGGAATGACACTTGCCACGTCACCTGCCTGTGCCACCAGTTGAGGAATGCCGCTTGCCACATCACCTGCCTGTGCCACCAGATGAGGAATGCCACTTGCCACCAAATGAGGAATGCCGCTTGCCTGCCACCAGTTGTGGAATGCCACTTGCCACGTCACCTGCCTGTGCCACCAGATGAGGAATGCCACTTGCCATGCTGCCTGCCACCAAATGAGGAATGCCACTTGCCATGTCACCTTCCTGTGCCACCAGATGAGGAATGCCACTTGCCACATCACCTGCTAGTGCCACCAGATGAGGATTTTCACTGCATTGGTGACACTGGTTCAGTGATCATTCTTGAGTGAGGGCAGGAGAGCAGAGATGTGGGGCGGGCAGTGAGAGATGATGTCATCTCTCTGCTCCCCGATGCACCTCCGACATTCTGTATGCTGTGAGGGCAGAAGAGCGGTAATGCTAGGCGGGCAGGGAGAGATGGTGTCATCTCTCTGCTCCCCGCCGCACCACCGACATTCCTCACGCTGTGAGGGCAGAAGAGCGGTGATGCTAGGTGGGCAGAGAGAGATGTCATTTCTGCTCGCCAGCCCGCTTCCCTCACGGTGACTCAAAATGTCATGCCGCCTGCCGTGGCCCGGCTGCAGAGACGCCATGGCCCAGTAGTGGGGCGCGGCCCGGGGGTTGACGACCCCTGATCTAGAGGGATCCCACAAGTATGATATACATTGGATATAAAAAGTCTACAGTAAGAAAATGGTAGACTATGCGCTTAGGATAAGAACGGGTTGCAGCCCCCCTAATAGGCTCCCATAGGGAGTTTTACAGATAATAATAAAACAAAGGCCACTTACCCCATCCCTTGTTTTATTATAAAAAGTCTACACAACCCTGTTAAAATGTCAGGTTTCTGTGATGTAAAAAAATGAGACAAAGATAAATAATTTCAGAACTTTTTCCACTTTTAATGTGACCTATAAACTGTACAGCTGTACAGTTGACCAACAAACTGAAATCTTTTAGGTGGAGGGAAGTAAAAATAAAAAGTTAAATATAATGGTTGCATAAGTGTGCACACCCTTAGACTAATACTTTGTTGAAGCACCTTTTGATTTCATTACAGCATTCAGTCTTTTTGGGTATGAGTCTATCAGCATGGCACATCTTGACTTGGCAATATTTGCCCACTCTTCTTTGCAAAAACACTCCAAATCGGTCAGATTGTGAGGGTATCGCCTGTTCGCTGCCCTCTTCAGATCAGCCCACAGATTATCAATCGGATTCAGGTCTGGGCTCTGGCTGGGCTATTCCAAAATGTGAATCTTCTTCTGGTGAAGCCATTCCTTTGTTGATTTGGATGTATGCTTTGGGGCGTTGTCATGCTGAAAAATGAGTTCCTCTTCATGTTCTGCTTTCTAGCAGAAGCCTTAAAGTTTTGTGCCAATATTGGTAGTTGGAACTGTTCATTATTCCCTCTACATTGACTAAGGTCCCTGTTCCAGCTGAAAATTCCAGCCCCAAAGCATTTTGCTGCCACCACCATGCTTCACGGTGGGTATGTTTTTTGTTTTTTTTTGGTGATGCGCAGTGTTGTTTTTGTGCCAAACAAAAATGTAATATATTTCAGCTTACCATTGCTTGGGTGTAGTGACTGCAACTAGTTTTCTTTTTTAAAGTCTTAAGAACATTTTCTGCAAGTACAGTAAAATACCTGTTGACCCTATCAGAAATGTATTGTCACCCTAGGACAGGCAATGTGTTAGTGGTAGGATCACCTGGCTAAAATAAAGAAGGGGAAATAACCAGGGAAAGAAAACTATAGCAGCCACAACATCTAAGGAGTGGCTGCAAGATATTACATTTTTATGTTTATAAGTTTACATACAACTTAAGCCCTTCTGGTGAACTACTTGGTACCATTTGTAATATTTGCCACAGGTAAAGAAGCCCCAACCCCAGTTTGTCTGTATGCGATCTACATCCAATGTGATAATCTGCTGCGTGGTGTGCTTTTTAACTGGCCGTGTGTGGTCAGCCTGGGAGGAATCTGTTGCATAGCGATGTAGTAGAGGACTGTGTGCTTCCACTGACAGTGCAGCCACCGACTTGTGTCCTTCTGCTCTGATCAATACAGCACTCACCCCTGAATATCATCAAGTGGACGCGGAACGCCGCTGACCATTATAGACACCTAATCACAAGTCTAGACAGCTGATTTGCTGGTCAGCACGCAACATCTTCTATAATCCAGCCCAACGTAGAAAGCCGTCCTTTAGTCGAGTTATGTATTTAATCAACAGCAATGTTTTTTTTTTTCAATACTGCCATTGGAATTACCTGCAATCTCTATATAGCTGAAAGCTTTAAAAGAAAACGTGCATCCTTTGAAACCTGCAAGAAGGAAATAAAATCCAAATGTTCCTTCAAAGGAACCCTAGACAACCTTAAAATCCCCAGGATAAAGCAATCACATTTCTTTGTACTCACCTCCTGTAATGGTCAGCACACCAGAAATCAGGTCTGAAGTGCCAGTCAATTAGGCTATATATTCTTTTTTTTTTTTTCTTGCACAATTCTTACATGTTTTAGGCCCCGGGAGCTGGATAGGTCTTTGTTTAGGACAAGACGGCGTCAGTGCAGAGCACAGGGAGGAGTTTACCGCTGCAACGCTCATTCACAGACCAATGAACAGGCTGGGGGAGGGGACACAAGAAGCTGCAGAAACAGATTCTAAATGTTGGTGTCACCCTCTTGCAATAGGAATCTAAAGCAAACTTTGGAGTAAGGCGGGGCTTGCAATTTTGTCAACCTATTATTTCTGTCTTGGTCCCCGCTGGGGAGATTCATTCTTTCTATTGTTCTGGTGACCATTATCACCAGAATTGGATCCTAATCTTTTTGTCACCATCAGAGTAGGATTAGGGGGAAGTCTTAGGGCCAATTCACACTGCAACGCAGAGCGGCAGGAGCAATTCCACGCTCTGGCTGCTCTGCATTGTGTGGTATGCAATTCAGTGCATCACATGGCTTCTTTTTTTTTTTTTGTACGAGCTTTATTTGAGGTGTACAAAATGTACACTTCATTCACTGCAATGTCAGGCATTGCTCTGTGCTGCTTGACATTACAGTGTGATTTGGTCCGGTGCTAAGGTTGCTACCTCATCCCTTTAAAACCAAAACCATATTATTTACACAGGTTCTGTGGCTGATTAAGGTGGTAATTAAGCTCACTTAGTGCTTTATCTGCATTAAGTTAGTCTCAGAACTGGCGTAATTAATATGTGTTCAGTTTTAATGGGATCAGCTGGCAACCCTACCCGGTGCGCTGGGATAAAATGCAGCATCTCTTCATTTTACTGCAGCACAGCGCTAGACTGCGTTGCGGTGTGAATGGGACACACAGGAAACTGTGTGTTCCTGCGGTGACAGACGTTTAACCATGCAGTAAAAGATCGGTCACCACATATAGCGTGAATTGGCCCTTACAGTGGTGACATTTGTTGCAGTGACAATTGTCTCGGCTGTGTGAATAGGCTGCAATCCAACCCAACACACGAAAATTTAGTGCAGGTTGCATTCTTTTTATTTTTTTGCAGTGCACATCGTTTGTTGTGGTTTATTGCACTGCAGCGCAGTTGCATTGGGTACCATTTGAAATAATGGCATAGCACCGCATTGCACCAACTCATGTATGGTGTGTTTACAGCGCACATCTTACCATATGCTACTGCAATGCACATGTGTGAATGGGCCCTAAGAGAGGATTTCCTTCCACTTCCTGTTGTTTCTGTGGGACAGGAAATGAAGATGGCAGAAAGAAATCTAATAGAGGTTTTAACCATTCCGGAACAGATGCTTCCGAACTACTACCTCCTTGTGTAATTCCTTGTCAGCCTCAGAGACACGGCGCTCAGCCTGACAAGTCTCTGCAAACCTCCATCTACTGTCAATGCAAAAAGGGAAAGGCTGGTGCTATAAAAATCAGCTAAAACATGTTTTTTTATGGATGCAGGTGCACAACAGCCATAAAAATCCAAGCGTTTCGGCCATCAGGCCTTAATCATGGCTAACCATTCCTTACTCCATCCAAAACTGGCTTTAATGACGAAGCATGGGGCTCGTGTGTGATCATGTCTAACTGTTCTGTGCGGTCTAAGGCCTCTTTACATGTACTGAAATTGCTGGCTCCTTGTAAAGTATATATAATTTGTTTACTTTTATAATTTTTTTTTTTTTTTTATGTTTTTTTGCTATTTTGTGGGCTTAGCTTCGTCCTTTCATAGTATGACATATTTAGATCTGCTATTAATAGTGAAGCTGGTTTTTAGGGACTTAAAATGAAGGCATGACCTGGTAAGGCCAGTTCTTCCATCCTTCGGGACTTTGAATGAAATTGTGGCCTGGTAAGGTCACACATTTCCATCCCTGTTGTAGTCCAAAAAAGGGGGGAGAGCAAGGGGGCGGGACTTTGAGTGAGGTACGTGGTAGCTGAAGAATAATTAGGTAAACATAATTGGAATTTATTGGTTGCCATTAGATACAAACAAGGTACATTGGATAAAAATACATTGAGGTAATGCATAAGTAATACTTAGTAATAGTAATACTATTTCAATAATAACTAGAATATCATATGGAACAACGTACAATAGCTTCCAAAGTGCACCAAAAACATAAGGGAAAAATTGTAACATGTTATAATGCCTGCAAAAACATTTTTTTTCATTCAGTTGAATTTTCTATCTCAGGTATGCAGTCACTTCCACAATTGTTTCTTGTCCCATCTTTCACCATTCCTCTTCATTGGCGGTATCTTGTTTCTTTTCATTCCTCCATCCCACTGTATCTAATGGCAACCAATAAATTCCATTTATGTTCACCAAATTATTCTTCGGCTACCACGTGCCTCACTCAAAGTCCCGCCCCCTTGCCCCCCCCCCCCCCCCTTTTTTTGGAATATTTAGATCTGCAACAATACTATTTTTTTTTTTTAAGCTTCAAGTAAATATCACAGATGTGTTCAGTTTAGGAATTCTTACCAACATGTTATATTTTAGATTAACTTAATGCCAACAGGAGATACTGTCCTCGGGTTCACATTAAAGTGCGCTATGTTAAGGTAGCCCGGCCGGCAACGCACCCAAAATGACACCTGACCCATTTTTGGTAACGAAAAGCAGGTAAGTCTTAGGTCTTGTTCACATGTGCAGCTAACACATCCCCTCATTTGAAAAACGACCTACTGCATTTGAAAGGCAATGAGGAGGCGATATGTCTCATCGCCTGGTTTGCTGCATCATAATGCTGCACCCATGTATATTGCACGCTGGTACAGCAGGGCCGCTTTCTCTTGAATGGGTCACATTCGGCGGAGGTGTCATTAGCTAAAAGCTGCGTGCCGTTTCATTTTTGCCAGCAAGGTAATGCTTAACGAGCGCCTTAAAGTGTTACTAAACCCAGGACCCTGCATTCACTATATCTGGTCTCCCACAGTACACAGACCTTGGAAATACAATCATTTTAGTAATTATAAACTGCTAAATACCTTTTCCCATCAGCAGTATATAGCGGCCTTATGACTTCTATGAATGTCTTGTTAAAGCTTGTAGGAGGAGATTTCATTATACTCTGACTGTCCCGTGAGGCTGAAGGACCCCTGACCCTCTGTTTGGACTGTGCTGATTGGCCCTGTACTGATCACATGCATTCTCCCAAGGAAAAAAAAAAAAAAACTCTAGCAATACACACCAAACTGAGCATGTGCAGAGTGCCCCCAAGGCTCTGTACTATCAGGAGATGGATTAGGGACAGTGGAAGAAGGGGAGGATCAAAGAAGACAGGATCAAACTGCCTTTTTACACAATGCAGAGGATTAACCCTTTAGGCTCAACAGTGAGTATAACAAGCATGCTTTACTGCATATACAGACTGATTGTACTGTTGTGGGTTTAGTAACACTTTAACCACTTGCTAACCGCTGCACGCCGATATTTGTCAGCACAATGGCAGCAGTGGGCAAATGGGCATACCTGTACGTCCCCTTTAATTGGCGGGGCTAGCGGGTGCGCGCACGCCGCATACAGTAATCGGTGCATTTTTAAAGCATTGATCACTGTATAAATGACAATGGTCCCAAAATAGTGTCAAAAGTGTCCAATGTGTCCGCCATAATGTCGCAGTCACAATAAAAATCGCAGATCGCCGCCATTACTAATATATACCAATAAAAAAATGTATAATAAAAATGCCATAAATCTATCCCCTATTTTGTAGACGCTATAACTTTTGCGCAAATCAATCAATATACACTTACTGCTAATTATTTTTTTAGCAAAAATATGTAGAAGAATACATATCGGCCTAAACTGAGGAAAAAATTAGTTTTTTTATATATTTTTGGGGAATATTTTTTTATAGCAAAAAGTAAAAATATTACGTTTTTTTCAAAATTGTCGCTCTGTTTTTGTTTATAGCGCAAAAAATAAAAACCGCAGAGGTGATCAAATACCACCAAAAGAAAGCTCTATTTATGGGAAATAAAGGACGTCAATTTTGTTTGGGTGCAACATCGCACGACCGCGCAATTGTCAGTTAAAGCATTGCAGTGCCGAATCGCAAAAAGTGCTCTGGTCGGGAAGGGGGTAAAATCTTCCGGGGCTGAAGCGGTTAAGCGTTACCGCATCGCAAATGTGAACCCGGCCCTACTGTCACTAATAATTGTAACACCTGACATCAAGCCACTCCTCATCCAAAAATACATGGCTGCATAGAACTATATTTTGTTTTAGCTTGCAGATGTGTTTACAGCACTGAATATCACAATTTCTACTTAGGCATATCATAGACTGTTAATAAATGATATATATGGGACTGTTTGCTCTAATCTTACTTTGCTCTAATCGTCCTTTGAAAAAATAAGACAATATGTTAGCATGAGCTACAAAAAGTCCACTATTAATGCGTCAAGGTGACACATTTAAATGCGGGCAGTAATCATAATTCTCTTGTGGGCTTGGTTGTTAAAATGAGTTAAGTTTATCATCTGCAGAGGAACCTGTCTGTAAAATGCAGCAACATAATGTATAATTACAGTATCGCAGTGTAACCATGTGTGTTTAATGATATACGTGTAATAGACTGAAATACGTGTGCCGCTAACATCTATTTCATGGAGGGATTAAACTGCGCTTCTTCCGAGTCTGCCGTGTGAATTATTCCAATGTCTGGGTCAATCTGACAATTGTTTCAGACTAAATAAATAATGTACAGAAACTGTCGATAGATGTCTAAGAAGGGCCAGTTATTCTCCAATGATGGCCTTCTTGAAATGAGATTCAGCAATGGGCAAGAACAGCACACAACACTGGGAGTAGAGTATACGTTAAAAGGACTTGCACTTTAAAAGGGGCAAAAAAAAGTGGGCGTGGTTAATGTATAGGGAGTGGCTTTTAAAGCACAGTTGCTTGTGAGGAAACTACCGGCAGACAATGACTAAGAAGGGATAGTTCTCCAATGATGGTCTTCTAGAGGTGAGATCCAGCGATAGGCAAGAAAAGCATACCGCATTGGGAGTAGAGTAAATGTTAAATGGACTTGCACTTTAAAAGATGCAAGAAGTGGGTGTGGTTAATGTAAAGGGGTGGCTTTTAAAGCACATTTGCTTGTACAGAAACTGTCAGCAGACAATGTCTAAATAGGGACAGTTTTTCTATGATGATGGTCTCCTAGATGTGAGACCCAACAATAGGAAAAAGCATACAACGTTGGAAGTAGAGTAAACTTTAAATAGACTTCCACTTTAAAAGAGGCAAAAAAGTGGGCATACAGTTAGGACGGAAAGTATTCAGACCCCCTTAAATTTTTCACTCTTTGTTATATTGCAGCCATTTGCTAAAATCATTTAAGTTCATTTTTTTTCCTCATTAATGTACACCCAGCACCCCATATTGACAGAAAAACACAGAATTGTTGACATTTTTGCAGATTTATTAAAAAAAGAAAAACTGAAATATCACATGGTCCTAAGTATTCAGACCCTTTGCTCAGTATTTAGTAGACGCTCCTTTTGATCTAATACAGCCATGAGTCTTTTTGGGAAAGATGCAACAAGTTTTTCACACCTGGATTTGGGGATCCTCTGCCATTCCTCCTTGCAGATCCTCTCCAGTTCTGTCAGGTTGGATGGTAAACGTTGGTGGACGACCATTTTTAGGTCTCTCCAGAGATGCTCAATTGGGTTTAAGTCAGGGCTCTGGCTGGGCCATTCAAGAACAGTCCCCGAGTTGTTGTGAAACCACTCCTTCATTATTTTAGCTGTGTGCTTAGGGTCATTGTCTTGTTGGAAGGTAAACCTTCGGCCCAGTCTGAGGTCCTGAGCACTCTGGAGAAGGTTTTCGTCCAGGATATCCCTGTACTTGGCCGCATTCATCTTTCCCTCGATTGCAACCAGTCGTCCTGTCCCTGCAGCTGAAAAACACCCCCACAGCATGATGCTGCCACCACCATGCTTCACTGTTGGGACTGTATTGGACAGGTGATGAGCAGTGCCTGGTTTTCTCCACACATGCTGCTTAGAATTAAGGCCAAAAATTTCTCTCTTGGTCTCATCAGACCAAAGAATCTTATTTCTCACCATCTTGGAGTCCTTCAGGTGTTTTTTTTAGCAAATTCCATGTGGGCTTTCATGTGTCTTGCACTGAGGAGAGGCTTCTGTCAGGCCACTCTGCCATAAAGCCCCGACTGGTGGAGGGCTGCAGTGATGGTTGACTTTCTACAACTTTCTCCCATCTCCCAACTGCATCTCTGGAGCTCAGCCACAGTGATCTTTGGGTTCTTCTTTACCTCTCTCACCAAGGCTCTTCTCCCCCGATAGCTCAGTTTGGCCGGACGGCCAGCTCCAGGAAGGGTTCTGGTCGTCCCAAACGTCTTCCATTTAAGGATTATGGAGGCCACTGTGCTCTTAGGAACCTTAAGTGTAGCAGAATTTTTTGGTAACCTTGGCCAGATCTGTGCCTTGCCACAATTCTGTTTCTGAGCTCTTCAGGCAGTTCATTTGACCTCATGATTCTCATTTGCTCTGACATGCACTGTGAGCTGTAAGGTCTTATATAGACAGGTGTGTGGCTTTTCTAATCAAGTCCAATCAGTATAATCAAACACAGCTGGACTCAAATGAAGGTGTAGAACCATCTCAAGGATGATCAGAAGAAATGGACAGCACCTGAGTTAAATATATGAGTGTCACAGCAAAGGGTCTGAATACTTAGGACCATGTGATATTTCAGTTTTTCTTTTTTAATAAATCTGCAAAAATGTCAAAAATTTTGTGTTTTTTTGTCAATATGGAGTGCTGTGTGAACATTAATGAGGAAAAAAATTACCTTAAATGATTTTAGCAAATGGCTGCAATATAACAAAGAGTGAAAAATTTAAGGGGGTCTGAATACTTTCTGTCCCCACTGTAGTTCATGTATAGGGAGTGGCTTGTACAGAAACTGTTGGCAGACAATGTCTAGGAAAGGCTAATTCTTTGATAATGGTCTTCTAGATGAAATCCAGCAATAGGCAAGAAAAGCATACAGCAGGGGTCTCAAACTGGCGGCCCTTCAGCTGTTGGGAAACTACAAGTCCCATGAGGCATTGCAAGGCTGACAGTTACAAGCATGACTCCCACAGGCAAAGACATGATGGGACTTGTAGTTTTGCAACAGCTGGAGGGCCGCCAGTTTGAGACCCCTGGCATACAGCATTGGGAGAAGAGTAAACGTTAAATGTACTTGCTCTTTAAAAGAGGCCAAAAAAGTAGGTGTGGTAATGTAAAAGGAGTGTCTTTTAAAGCACAGTTGCTTGTACAGAAACTGCCAGCAGACAACATCTAAGAAGGGTTAGTTGTTCTCCGATGATGGTCTTCTACATGAGATCCTGCAATAGGCAACAAAAGCATGCAACGTTGGGAGTAGAGTAAATAGTAAATGGACTTGCACTTTAAAATAGGCAAAAAAGTGGGCATGATTAATGTATAGGGAGTAGCTTGAGATATACACTATATTACCAAAAGTTTTGGGACTCCTGCCTTTACATGCACATGAACTTTAATGGCATCCCAGTCTTAGTCCGTAGGGTTCAATATTGCATTGGCCCACCCTTTGCAGCTATACAAGCTTCACCTCAAACTTGCTCATCGATATCTTTATAGACCTTGCTTTGTGCTAATGGTCCAAATTATTTGGTGGAGGGGGGATTATGTTGTGGGGTTGTTTTTCAGGGGTTGGGCTTGGCGCCTTAGTTTCAGTGAAGGGAACTCTCTTAAGGCGTCCGCATACCTCAACATTTTGGATCATTTCTTGCTCCCAACTTTGTGGGAACAGTTTGGGGATGGCCCCTTCCTGTTCCAACATGACTGTGTACCAGTGCACAAAGCAAGGTCCATAAAGACATGGATCAGTGAGTTTAGGGTGGAGGAACTTGACTGGCCTGTACAGAGTCCTGACCTCAACCCGATAGAATACCACTAGGATGAATTAGAGTGGAGACTGCGAGCCAGGCCTTCTTGTCCAACGTGCCTGACCTCACAAATGAGCTTCTGGAAGAATGGTCAAACATTCCCATAGACCAGTGTTTCTCAACTCCGGTCCTCAGGGCTCACTAACAGGCCAGGTTTGCAAGATAACTGAAATACATCACAGGTGATCTCATTTGCTGCTCAGTGATTGCAGTATTCTAGTCTGCATCCCCCCAAGGTAATACTTAAAATCTGGCCTGTTGGTGGGTCCTGAGGACTGGAGTTGAGAACCACTGCCATAGACACACTCCTAAACCTTGCGGACGGCCTTCCTAGGACTTAGAAGAGTTGAAGCTGTTATAGCTGCAAAGGGTAGGCCAACTCAATATTGAACCCTACGGACTAAAGCCTTGTATACATGGTGCGATTGTTGGCAGGGGATTGTCTGTTGACAGACTGTTGTTTTAAAATCTTACCTTTAGTACGCTCCTTTTAACAATTGGTGTCCAACAAATGTTGGACGACAGGCTAGTAAATTTCGGCGGACGGCGGATTGACGTCAGATTTTCGTTTGTGGCACGACAATTGTGTACCATTGGTATGCAAGACAAGATCCTGGCACACGTCCTTTTGACAAAAATCAGACGCTCCAGGTGGCCAACAATCGTACCGTGTGTACGAGGCTTTAGATTGGGATGCCATTAAAGGCGTGCCAATACTTTTGGTAGTATAGTGTGTGTGTGTATGTGCGTGTGTGTGTGTGTGTATATATATATATATATATATATATAAATATATATATATATATATATATATATATATATATATATATATATATATATATATATATATATAGTATCTCACAAAAGTGAGTACAACCCTCACATTTTTGTAAATGTTATATTCTCTTTTCATGTGATAACACTGAAGAAATGACATTTTGCTACAATGTAAAGTAGTGAGTGTACAGCTTGTATAACAGTGTACATTTGCTGTCCCCTCACAATAACTCAACACACAGCCATTAATGTCTAAACCGCTAGCAACAAAAGTGAGTACACCCCTAAGTAAAAATGTCAAAATTGGGCCCAATTAGCCATTTTCCCTCCCTGGTGTAATGTGACTCATTAGTGTTACAAGGTCTCAGGTGTGAATGGGGAGCAGGTGTGTTAAATTTGGTGTTATCGCTCTCACTCTCACATACTGGTCACTGGAAGTTCAGCATGGCACCTCATGGCAAAGAACTCTCTGAGGATCTGAAAAAAAGAATTGTTACTCTACATAAAGATGGCCTAGGACAGTGATGGCGAACCTTGGCACCCCAGATGTTTTGGAACTACATTTCCCATGATGCTTAACTACACTGCAGAGTGCATAAGCATCATGGGAAATGTAGTTCCAAAACATCTGGAGTGCCAAGGTTCGCCATCACTGGCCTAGGCTATAAGAAGATTGCCAAGACCCTGAACTGAGCTGCAGCACGGTGGCCAAGACCATACAGCGGTTTAACAGGACAGGTTCCACTCAGAACAGGCCTGGCCATGGTTGACCAAAGAAGTGGACCAATTTCTTGGACCAATCAGGAGTTGGAAGAAAGGACACGCTAACAGACTAACTAGATCATGAAGTCAGCTCTTGCATAATGGAGCGATCCTCGATCCTCAGGTATGTACAGGACATCTCAGTATTACTATTTCATTTATATTAGTTTAGTGACAGGTTTAAAGGTGGTCACAGAAATATGACGGTTGTTGACTGTTTATGGTCAGATCGGGAATTGAGCATTTTGTTCTGGAATGCCTGTTACCTCTGCAGACACCCCCGCTCCTGATCCCAATATAAGAATTGATCATGCAGAATAGATTTTCCCAGCCAACTGCCAAATCTTTTCCAAGTGAAGGCCAAGAAGAGTGCTAAATTAATTAAGAATATAAACAGGTTTTTTCTTTTTTTTTAAATGTTATAGATGTTATAGACTCGTTCACAAAAATCTCATAAAATACTTAACATAATAAATGAATTTCATTAATTTTTTGACCTCCAGTCTTGCACAGTTATACAGGCTGCTTTCCTGGGCTGAAAATGTCTACTCTGATTTCACTGCACACTGTGAGCTTCTCACTTGCAGCGTGTGAGACAGAGCCACCTCATTTCCTGGTTTACGGGTGTCCAGCATCCTCTCACTCTTTCCTCCCCATCCTTACTGTCCCTGGTCCGCCCTTTTAATTTATTGGATTCAATTTGCTCCTGCTGCTGTCAATCAAAGTCAGTGAGCCAATGAAGAGAGGGGGGGGGGGGGGGCAAGCCGTGGCTCCATGTCTGAATGGACACACAGAGCTGCCTGCTCTAGGTGCACTCGGCGGGAGAGAAGGGCCAGGAGCGCCGGTAAGGGACCCAAGAAGAGGAGGATCTGGGCTGCTCTGTGTAAAACCACTGCACAGAGCAGGTAAGTATAACATGTTTATCATTTTTAAACAAAAATAAAACTAAGGCTTTAATATCACTTTAAGTAGAACTATAGGCAAACCTTTTTTTCATTTTGAAAAAGTAAGGGAGAGTTATAACCATTGAGGAGATTTTCCTTCTCTTCCTGTCCCATAGCCAAAGCAAGAAATTTGAGGAAATCCCTGCAAATTAGGGGAATTCCTTGGGGACCATCAGGTCACCAAAACTAGTGTCCCCATTGGAAGATTTCCCCTCTTCTGGGGACAGCCCAAAATTTCAAATTTTCTTTCATTTTCAATTATAATGGTAAACAGAACAAATAGAGAGGAGGAATCTCCCTAATGGGAGCGCAGACAGCAATAAAAACTGACAGGGGTTCTCACCCATCTCCACTCTGTCCAAAACTAAAAAGAAAGTTTTGCTATTAGTTACACTTTAAACCTCATCTTATGCTGCTGTAATTATTATTATTATACAGGATATACTGTACATAGCACCAACAGTTTGTGGAGTGCTTTACAATATAAAGGGAGATAATACAGCAACAATACAATTCAATACAAGAGGGTTAGGAGGGCCCTGCTCATGCGAGTTTACAATCCAATAATTTAATCCCTAGTGATCCCGCCATAAATGTCCCTGTTCAAGAACTTCCTGTAATAAAATGACACGGCTCTGTCTCTGTATCCCAATTGTGCGGCTGTGTTGTCATTCTGTCACACATGCTTCTGCTGGAAACTATACTTAGCCATTACTGGTACTCATTGTGCAGGCATGGTCCATTGACGCCGCCATCGGGAAACCTACCCTGAGCAATCCATGCAGCCAATGCTGGAGCGCATGTATGTAGACATGAATCGGTTGAAAAAAAGTTGCAGGAGATCAGCAGAATTGAGATGAAACAAAAGATGAAAAAAGGTGAAAAACTTCATTTTCAAAAAAGGAAAAAGGCATAGCACCTCTTTATTGCTTTCACAAATTAAATGTCAACCAGTAAGGGTTTAGATCTTCTTTAAAACAGTTCTAAAGTCTAATTTTTTTATTATTCTACAATAAAAAAGAAGTTATACTTAACTGTTCTGTGAAGGGTATTACAAAGAGCGGCCCTGAACCTCCTCTCCTGGGGTCCCCCAGCGGCGCTCTCCGCTCCGCCTCTTCTCTGTGTGCCACCATGGGAAGCACAGGTGCGGGCTTGCTCCCGAGCCGGCTGTGTGAGTCCATAGATGCAAACAGCTTGGCTCAGCCCCACTCCCTCCTCACACGATTTGACTGACAGCATCAGGAGCCAATGTCTCCCGCTGCTCTCAGCCAAGCCTGTGAGAGTGGGGAGAGGGCAGAGAAGAACTGCAGACATGGGCACAGTGCTGGATTAATACAGGAATCAAGTAAATATTTATAGAGGGGGGATGGAGAAACAGCTTCTAAATGTTTTTTTACCTTAAAGCGGAGTTCCACCCATTTAAAAGTCAGCAGCTACAAAAAGTGTAGCTGCTGACTTTTAATAATCAGACACTCACCTGTCCCACGGTCCAGCGATGTGGGCTCGCAAAGCCTTGCTCCTCTCCGAGGTGCCGACATTCTAACTGTGGGCGCCTGGCTATGGCTTCACAGCCGGGTGCGCACTGTGCAAGCGCGAGCCACGCTGTGAAAGGTCGGGCAATCTTCTGGGACCTGGGATGTGTCCCAGAAGATTGCAGGGAGGGAGGGGGGAGAGGTGAACTTCCTTCTGGAGGCACAGAGCCCGGGGAGGAATCGGGAGCTCGGTGCCCATAAAAACTGGGTATCCACTCTCCCCCCCCCCCCCCCAAATGTGGCATGTCAGGGGGTCACCATCACTTAAAGCGGAAGTTTCATTTTTGGGTGGAACTCCGCTTTAATGCATAAAATCTTTGACTTTATAACAACTTTAAAGTGAATGTAAAGCTTATTTTTTTATTAAAATAATAACAATCTTATACTTTCCTGCTCTGTGCAATGGTATTGCACAGAGTGAACCTGAACATCCTCCTTTTGGGTCCCCTGCTGGTGTTCTGGGCTCCTCCTCTTGGTGTGCCACCATATTCCTATTTGGGTCTATTGACACCCATAGCACTGCTCAGCCCCGCCCTCCGCTTTCTGCTCACAGGATTTGATTGACAGCAGCAATTGCCAGTGCTCCCGCTGTTGCCATCCTGGATTGAGAACAGGATCAGGTAAGTATACAGGGGGGTGACGGGGCGATAAAAACATTAGGACATTTTTTTTTTTCTTAATGCGAAGAATGCATTACGGTAAAATACTGTATGTCCAGACTTTTATAACCACTTCAAACCCAAATTTAAAAAAAAAAAAAAAAACACAAATTATTATAATTCGAGAATAAAGACTTTGATCAAACTGGGACTATTTCTGGAAATCAGGGACAGTTGCCAACTCTGTGTCTTAAATCCCCGGCAGCGTACTGCCAGGCCTGCGGACTTAACCCTCGGTCTGCCTGCCCAGGGTCCATAGGTATTTGTAACACAATAGGCGACAGCTGGGTAATTACAGCAGAGCCGTGCACATCCAGCTCTGCAGCACGGCCATTAATCTTCACCTCCCAATCGCCACTGCAAGCACCCACATGGGAAATAAGAATAAAGCTTCATTAAAGGAGGGATGACGGCCTTGCTATTGATTTTGGTTGCCTTCCTGCTGTGGAGTGTGTGGGAATCTACGGCGAGGCCTACACGGGGTCATTTCCACACTGGGCCATCCCCTGATCCTTCACAGAACCATTGTAACAAATCACAATTCTACATTATGCAAACCCCGACCTCTTTCTTTGTTTTCATTGTGATTTGGCACACAGAAAATAAAGACTCATGAATAATAATTTCCCTGGATTTGTTTTATTGTTCATATTTTAAGTATTGCCTGAAATTTTTTTTTAATTACATTTTTACCATATGCACTGCTAACCCAGAAGAGAGAACAGGCCAGTTGGCAGGCCCGAAGCCGTGACATGGATTAATAAATGTTATTGTGTTCTAATGAGGTTGAATCCAAGCGTAGACTCTGCCCTATCTCAAAAGAGTGCAAGAGAAAAAAAGATATGCATTTAATATAAAGTTGTAAAGGTTTCCAATAAAAAAACAAAAAAGCAAACACAGGGGCAAGGCTATCCGATCACTAGAGACCGGTGACATCACTGAGAACGCAGCCTTTTCATTCACTGTAGACAAGGGGCATCACTGAGAATGCAGCCTATCCATTTGCTAAAGACCGTTGACATCACTGGAAACACACACTACCCATTCACCTGGGTCTTGTCACTAATATTGCAGCCTTTTGGTTTACCAGAGACCAATGACCTCACTGAGGATGCAGCCTATCCATTCACTAGAGACCGGTGACATCACTGAGAATGCAGCCTATCCATTCATTAGAGCCACATGACATCACTGAGCATGCAGTCTATACATTCACCAAGGGATACTGTCATTTCTGAGATGCAGCCTATCCATTCACTAGAGACCTATGCAGGGGCGGACTGACAACTCATGGGGCCCCCGGGCAATAGGA
Organism: Aquarana catesbeiana; assembly: GCF_042186555.1. Classification (NCBI taxonomy): domain Eukaryota; kingdom Metazoa; phylum Chordata; class Amphibia; order Anura; family Ranidae; genus Aquarana; species Aquarana catesbeiana. Next base: position 31,654,528 of record NC_133330.1, read on the forward strand.
CAATTATGGGGCCCCAAAGCAATAGGAGATTATGGGGCCCCCAGGCAATAGGAGATTATGGGGCCACACAGTATGCACACACACACACATACAGTATACACACAGAGACACACAATATACATACACAGAATACACATACACACACTGAAAAGATACTGGAGAGGTGGGGCAGCTATAATCTTGGGATTTAAAAAATTAACACAGATTTTTACATACTGTCCCTGGTTTTATTGAGGCTGGCAACTCCGATAGGGCCCCTTAGTGGCATGGGGCCCTCGGGCAGTGCCCGAGTGCCCGAATGGTCAGTCCGTCCCTGGACCTATGATATCACCAAGAGCACAGCCTATCTATTCAGTAGAGACCAGTGACATCAGAGTCTATCAATTTGCTAAAGACCGGTGACATCACTGAGAATGCAATCTATCCATTCACTAGAGACCAGTGACATCACTGAGAATGTAGCCTGTCCAATTACTAGAGGCCAGTAACATCACTGAGCGTGCAGTCGCCTCTTTAACTAGAAACCCAAAATGCAGCCTAGCAATTTGCTAGAGACCAGTGACATGCCTATACTGCAGCCTATCTACACACCAGAGACCAGTGATATTAAGAATGTAGCCTAGCCATTCACCCGAGACGTATGACATCACTGAGAATGCAGCCTATCCATTCACTAGAGACTGGTGACATCACTGAGTGTGCAGCCTATCCATTCACTAGAAACCCCCAACATCACTGAGAATACAGCCCAGCAATTTGCTAGAGACCAGTGACATCCCTATATTGCAGGCTATCCGTTCACTAGAGACCCGTGATATGATTGAGTATGCAGCCAATCTATTCTTTAGAGACCAATGACATCACTGAGTACAGCCCATCAATTCACTAGAGACCTATGACATCACTGTGAGTACAGCCCATCAATTCACTAAAGACCTATAACATCACTGTGAGTACAGCCCATCAATTCACTAGAAACCTATGACATCACTGGGAGTACAGCCCATCAATTCACTAGAGACCAATGACATCACTGGGAGTACAGCCCATCAATTCACCAGAGACCAATGACATCACTGGGAGTACAGCCCATCAATTCACTAGAGACCAATGACATCACTGGGAGTACAGCCCCTCGATTCACTAGAGACCAATGACATCACTGGGAGTGCAGCCTATCCATTCACTAGAGACCTGTGACATCACTGGGAGTACAGCCCATCCATTCACTAGAGACCAATGACATCACTGGGAGTTCTCCTTTAGTAATCTCGGTAGACTGATTGTGCTTGTCTCCAGTCCATTCGCTATTGCCCATTACAAGTACACAGGAATATTTTTCTATGAAACTTCAAAATGCCATACTGTCCAACAAAACCGAGGTCACAGACCAGCTTAACGCGTGCAGCTGCTGCGGCTGTCCTTACATCAGTGTAAAGAGTGGACAGTCACCCCTCCTCTGCACATCGGCTGTGTGCGGCCTATTGATATGCTGCTCAGTGGGTCAGGAGCAATCATTCGCTCTGTGCCTGTCGCCTCCCCGCTGCCATGTGCCCCCGAGCTGTGTATTTCCAAACTCCACTCGCAGACTGGTGACTCACTGCAAAATGATCTCCTACGAAGAATCAATATCTTCCCAGGATGAAATCCCCGCAGACCGCTTTGTCAATGGCCTCTGGGATCAATGCAATTATTTTAAGAAGGGTTGCACACATTAAGCCCTGCTATATACGGCTCTCTTATTAATTTGTACCTTTGTGACCTGCTGCGACAGAGTGACACGACCCCAGGCTTTCTGTAACGTAGACAAGTTTGTCTGGAGCAGAACGTCTGTGAGCAGGGTACAGCAGGCAGGCCACGCAGATATATGACTGGGAAAGTGTAGACAGATCTGCCGGATTGGAGGAGATTGCCCTTTCGTTAGTAGTAGTCATGTTACGCTGGACTTGTTCTGTAAGCTTGAAGATGTTTCATAGCTTCTCCAAGTTGGATCAGTTCCAAATCAGTGTCAGGAACATACCCCAGTATTTATATCATCACAGGTACCAAAGACATCGAAATCCAATCATTATGGAATGTGTCAAGGCAGATGGATTGTCCAAAAACTGGATGGGAGGTCTGAAAGTTGAGGGATCACCCTGTCCTTTCAGACAATCATTGAATGTGGCTTGGAGAAGCTTGAAATGTCTTCGTCAGAAAAAGTAAAGTTAGATGTGACCAACTACTACTAGCTATACCATGGCCTGGAAAAATGAGATTGCCCTTTTTACATATTTCATGAGAACAGAAATGAGGTCCTACATTTTAATAGTTATAGACAGGGCTGCCAGAAGGGGGTACCCCCTTCCTCCTGCAGGGGGCCTGGGAAGCAGGGGGATTCGGTGTGGCAGTACAGGGGGAAAATTACAGAATGATGCCCTGTGCGCTTCTCTGCAGCAACTAAAAGCTGGTTTCTCTCCCTCATGCTGGCTTTTAGCTGCTGCAGGGAGAGAGACAGACACAGGGCATTGTTCTGTAACTGCCTCCCCCCCCGCACTGATCCCCTTCCCTGTTCTGCCAACATCTTAATCCCCCTGTGTGCCCAGACCCCCCTCCCACAGCTTTGCCAGCTTACCTGTCCCGTCGACTGCTATGGGTACACAGAGGGATGTGTCAGAATGGAGACCGGTGGAAGGGGCTGGTAAATATGTCATATACCGGCCCCTTCCTTTTCCTAATGGAAAAAGTGAGTGATTAGTAACAATCACTCCTGTGTCCATTACTCCCTGTGCATAGTAAACTGTTCCTGTTCCTGATATCTCACCAAAGCCCCCCACCCCATCCCAACAGCCTTGTAAAAAAAAAAGGTAAAAAATAATTGTAAAAAAAAGAAAAAATACATTGTAAAAAATCAATTTTAAAATTTGTGATTTTTTTTTTAAATTGTAAAAAATAATTCAAATAAAAAATGTAAAAATTAAGGGCTGTGTTACGGGTCTGCGTTTGGGGCCATACACCTGTACCCACGTGCTTGTCAAATTAGGACCTGTGGCTGTGTTCGTACAGTTACTGGATCCCCATAGCATAACTTAGGCTGCCTGCACACAGCTCCAGCTACAAAACTGATTCACACTGCACAGGCCACATCACCCATGTGAATGAGCCCTAACAGCAGCCCTGGTTACAGAAGTTGGCATAAGTTCGTCATCAGTTTGCGCAAACTGTTCATGTGTGAAGGTAAAAAGAGTTCACCGACGGACACAGCGCTCCATTAGTCTTGACTATATGGTTATATCGCCCTCTGCAGGTGTAGGTCTAGGCAGAACAAAAAACTTGGCTACGCCCATGGGCCGTCCTCAGCCGGTATATAACCCCCTCCCTGCTATAGGCATTCAGTTTAGTAGCAAGCAGTATTAGAAGTATCCAAACTCCTTAGAGGGGTGGGTGCTGTGTCCATCGATGAACTCAGAGAAATGGATTTTACGATGAGTACAAAAATCCTATTTTCTCTTTAATTCATCGACGAACACAGCGCTCCATTAATCTTGACTATAGGGATGTCCAAAATCAGTGCCAAAAGGAAAATGAGGGGTGGGGAAAATAAGCTAAGGCTAAACACCAGAGCCCCGACAGGTTCACAGGAGCTCAACCAGGACACAGGAGCCCCATCTGAAATAAGAAATTTTAAGTAAAACTGGATGCCAGCTGAGGTGTCCGTCAATGAACTAAGAAGAAATCTCAGCTCTAACCAAAACATATTATGGTTTTATATGGTTTTGGTTAGGAAGAGAGAGCGAAATCTTCTGTCTGCCACTTCCTGGCTATTTTATGGGCGTCAGTGCAGAAAATGCAAAACATATCCCCAGTTCCTGCCTATTTAAAGCTGACCTTCATCCCCCATGCCTGTTTTCATTAATATGAATCTTTCCCTTATCCTTTCAAATAAATGAAAAAAAAATTGAAATATTGAAATACCCCCACTTCTGGGTTTTTCACCTAGCCCACCAAGTTCTTATATCTTCCTGGGATACTCGCATCACACATTTTAGGAGGCTTAAGGTCAGCGATCGCAAATGTACATGCGCCTCTGCATGGGACTGGCTGTGTCTTTTTGGTCCCTGCAGTCGGCAGTCGGTGACGGGGGCCCGCTGTGTGAACTAGGAAGAGACAGCCAGCTCCCAAAGACATCAGAGAGCAGAGATGACAGTGCAGGACTGGGTGAAAGCAGAGGATCACTACAGGATGCACGTGAATGTGTGTGAATATGCTTCTTGACCCATAACTCAGCCAGCCAGGTAAGTAGGAATTGGGAAAAGGGGGGGGGGGCTGAAGTTCCTCTTTCAAGTGACACCAAATTATATCCTTATTCTCCAAAAACAATCTATACACATCCAGTACGTAATGGCCCTGTAATCAGTTTTTCATGCAATTGTTTCTTACTGTGTGTTTCTGCCTCCCTGTAGCATCCTCTGTGAGCTCTGGAATCTCTTCGTTCCCTGCCTATTTCATCATCACCAGTGTTAGTCCTGAAAGTGAGAGAAAAGCTGGAATTGGCCTTTAATGCCTTCCTGCTTCCTCGCAGCCCTGTACCTGGGTCCTAATGCCAAGGGGCGGGACAGACTTCACGATCATGTGATCACTCTGATTGGCTTTCCCACCATTGCCCAATCATAATCTGAGACAGGGAGCTGTCTGCGAAAGCTTTGTCACTGTACTGGGAGTGTGCAGTGAGCGCACTTTCGGCACCGAAACCTCAGCCACTAGGATGTTAAGACCCACCCTCCCTATCATCACACATATGCATTACAGGGTCAGCAAAAAGGTTAAAGATGAACTCCATGCAAGTGCAAAAGACACAAATTAATGCAGCTCTGTAATCATTAATGCATCATTAAATGTATTTTTGCTCGCAACCAATGTAAGTACCTACATATGAACTGATATTAGCCTCTTGCAGTCCCTTTACAGCAAGGCTAGAGTGTAAGAAGAAGAAGAAGCAGCAGACAAGATGCCAATCAGTTCAGGTGCTGACAAGAAGCATGCTGATAGGAGAAGAGATGAACTCAGCATTCTGCTGCTTCTTCTTTCACTGTCACTTCACAAGCTCAGATGGGTCCAGGATGACCTGGTGTCAGAGGAAGTGGGTTAAATGATGCTGGACATCAGACTGAGGACATCTAGCGGCATAAAAGAAAATACATAAGGAAATCTCTGGACTTAGGCTGGGTTCACAAATGCTGTGGCCGTGGCTCACAGCACGGAGTCCAGTGTGTCCCTGTTCACTGATTCAGGTGCTAATCAGGTCCGATTTTTTTTGCCTGAATTTGCACCTGAATAGGAACTAAAGACGCACAGGACGCTTTCCAAATGCGGACCGCGGCCGCCCCGGAGGTGTGTGAACCGGCTCCATTGCGAGCCGGGCACATACCCCTGTCTTGCGAATCAGATGTGGGGAAACCTGCATCCAATTTACATAAGTGTGAACACAGCCCTAAGGTTAATATTGCAGCAAAAGCTGGTTTCGGTATTTTATCATTTAAAACTGAATTCCAGGAATTCAGATACTTTGTAAAAAGTGCAGGCACACTATTAAGTTAAGTCCAACTAGGTGCATGACATCTTCTGTACTTCTCTCTATTTACATTCGACAGGTTTATTGCTTTGCCAGAGAATCTGGAGAGGGACATCTGGGGATCTGAGAGGAGAGAAGCACACACAGCCAATGGTGTTCCTAGGGGGGCCAGAGGGGGCCCTGACCCCCCCCCCCCCCCCCCCCGCAACATTATGCTGTGCCCCACCATGTGCTGCCCCAATTTAAAAAAAAATTTTTTTTTGTTTTTTACAAAAAGGCAATGTCTTTTTGTTTGCATTCGTAGCGGATGTGCCACATCTTACTCGGGCCGCCGCTGGAGTAACACAGTCTCTATTGAGAGGTAGAGCGTCCCCAGTCAGCTCCTGCGGGTGATTCCTCCCCCCTCCCTCTGCTCGCTGACACTGCATAATGCGAGCGCTCACACAACCACGGCCGCCTGATCTGCTCCTTCACCTGCATCCTCATTGGCAGGGAAAAGAGCGAGTTGCAGGAAGGACTCCACCAGGACTCTCAGTTACTGAAAAAACAGACTGATTTCTCCCGTCCTCAGGACAGGAGAACCAGCCTGTAAATTCCAAGAGATGCCAGACCAGCGCTGTCAATAGCAGGGGCAGGACAGCAAGAGGAGGCTGGGGAACCCCACAATGGCAGAACACCAGGGCCCGGTGGCAAGACAACCCTGATAGTTCTCCCACTGCTTTGGACCCTTATATTTTCTTGGTATGCTGGTGACATATATCTCTTGTTTTCGGCCACCCTGGGGGGGCCCCAATACAGTAGGAAGGGAGCTCACTGCAGAACATGTGAAAGGGCCCGTTGTGGGATCGTAGTAAAGGGCCCCAGGATATATATATATAAAATTGCATTTTATAGTACCCCATGTGCCCCCCCTAAATATGAAAGCTGGAGACGCCACTGCACACATCAGCTCTGCCCGCCCTTCCACTTTGCTGGCCATTTACAGAAATCTTTGTATTTTGTGAATGAGCTCACATAATACTAAGGCTTCTGTGAATGGGCAGAAGGAGGGAAAGGGCGAGCATAGCGGCTGCAGCAACTCTACTGTTGAAGATGCAGAGCTCAGAAGGATCAGCGTCCGGTCCCAGAAATACAGCCATAGTTGTCTTCTAGGAAACCTATAAACCTGCCAAATATAAATAATAGAGATAAGTCCAGGAGATGCCATGCAACTCCTTGAACTTAACTCATTGTGTGCCTTCACTTTAGGCAAAGAAGCTGAATTCCTGGAATTCAGCTTTAATGAGCTATTTGTTTTTTTCTTCTTATTTTTGACTGGAGTTCTGCTTTAAAGTACACCAAAAGGCTAATGAGTGTATATACAGCACAATATTTACCCACAATCCTATGCTGTACGTGAAGAATGCATTGAAATCGACAGAAAGTAGAGAAAAACTTTTCCCGTCTCAGAACTCAGATATCATCTGCCCTCTATGTCACCATTAGACAAACATGTAAGCGCATGAAACGCTAAGATCTTTTCCCATACAGCGCCGAGAAACGAGATCCACTGATTGGCCATCTACTCTGTTATCTGGATTCCCTGCTGTTCGATATTTCTATCCCCAACATAAAAGCTTGTTAGATGACTACGAAGCAGGAAGGAGGTTACAATACATCCACCATGACTGACACGAGGGTCTATTTTTATTTAATAAGGCAAAAAGCAATGTGCAAAGTGCAGCAGCGATTAATCACCTTTGTTTGTTCTGTTCTAAACTAATGACAGCAGGAATCCCATTGGCTGCCATGGACCCAAGCAGAAACTTTAACACAGCACAACTTAAAGGGAATGTAGCATATTTTCAATGTTTTTAGATACAATTCTAAAAAAGATCAACTGGATATAAATATTCTTCTCCATTTGTGTTCATTAAAAAAATATTGTTTCTGTGTATCATTTATAATGATATTAGTACATAGACACAGTCATATGTGTTCATTATATACTGTATGTAAGCACTGCTTCCTTGTTTGCAGTGCTGCACAATAGGTGAGCTTTACCGTTACTTCTCACAATGCAAGCCCTTGAGTTGACCAGCTCATTTAAAACTTTGCACATCCTGTGTTTCGTTGGACATTTCATAACTATTGGTGTTATTATGAAGGCCAACCCCCCCCCTTACCTCTACTCTTTCTAGGCTTTCCATAAGATCTGGCTCACAATTGATATTCATCTAGGAGGTTATCAGTAGGGTTGAGGTCAGGGCTCTACAGGCCACTTGAGTTCCTCCACACGAAACTGGTCAAACCATGTCTTTTTGGAGCTAGCTTTAAACAAGGGGGACAAATCATGGTGAAAAAAACAATTGCCTCCCCCAAATTGCTATTACAAGGTTGGTAAAGTACAGTTGTCTGATACATCTTTGTATGCTGTAGCATTAACTGTACCCTTCACTGGAAACACCCGAACTCAGTCATTTGAAGCGGGTCCACATACTTTTGGCCATACAGTAGGAGCGATGGTCAGGTGGACACAAACATATGACCACATAGTGTATTTTACCTCAACCGTTAAGTAAGTTTCAAGGTCCAGATCTCAACCTGTGACCCCTGTGGTGTCTGGCTGTGGCTCTTCTCGTTGTGCCAGCTGAGATGCCCAACAGTTCCCTATCTGATCTCTTAGGACAATCTTGCCTTGTCTCTTCTTTCTGGTGGACCTTGAACTTTTTTGGTCCTCCCATGAACTTCCTGATTTAAGCAATGCCTTTGCACTTCCTGTGTGCCATATTATTGTGCTCTCTCCAGCAGATATCTTGCTCCTTCGTGTACCTGCAGGTGTCCTTCAGTACCACTTGTTACTGACCTTTGGTTTCCTCGACTGCACTTCCACTCGATCCCAACTTGCAACCACTTGTTAACGACCTGTGGCTTGTTTACTGACTACACTTCTGCTTGATCCCTACCCTCTATATCTGCTACTCGACCCTGACTTGCTCATCTCATGGTGGAGAGATCCTGATGACCGTGACCTGGTACTAACATGCAGGAAAACCCATCTCCACCATCATAAACTCTGGTAAATAACAGTGCTTAGACCCCGCACCTTGGGGGAGCCCACATCATCCTTCAGGGTGACCTGGTTGTGAACTTATCCAGCTTGTCAGTGGGAATCTCTCTCCTGCTATAGCTATTGCCCTTCATGCCTGACCCTTGATCATGACAGAGAGTAAAGGGCCCCTGAATGCGACTCGAAATTCAAGCCATGCTGGCCTTGCAAGCATCACCCGGCTCCACAAAAGTCAGTTTAACAATTGAATGAGCTGGATGGAACATTATCAGCTGAATAGTGACTTTATCCTATTAGATGCAGTCATTATTTCCAAACCCCTTCTGTGGCTGCTGGAAGCTACACCTCATCAAGGAGAAGTTGGGTGAGCAAAACCCCAAGCTGAACCTTCTGCTGGTTTAAAGTTTGTGCTGAAGTTTCTGGTGGGAGTGCAGTTCTGAGTGCATACATAGGTAAGTGTGGGCAAGGCTGCTTGCAGGGTCTCCAGGCTAAGGGACATCCGTTCCTTAATGAACAGTCTGTACTCCAAAAATATATAACCTATATTGAACCCGTTCAGCAGCACCATTTTATTCCATCCCATTGCAAGTATCCGGGCAGCTGTGTGGATGGGGGATTAGATTAATTTTCTCTCCTATACAGCCTGCAGGCTGAACAAGAGATACGGTAATCGAGCTGTGTATGGCCAAATTGCACTCATCCAGAGAGCTCTCTTTAGTGGCCATTCTACAAAGCGTTTCATTTGAAACAAATCCATAAAAATGGAAGAGCCAGTAAGTAAAAATGTGAAAAAGTCATATTAAAAATTACGCTAAGATGAATACTGCAATAATGATGTGCTTACTGAAAATACATTATACTTTACCTAGTAAACCTGACATTATTATTATTATAATTATACAGGATTTATATAGAACCGACAGTTTGTGCAGCACTTTAAAAGACGAGGGCAGACAGTACAGTGTCAATACAATTCAATACAAGCGGAATCAGAGGGCCCTGCTCATTAGAGCTTGCAATCTAAAAGAGAGGGTAAAGTGATACAAAAGGAAAAAAAATATTATTAAAAACCTAAAAAAAAAAAAAAAAAAAAAAAAAGTGTAAAGTAATAGTGCACAAAGAATGATCAAATATGCAAAAATGGGAAACACACAAAGAACACTGGGCAGCACAATGGCTTAGTGGATAGCATCTCTGCCTTGCAGCCAGGGCGGGACAAGGGGTGCGCAGGAAGGGCAGCTGCCCTGGGCACTATGGTATCATGTGAGGTAGGGGGGAGTTGTGTTGGAAGGGGGAATTTGGGGGGCAGCAGGAGTAGGTATTGTTCTAAGAGGGAAAATTTGGGGGGGTTCTAAGAGTGGTGATTTAGGGTGATTTGTTTTGGGAGGGGGGATGGGGGTAAGAAGATTTGTGCCAAGAGGGGAGATGGAGGGGGGGGGGGGATTTGAAGTAGGGTGGATAAGATGTGAAATTTTAGGGGTAGAGGATTTGTGCTAGGAGGGGTGATTTTATTATTTTGGAGGGCATTTGTGCTAGGGGGATTTGGGGGATGGGGGGGAGGGCAAAGATTTGTTCATATTAGTGCTCATTTTTTTGTGGGGAGATTTTTGCTGACACATAATGCTCATACATCTTATGCCGCCTACACACGACCGGACTTTCCGGCAGAAAAGGTCCGGCGGAATCATTCCATTGGATATTCTGATCGTGTGTGGGCTTCATCTGACTTTCCCTTTCGAAAATTCTGACGGACCTAGAAATAGAACATGTTTTAAATCTTTCCGACGGAATCAATTCCTGTTGGGAAAACCGTTCCTCTGTATGCTATTCCGATGGACCAAAAACGACGCAAGGGCAGCTATTGGCTACTGGCTATTGAACTTCCTTTTTCTAGTTCCGTCGTACGTCATCACGTTCTAAACTATCGGACTTTGGTGTGATCGTGTGTAGGCAAGTCCGTTTCAGCGGAACTCCGTCGAAAAAACCGTCAGAGTTTATTCTGATGGAAAACACGGTTGTGTGTATGCGGCATTAGGGGGCCTTTGGCATGTTCGCCCTGGGCTCTAAATGACCTTGTCCTGGCACTGCTTGCAGCACTAGGGTCCTGGCAAGGACACTACTTGCATGTGGTTTGAATGGTATCCCTGTGCTTGGGTGGGTTTCCTCCGAGTACTCCTGTTTCCTCCCACACTCCAAAGACATGTTAGTAGGATAATTGGCTCTTGTCTAAATTGGCCCTAGTAAGTGTGTGTATGTGAGATAGGGCTCTTTGAGGGTTGGGATTGATTTGAATGTAAAGCGCTGTGTAAATTGTCATTGCTATATAAATACTTGTAATAAACACCACAGAAATATACTAAAATACACAAAAAATAATGCTACAACCCTTAAATAGAAAAACATTTTACTTAAGCAGCTCAATGAACGAGTTTTCACTTTAGCCAAATTTTGCTGCAGGTAAAATGAACTTTGCCAAAGTCACTGTGCTCATCCCTAGTTGTAAGCTCTTCTCTGCATTCTTGTTCTGGGTAACTGCCTCAAAGTATTGAATCAACAGTCTCAGCATGAAGGCCAAACAGCTGGTATTTTCAGAAGCAGAGGTCATCAATGAAAACCTCTATGTCTTTATCATGACAAGTTTCCTTTGTCACTTGTTTAGTAAATACACACACAAACCAAATGTGAGCTTTGCGTTTGCTCCGAGCTCTCCTACAAGGATATCCAACTACGATGGACGTGAGGAGAGCTGACTCTTCTATACGTTTCCAACATACATCAAACAATCATCACGGCAGCTTCTGCAAGCAGAATTCAAAGCGGCCGACCCAGCCGGAGCAGATCAATGTTCAATAGCTTCTCCCTGTCCGGCTCTGCTAACAAGCTCAATGATTTGGCAGGAGGCAGCTATAATTGGGGAAGCCTAGCAGGGGAACCGGCACTGTCGAATACATTTCATAAACTGCAGGATAGGAAGAAAAAAATGGGATGCAGTGACTTTATAAAGAGATGTCGGGCTGTCTTTGTAAAGAAAAGCAAGCGAAAAATGCATAATTATAACATTTCAAAAGCAGACGAGGCAGAACGATCAAGATCTTCCCATATCATCATGCTGACCCTAACAAGCCGCATACATGTAAACAAAGACGTGAAAGATAGCAAAAAGATCCGTTTCATCATGTGTATTTGCCAAACGATAATGAGGAGCTAAAGTCAGAAACAGCAAAATGTTTCCTTTAAGGCTCCGCCCACGAGGGACCGATAGAGACCTGAAAGCAATTTAGCTTGAGTCTTTTAAACTAATGTGTACAGTTTTATTCCAGTCACAATAACTACATGTGTAATACACGATTAAAGTAGAACTTTGGCCTCCTATTAAAAAATATGTTCTGCAACACTTACAGAAGTATAGGCTTTTAAAAAACAACCATCCATACTCACCTCCATGCTGCAGCTATCCCACATCTGTAGGACTGAGAACTGAGCAATCACATGATCACTAATCGCTCAGTCCAAAGTCTGCTCCAAGCAGAGAGTGATGACTGTCAGTCCCTGCTCTCTGCTCTTCCCTTCCTGTGCTCACTGGAGCACTGAGCAAGGGAGATGGGGGGCATGGCTGGCTTCGGCTTTTGGCTATCAAGGAGGCAGTTGGGTGGATCCTGACAGGTTCTGCCCCATCAGCTGAAAACGGGAAATAACCTGCTATCAGCTGACTATGGGTCACAGGAGGACAAAAATAATTGTACTCCTGTGTCCCACAAGAGAAGTATGGTCAGAAAAGCTTTGTTCAAACCTTTCTTTTAATTATGGATGTCTCTAATGTTATAGTTTTCTCTTAGCTCCCCTCTAAAATCCCACAATTACCTGTTGAGCCTGCCAGCTAATGCAGTTTCTTGTGATGGGGTGGCCACCATACTGAACTACTCCTGAATACAGATCAGAGTTGTCATCCTCATGTAAACTGTGCCTGCTTAGATTTCAGTAGGATAAGAATACATTACAAGGAGAATGGCCATCAACTTTCTCTCTTCTGATTCACAAGCCTCTAGCTTGTCAAATAGCACCCAACCCCACCTAATCCCACCCACTGTTTTCTGGATTGACAGCACTGCCTCTAATGCTGATACCTTCCCACTGTGAGCTGCAGTGTCTGGGAGAGGGTGAGACATAAGTTATTATTATTATACAGCATTTATATAGCGCCAACAGTTTGCGCAGCGCTTTACAACATGAATATTCAAGGAAGAATGGGTTCAGTCAAGAAAGGTAAAATAAGCTTTTGTTTACTTTATGAGACTTCATGAATACTATGTGTGTGCATCACATAGTAACTGGATTTGTGACTTTTCTAAACTGTCATACCAGGAGCCTTTAGCTGCACTTTCTTCATATCTTGATGGCAAAAAAAAATACTTCTTGGCTTCCTCTGATTTCTGGATCATCCAACAGAGGCCACCAGGGCAAACAAGACGGGACAATAAAGCCTATCTGTACGCACACTGACTTTCAGCTGTTTTACATATTTTGGAACATTTCATCTGTGCTTATGCAGAGCGGGAGCGACATCACCAATTCACTAAATACTAAATATATGTTTTATTTGTCAGATGTGACATTACTGCTCTCCATATATAAGCTTTATTATGAATGTGTGACATCACCACTCTTTAAATTTACATTTTATTTTACAGGTGTGATGTCAAATGCTTGTGGACACCTGACCATCACACCTATATAAGCTTGTTGGAAGTTTAATTAAAAAACCATGGGCATTAATGTGGAGTTGGTCCTCCTTGGTGGCAATAATAGCCTCCAATCTTCTGGGAATGCTTTCTACAAGATGTTGGAGAGTTTGGTTTATGGTTTTTTCCTATGCTGTCAGATTCTCAGAGAGTTCTTTGCCATGAGGTGCCATGTTGTGCCATGTTGAACTTCCAGTGACCAGTATGAGAGAGTGAGAGCGATAACCACAAATTTAACACACCTGCTCCATATTCACACCTGAGACCTTGTAACACTGAGTCACATGACTGGGCCCAATTTGGACATTTTCACTTTGTTGCCAGCGGTTTAGACATGAATGGCTGTGTGTTGAGTTATTTTGAGGGGACATCAAATTTACTCTGTTATACAAGCTGTACACGCACTACTTTACATTGTAGCAAAGTGTCATTTCTTCAGTGTAGTCACATGAAAAGATAGAATAAAATATTTACAAAAATGTGAGGGGTGTACTCACTTTTGTTAGATACTGTATATATGTATATATATATATATATATATATATATATATATATACACACAGTATGTTTGTTGGGAAATTGTGGAAATTTCATTACAAAACCAATAATATGGAGTTGGTCCTCCTTGGTGACAATACCAGCCTCCAATCTTCTTGGAAGGCTTTCTACAAGAGTTTGGTCCGTGGTTTATCCTATGCTGTCAATATGGAGCAACCTTCTTCCCAGAACAGTATGGGGAACCTATACCGTTTTGGGAAGGAAGTGTGCCCTCTTACATCACACTAACAGCATAGGACAAGCCATGAGCTATGGTGGCTTTAAGCCAGGAGAATGTATATAGCATGGTGAAACAATAACCTTTCCAGAATTCTCTGAGGCACATTATTGATGTGTATACAGTATGTAAAAAGTATCTATAATCATACCCTTACCAATCATTGATATGGGATTTCGATGACCATATAGCTGTCCTTGTCATTCCTTGGTCCATGGTTTATCCTATGCTGTAAAAATGGAGTAAGAGGGCAACCTTCTTCCCAGAACAGTATAGGGAATCTATACTGTTTTAGGAAGGAGGTGTGCCCTCTTACATCACACTAACAGCATATAGCTGTCCTTGTTATCCCTTGAGGCTTTTTCTTGGCTGATCCTGGGCGATTTGGGTGCAGATATTTTGGGGCCAACATTGTTGTGCAGAGTATTGATATTATGCACTGGAAGCTTCTTGGATGCAGAGAATACTTTACTTTCATGGAGGATATTAGATTATGTCTTACAGCATGTCTTTATCAAGGAACAGGAACAAGGAGCAACAACAACAAGTATACAGAGAGGAAAGAAAACACTTCCTCTTATTACATTACCACAGAATACACATAACGCTGCAGTCCCACCTGCTGGTTAGTAAGGTATAATGCATAGATATAGTTCACAATGTAAAAAGCTACTTGCTGCTGCTTTTCCAACACCCCTTCTCAACAGCATGTGCTTTGTCAAATTATATTCAGCTTCTTCTGGATATAACTATGATGTTCCTTCAACAAAGGCTTAGTGAGTGCATCAGCAGTCATTTCATCTGACGGGCAGTATTGAACATCAATAACACCTTGCTCTTGATTGTCCCTCAGTAGGTGATACTGGACGTTGATGTGTTTGGTCCTAGGATTGACCCTTTCTGATTGTGTAAGCTTTATACATTCCTGTTTGTCTTCAAAAATGGGAATTGGTTTTGACATGTCTATCCCAATGTCCACAAAAAGTTGATGAATCCATATTGCTTCTTGACAAGCATGTGCTGCTGCAATGTACTCTGCTTCAGTTGAAGAGTGACAGTTGCTTGCTTTCGAATAGACCAACCTATGCTTCCTTCCCCATACTGGAAGATTAATCCACTTGTGGATTTGCGGTCTGTGCAGTCCCCAGCCCAATCAGCATACACATGTCCAACCAGTTTTGGATCTGATGTTGCTGGTAACCATAACTTCATCTGAATTGATCCTTTGAGGTACTGCATCACTCTTTTTATTGCGTTCCAGTCACGCTGACAGGGAGCTGAAACTTTCCTGCAAAGTATGCCCACTGCTGTGGCTATGTCTGGTCTTGTCACAGTGGCAACATATAGCAGCAGTTTGCCGACTGCTCTGCGATACATGTCATTGCTGGGTAGCAAGTTTTCTGCTTTATTGCTCTTTTTTTTTTTTTTTTTTATTTAGTGGTATGCAACATACACAATAAAAAGATAACTTCACAGAATAAGTTGTCAGTACAAAATAACGACCAGTATCTGGATGCATCCTATCCATGATAGGGTCGCATCAGGTGATTACCAGAGGATAAATCTATAAATAATCAGGCAGTCCTGGTACCTATGATGCAGAAGTCTAAGGTTCCTCTTAGGAAGGATAAACAATCACCCGTACTGCCATAGGGAGGGATCCCTATGTTCTTGAAGAATAAATATTAGGGCATGGGGGAAGTTAAATGTGGGGTGTCCCATTAGGGTAAAGACATACAAATGTTTTGAATTATAATAGAAAAGAGGAGGACAGATAGAAAGAGGGAGAGAGAGAGAAAAAAAAGAGGGGGGGTGATAGGGGAGTGGGAAGTTCCACCTAGGGGGTAAGGAGCATCAGTGTTCATTGAGCATTGTGGGCATCAGGTTTAAAGCTTAAGTCTTTGACACATATTAAATCTGAGATATTTATAGTGGAGGTATTCACCTGAGAAGCGGAAAAGGTCCCAGTAAAACCACCTGGTCTTATGTTCCTCAGATTTATCCCGAATGGTAACAGTCAGGCAGACTGTTGTTTCCATTGGCTCGGTATACATTCCCGAGCAGCATTGAGAAGGTGTTTAAGAAGAGATTTATGATAATGCTTTCTTGACATAGGAGTAAGGTTAAGTAGAACTGCAGCAGGGTCATTAGATAGGGAAATGTCTGTAAATTTGTGAATGAGTCGAAGGACTGGTTGCCAAAAGGTTTGGAGCTTGGGGCATTCCCAAAAAATATAGAGAATGGTGGTACTCACAGCACCAACAACATTAAGACTCATTGGGAAATAATTTAGCCAAAAGTGACAGGGTGCGGTACCAACGTGTGGTTAATTTGTAGGAAATGTCCTGATATTTACCACAAAGCGATGACTTTTGCGCAAAGAAAAGTATACGTTCCTTTTGTGGTTCAGTAAATGTGGTTTGCAAGTCTCTTTCCCACTTTGCCAAGAAAGGAGGGTCAGTGGTGGCCTGAAGGTCCAGAAAATTTTGTATGATGTAGAAAGGGATCTATGAATTGGGCCATCACTCAGAGGTCTTCAAAGTGGAGCTGCCGGTGGAAAAGCACATGTTTGGGCATGGAGCTAAGGAAATGGGAGAGCTGTATAGCTCTCCATAGGTCTAGTGCAACAGGTGTTTGACTCGTTATTATGGCCTTAGTAGGGGCCCAGCCTGTGGGCCGCAGAAAGTGGGAGGCACGTAAGAGCCCTTTCGGGGTCTGCAAGGTAAAAGCCGGGTCCGATAGGCCCGGAGGGAATCTCGGATGTCTTCATTGCTCTTTTGATAGCCTGGTTCCATAAGAGTTTTCACTTCCTTTGCATCTTGCATATGGAATTGTTCCAAGATATCAGAGATTTTCTGAGATTGGTTGAGAAGATAACTTCCATCTTCTCTCTCTATTTGGATTCTCAGATAGTAGCTAATGTTCCCAAGTTCTTTGATTTCAAAATTTCAGCTTGTGAACTGATTGTAATCCCCTTCTTGTTCAAAACAAGTTATAATGTCATCAACATAGATAAGGATGTATATTCGTCTGTCTTCTTGATTTCTGTGGTAGAGACAGGGGTCTGCTTTACTTCTTGAGATTCCCTCTCTGGTAAGTACTTTGTTTACTCTCTCATTCCACATCCTTGCAGATTGCTCAAACCCTGGTGGTTGCTCCATGTAGTTTTAAAGTCTTGGTGTTTGACTTGCATGCCCTTCCCGGCTAAGAAGCACTCTGATGGTGGAGTGTTTTACGATGGGAGCAAATGTTTCATCGTAATCTTCAATGAATTTCTGTGAGTAACCCTTGCCAACTAGTCTGGCTTTGTATTTGTAGATGTTCCCTTCTGCGTCTGACTTTACTTTGAAAGTCCACTTACTTCCTATAGTTTTGTGGTTAGGAGGGAGCTCTGTGAGTGTCCAGGTATTATTTTCTTGAAGTGACTTTAATTATTTTTCTGCTACCTTTCTCCATTTATTGGCTTCACATTTTGGCAGTTTTTCTATGTCTTCCCAGGATGTTGGTTCAAGTGATGTAAGCTTTTTCTACTAAGAAAGCTATATAAGATGAGACTAGAAGAAGGCCAGCAAATGTGTGACCACGTGAAAGCTATGCTAGAGATCATAGGGAAGCTACGCACTATAGGAGAGGACTTCAAAGATAACCATTCTTTCACGTGGTCACATATTTGCTGGTCTTCTTCTAGTCTCGACTTATATAGCTTTCTTAGTAGAAAAAGCTTACTATTGAGGCTTGAACACTCATGCAGTTTTTGTAATGAAGTCCACATACCTTTGGCCATTTTCTCTGTTCTTATGTGGATAAGCAGGTCATCTTTCCAACTTATAGTTGTTTTTGCCTCCGTCTCTCCGTTTGTGGGTCTGTCTGTATTCAGCACTTGCCACAAGTCATCCTTACTGAAAAGCATTTGTAGTTTGAACTTCCACAGCTGGTATTTGGCATTGTTCAGTTTTGCAATTGCAAACTTCAAATCTGAACCACTTCACATCTTTCAGTGGCTTGTATACAGTACTCACCGTACTGACTGAGTTGCAGAGTTCTCTTTCCAGTGCCTAGGTGCTGCTGGGTACACTGTGTGCCTAGGGTATCCTCTCCAATTCCAGGACCAATAACCTGTTGTGCAGAGTATTGATAGAATGCGCTGGAAGCTTCTTGAATACTTTACTTTCATGGAGGATATTAGATTATGTCTTACAGCATGTCTTTGTCAGGGAACAGGAACAAGGAGGATACAAATACACAAAGAGGAAAGCAAACACTTCCTCTTATTACATTACCATAGAAAACAAATTAAAACACTGCATTACCACCTGCTTGATAGAAAGGTATAATGCATATATATATTTCCCAATGTAAAACGCTACTTGCTGTTGCTTTTCCAACAAATATCACACATATATTTTTAACCTTGATGTATATTTCAAATTGGATAGACCCCATCAATCTCCTGAGAAAGTGACATAGGTAATCCATGAAATGTGTTGAGAAGGAATCTTTTTCCCCTCACTGCTAATATGGGAAATGTAGGGATAATTTTGCAAAAGTTTGAAATATCTGTTATAATGCTGGAGGTCCAGTAGAGAGAGGAGATACAATAAACCCAGATTCCATGATTCATATACTTGTGTCAGTTTTAATATTTCAATAGCAAACAATGTTTTATGGAATAATAATAAAGTTATGAATTTAACTATTAGTGGTGTGTACTGCTACCTAAAAAGTTCCATTCTGCTATATTGTTGCTATTGCAATCTAAGTAGGGATGTTGGTACCTTCCCTATAATGGTGTGATACCCTCCCTATGTTTTTTTTTCTTACTACGGAAGTACATAATTTCTGATGTCTTTGTATGCTGTAGCATTTGGAGGGTTGTCCACATACATTTAACCATATAGTGTATATAATCTCCTGTAGAGAAGTGAAATCAGAGTCCCTCAAATATGGCATTATCTTTCTCCAGATATAAGTTATATTCTACGGGGGTTTCATACAGTGTACAGGATATACTGTACATAGGTATACAATTGTCTGTTCTGCATGAGTGGTATCACCACTCTCCCAGTATAAATTCTATGCTATAGTACCAGTATCACTGCCTCTGTTTTAATCTATATGGCAGCCTTTTCCATTTGAAGTCCAAAGTTTATCTTTCCTATCTTCATGATCGGCAGCCATAACTTTCCGGTACCCCTCCTCCCGATCACAGACACTTCTCTATTTATGAGATGCAGCGATGGGTGAAATTTGGTAAAGGCTGGATATAGTGGAATGAAAAGAAAATAACAACATGCGTGTGGGTAGAGCTGTTTACTGGTGCAAGCATCAGTAATTTTTAATTTCCTCTTTACCTGGATATTTATTTATTTACCTTTTATTTTTATACCCAACGTTGGTCCTGCATTGTTCTTGAATCTCATTTTAGCAAAAAATAAAAAATAAAAAATTCAGGATGGGGTCCAATATGAACATTTGTTTTTCTTGGCTTGGTAGAACTTGTGCACAGAGGCAAATACAAGACAACAGGAACACACTGAACCTTAGAGAAGAATACTGCATATCACAGTGATGAGTAACCCGTGAATTCTCTGGCTGCTTTGAAGTCTTTGCATTCCAACTATTGTAAACCTGATTTGAAGTGAAGCTTTCAGCAACTTTACAGTCACAGCACCCTTTAAAAGTTTGCAAAATCTTGATGCACCCGTATAAAATGTAAAAAAACAGAAACATAAAAAGGTGTTCTCCTCAAAATCCGTACCAACCCCTATCCTTGAAGATGGTCTGTGTTTTAAGGGGGACCCCTCAACACCCACACTAAACCTTTAACTGAGCATGCAGCATGGATGGCAAGAAATGGGGGGCAGTGACCATGGGTCCCCCTACCTAACCCATACTA
This sequence comes from Aquarana catesbeiana, assembly GCF_042186555.1. NCBI lineage: Eukaryota > Metazoa > Chordata > Amphibia > Anura > Ranidae > Aquarana > Aquarana catesbeiana. The sequence goes on from NC_133330.1 coordinate 31,674,538, forward strand.
GACCACATGTACTTAACATTGGGAGAGGTCTTGCCAGGGCTGCCTTCTCCTCTACATAATTAAGTAAGGGGTAAATAGTACTTCTGGCTACCCATTCATAAAAAATATAAAAAAAACCCTACAAATTTAATACACACCCAACAAATTCATGAAGTGCAAAGTCCAACACAAAACATGACATCCCACCCAGGCGATCTACCCTCAATGTGCTCTCCCTGCAAATTACATTCCCCGGGCCAGCAGCGGTATGTGTACCGATTGACTTCTGAACAACCAGCCTGTTTTTTTTTTTTTTGATCGATCATTGCCATAGGCTATAGGCTGTATCACTGATCAGTGTATTCTGACAGCGGAGAAGTCTCCCCACTATCAGAATACAAAAACACAGCAAGAGGATTCCCCCATCTACCTCAAATGTGTGTGTTGATAACTATTTTTTTCCTTCAACCCAGTTGAACAAATCAGCCAAAGTTTAAGCTATGGGTGACTGTGTCTACACCACCCAGCTCAAGAAATGTCAATTTTTCACTCAACTTTTGTCAAGGAGGATGGGTGATAAATTGTCAGCCAAACAGTGACTGCATCTAGTCAAATGCAGTCCCTTCATGGTTATTTAGCAGCCAGTGGAGCAATAGCTGGAACTGGCAGTAAAGATTCTGTAGGGTATGGCCTCTGTGTAGTTCCCCTGGATGACCACAAGTCCCCATTGCAAAGCGTAACCCTGCCTTTGCCAGTAGAGTGGCAGCTTGTGATGGTGTAGGTTACAAATCCGGAGGAGGGAGGCTTCCTAGGTTGGGTGTTCCTAAAGTGAGACAGTGTAACCTGGCTATCTGTGAAAGGCCAGGATATGGAGCATCATGTAGGCAGTAAGCCATTACTGTATAGCTTATTATTATTATTATTATACAGGATTTATATAGTGCCAACAGTTTATGCAGCGCTTTACAATATAAAAGGGAGACAATAAAATACAAGAGGATTAAGAGGGCCCTGCTCAGAAGAGCTTACAATCTAAAAAGGTGGGGCAGGTGGTACAAAAGGTTGTAACTGTGGGGAATGAGCTGATGGAAGTGGTAAAAAGATTAGTAGGAGATGTGATAGGCTTCCCTAAAGAGATGAGTTTTCAGAGATCGCCTGAAGGTAGCAAGAGTAGGGGATAGCCGGACAGGTTGAGGTAGCAAGTTCCAGAGGATGGGAGAGGCTCTGGAGAAATCCTGGAGACGAGCATGGGAGGAGGAGACAAGAGAGCTTGAGAGTAGGAGGTCTTGAGAAGAGCAGAGAGGATGGTTTGGGTGATATTTGGAGAAAAGACTGGTGATGTAGCTCGGGGCAGAGTTGTGAATGGCTTTGTATGTTGTTGTTAGTATTTTGAATTTCATTTGCTGGGTGATTGGGAGCCAGTGAAGGGATTGGAGGAAAGGGTTGGCAGACACTGAGCGGTTGGTAAGGTGGATAAGTCTGGCAGCAGCATTCATGATAGACTGAAGAGGGGATAGCCTATGGAGAGGCAGGCCAATGAGAAGGGAGTTGCAATAGTCAAGGCGAGAGATAACAAGGCAGTGAATGAGGAGCTTGGTGGTTTCATTTGTTAAAAAGGGGCGAATTTTAGAGATGTTATGGAGGTGAATTCTACAAACTTTTGACAACGATTGGACTTGAGGCTGAAATGACAAGTCACAGTCTAGGATTACACCTAGTACCCTGGCGTAAGGGGAGGGCCTGATGGTTGCATTGTTGATTTTGATGGAAAAGTCATGGAGGGGGGCACGGGAGGTGGGGAATATTAATAGCTCCGTTTTAGAGAGATTTCGTTTAAGGAAGTGATGCGACATCCATGTTGATATGTCAGTTTTAAGCTAAGACAGTTGTAGACTAAGCGTTCTAGAAGTTTAGAGGTGAATGGGAGCAATGAGAAAGGTTTTAAGTTGTTCAGGTTGATGGGGTCCAGTCAGGGCTTTTTAAAGTATGGGAGAGATCTGCGCATGTTTTAGAGGGAAGGGGAAGGTGTCACTAGAGAGGGAGAGATTGAAGATGTGAGTGAGGGAGCATAGGATAGAAGAAGAGGGTGACCGTAGTAGTTGTGAGGGAACAGGATCCAAGGGACAATTGGTTAGGTGGGCATCTGAGAAAAGTTTTGTAACCTCTTCAGTAGTAGCCAATTCAAAAGAGGAGAGTGTTGAATGTGCTATTAGGCAAGGTATGTTGGGTGGGGAAGATGTACGCACAGTGGAGGTGTCCTCACGAATTGCATCAATGTTATCTTTGAAGTGATTGGCAATCTCTTGGGCAGTGAGTGAGTTAGTGGGTAGAGGGGGTGGGGGACAAAGCAGAGAGTTAAAGGTTGAGAAGAACCGACGGGACTGGATGACAAGGTATTAATAAGAGAGACAAAGTAGGCTTGTTTGGCAGCATTGAGGCAGGAATTGTATTTTAGAAGGGTAGATTTATATAGGGTGAAGTCTTGCAGGCATTCGGTTTTGCGCCACAGTCGTTCAAGAGCACGGCAATGTCTCTTGAGATTTCTAGTGTTGTCAGTTAGCCAGGGCTGTAATGGTTTGGGCCTGATTCTGCGCGTGGTTAGAGGAGCAAGTGCATCTAGTGATGATGAGAGTTCACACTAGCCGACTCCAAAGTTGCACAATTTTTGTGCAGTTTTAGAATCCGACTTTGATAGAACTTTGCAGTGACTTTGATAAGACTTTTACACTCGCTAGCATCTAGAAATTGAGTTGGCCAGATGTGTCACCCGAGCCAAACAACAGTGGGTTAAACAGCAAGCGTGCCCCCCCCCCCCCATTACACAACACTTCCTTCATCCATTTTACCATTTTGTTTGGCATGGATGGGGGGAATTGAATGATTTCTCTAAAGGTGTATGGTTAGCTTAAAACTTCGCCTGACTGCCCATATACACTTGTACAACACAAGCTTTGCCAAACCTATTCGAAAATTTGGTGTCACTCAAAAATACCAATAAAAAAACCTTTGGTTTTACAAACAGCGTGAACTGACAATGATAGAACAAAACTACAAAAGTCGTTTCGATCCACCTCTTTTTATATATGTCACTAAACATTAGTAAAATGTTGGCTGGTTCTTTTTGAAATAAGATCTTTATTCTGCATAGAGTCCTCTAAAGATTTTTTATTATCCGTATTTGCCAGGCGCTCGGCCCCAGATGTTAGAACATAGAATATATGATGTCAGTGAGAAGAAGGATGTGGCGTTCACCTCTGGCGATACAGGTGTCACTCTACAAAGACAGTTCAGTGAATGCGGCATCCGCCTCGCTTCAGCAGGCTGGGCCCAGCGGGGGGAGAGGGCGCCAGAAGAGGAAGGGGGCAGTGCCAATGGGGAACCGAGGCTCAGAAACAAGAGGACAGTTCAAGGTTAGACGCTGACAGGAAGCTCAGAATGCCCCGTAAAACACATACCTCTCAGTATCACATCGCAGTGTGCAGCCTCTGTGCACCAGCATAGCAAAACAGGAGAGAGATAGCAGTGCCTGAGCAGTGTCCTTGATCAGCAGTTTGAATCAGCACATATTAGCTCTATAATAAATTGCTAAGGATATTAATGTAGATCTAAATAGTAACTGCATGACATTTGGTTTGCTAAAGTGCTGTGTATCATAAACAATCACCATGGCTTTTTTCTTCATAAAATGCTGTTTTCGGCTTTTCTTATTTTTTTTTCTCCATCTCGGTACTGCTGATCTCCTCCAGCCTTTTCAAGCCACTTCCTGTCCACTCTGGACCAGCTTCCTTATAGTGACAATATTGGAACACGCCTGTGCAATGTGTGTTGGCATGGGTGCTTGTTATCTCCACCAGGGGTGCATGTGACAGGGTCACAGCCAGTGGCGGCGTGTCCATACGGGGGTGCAGGGGCGCCACCCCCTAATTCATGCGCCCGGCCCCTAATCTACATGCTGGGCACCGGACTCATGGATTTCAATGGGTTTTTTTTTTTTTTTTAGAAGCACATGATTAGAGCATAATTGGCTTAAAAAAAGAATGGGCTCGGGGCACAGAGCACTGCGCCCTGAGCCCACCCAGTTGTGGGACAATAGTGAATAAATATTCGCTATTGTCTTCCTGATTCTCCTCCCGGCCAATCATGAAATTCAGAAAACGGGTTCTGAGACCCGATTGGCCAAGAGGAGAAGCTCATATTGGAGGAGAAGAGGTAGAGAAGGAGGAGACGCAGGGGAAACCACCGTGAAGCCGAGGAGGTGGAGACACTGCCCACTGCCCAGAGGAAGCACTGCCCACGACCTAGATGGGGTAGGTGATTTGTTGTCATCTTAAAACAGGAAATGGAATTATTTTAGGAAAAAAATTGCTGACTATGACCCCAAGAACACCATCCCTACAGTCAAGCACAGAGGTGAAAACATTATGCTTTAGAGCTGTTTCTCTGCTAAAGGTACAAGCCGACTTTGCCGCACTGAGGGGGCCAATGGACTGGGCCATGTATTGTAAAAACTTGGATGAGAACTTTTTTCCCTCAGCCAGAACACTGAAGATCGTTCATGGATGGGTCTTCCAGCATGACAATGACCCAAAACATACCGCCAAGGCAGCAAAGGAGTAGCTCAAGAAGAAGCACATTAAGGTCATGGAGTGACCTAGTCAGTCTCCAGATCTTAATTCTATAGCAAATCAATGGAAGTAGCTGAACCTTCGAGCCAAGGAACCTCAATGAGATGTGTGCAAACCTGGTCACCAACTACAAGAAACATCTTACCTCTGTGCTTGCCAACAAGGGTTTCTCCACCAAGTACTAAGTCATGTTTTGCTTGGGGATCAAATACTTATTTTATTCACTGAAATGCAACTCAATTTATAACATTTGTACCATGTCTTTTTTTCTGGATTTTTGGTTGATATTCTGTGTCTATCATTTAACCACTTAAGGACCGCCCACCGCATATATACTGCAGCAGGGCGGCTCTATTGCGCGAAACAACGTACCTGTACGTTGTTTTATGCAATAGATAGTGTGGGTGGGCGTGCTGCACGGAGGACGAGCCGTGTCCGGGCCACCCGATGTCTGCCACCCGCGATCGCTTCACAAAGAGGCATTGCTTACTAATGTTGGACTAGCTTCAGTTACGATACCAAGAATCGACGATTAAATGTAATTCCTAGTTAATAGGTATAGGCCTTTATGGGCAGTGGGGGGGCGGCCCAAAAATTCCAAAAATCCCCTTTTCACTTATATGTTAAAATTGTATTGCATGGATGTATTCCTCTCTTTTTCTTTTTTTTTCAATTTTTTTTTTTTTTTTTTTTTTACCTGATGTACTTGCGACATTACCTGTACAAGCTAGACAACCAATTTGTATATGTCTTTATGTCTTTGTGTCTTATAAGGAAAATTTGAATAAAAATAAATTTAAAAAAAAAAAAACAAAGAGGCAGAATGGGGATATGTAAACAAGGCAGGTCCCGTTCTGACAGGGGAGAACATGGAGGACGTCTGTTCCTAGTAAGTACTGTCAGTACTTCCCCCACACAGTTAGAAACACACTAAGGCAACATATTTAACCCTTTGATCGCCCCTGTAGTTAACCCCTTCCCTGCCAGTGTCATTTATACAGTGATCAGTGTCACTTAGGGTCAGACTTGTCTGCCGAAATGTCGCAGTCCTGCTAAAAATCTCTGATCACCACCATTACCAGTAAAATCAATAAAAAAATTTAAAAGTCCATAAATCTATCCCGTAGTTTGTAGACGCTATATCTTGTGCGCAAACCAATCAATATATGCTTATTGAGTTTTTTTACCAAAAATATGTAGCGGAATACATATTTGCCTAAATTGATGAAGAAATTTGTTTTCCTGTCGCATCATGGCAGCATACACGTTGGGTTGTGACTCCGCCTCCACAACCTGATAGGACCACATAGCTATAAATTAGAGAGTAGGCACCTGCCCCAGTATTCTCTTATTTTTCCTCACCTGTCAGGACGCACGGATCAGCACCCCCTTACCGCTTCGCCCCAGCCAGGTTCTAGCCTCTCCTGGGTGGAAGTCCTTCTTGTACAGCCTCTAAACGAGCTAAATGGAAGGAGCCCCACTCTGGTGGTCTCAGGGGCACTCATCTCATCTTAAACTGTTGCCAGAAGACAAGCCTTAAACAGGCTTCAAGTGCAACAGCCCGCAAAAGCCTTAAACAGGCTTGCTGGAGGATTGGCCAGGGAACCATCTATATGGCCTCAAGAAAGTAAGCCTTAAACAGGCTTCATTGTGTGCAGCGGTCTCCATGTCCTCCCCCTCCTCTCCCCCCCTCCCTCTCAGGCATACCGTGGGTGTCCTGCTGGGCTCTGTGGTCCATGCAGTGCTGTGGGGGACCGCCGAGCGTTCTCGGCGTCCTCGCGCATGCGCAGTACGGCTCTTTGGGCGCTTCTAGGCTGTTTACCAGTCTCCAAGATGGCGCCGGGCGCCTCGCGGCGCTACTGCGCATGCGCGGGCATCTGACGCTAATGGCGGCAGATTTAAAAACCACAGCATTGCTGTGGAAGCTGCTGATGGTTGCTGCACGCTACAGACGCCTGCCCTGCGATCCACAGCAAGAGAAAACGCTCTACAAAGGTGGGTCTTACCCCCCCCTCCCCCAACCCCCCCCCGGCCAGGCTGGGTCAGCTTCTACATTGCTGCTTGTCTTTTCCTTGCAGGTTTCCAACCTACTCGCCATGGAGACCGCTGCCCCAGCAGATCACCGCCAGCCGACTAGGTAAGGGGGGGAAGAAGTGGGTAAGTAGAGAAGATTGAAAAAGAGAGCACTTCTAACGCTACCTAAATTGGTCAGCCCTACCAGGTCCTCAGGAACGTCTGCGTCAAGACATAGAGAGTCCTCACGCAGGAGAAGTCGCTCTAGACACAGACGGAGCCGCTCCTACCATAGGAGAAGTCGTTCAAGAGGAAGTCGCAGAAGAAGCCGCTCCAGATCACGTTCTCGGCATGGTCGATCCCGCCACAGAAGGTCGTCCTCACGTAGGCACCGCTCCCCTGCACGCCATTCCCGTCCCGCCGGGAACGCATGCTGGATCTGTGGTGCAGCGGCTCTTCCGGATAAGCTGGTTTGTCAGAGATGCCTAGAAGAGGCCACGAGAGAGAGAGCCTCAGAAGTCGGGGACTCAGCCCCTCAGGCCTCAATACCAGATGTGGATCTTTCCACCATTACCTCTCCAGCCCGGGCCAGCACATCAAAGGAGCAAGACTCCCTATCTGATAATGAAGGCCTGGAGGTGTCGGCAGGATTCGACTTTGGCCTCATAGAACCGTTTGTTAAATCCGTCAAAGAGGCAATAGGATGGGAGGAACCCCAGGAAGTCCAGCCAAAGCAGAGAAAATATTTTCCTCAGCTTAAAAAGGAGCCTGAAACCTTTCCGTTCATCGATGAGCTGGAGGATTTAATCAAAGAAGAGTGGCAGAGGCCAGAGAAAAAATCTAGTCTGAACAACAGACTCCAGAAGCTGTACCCACTCAAGGAGCCTAAAGTGAACCCCCTGGTATCCCCTCCGGTAGTGGACGGATCTTTAATGCGCCTCGCCAGGCATGTTACCCTCCCGCTAGAGGATGCGGTTACGTTTAGAGACGTTCTTGACCGGAAGATCGACACAGATCTCAAGCGGGCTTACCTTTCGGCCAGAGGGGCATGCAGGCCTGCGATAGCACTCGCGGCAGTAGGAAGGGCCATCTCGAGTTGGTCTTCAAACACGGAAAAGCTGGTATTAGAGGGGGCAGACCAGGAGAAAATTGTGAAGGCATTACAAGAGTTAAGCCTGGCTGGTGATTTCGTGGCTGAGGCCTCAGTGGACACTATTAGGTCTGCTTCAAAGTCTATGTTGGCCTCAGTGATGGCCAGAAGAGCTTTGTGGCTGAAGCCCTGGACGGCGGATCCGGCATCCAAGTCCAACTGGTGCCGTATTCCGTGTGACGGTGAGCACCTTTTCGGGACAAAGTTAGATACGGCCATCTCCAAGGTAACTGGTGGTAAATCCGGGATCATTCCCTCAGATAGGAGGCCCAAACAGAGACCCCCTCCTTTTAAGCGGAATCTCCCAGAAAGGTATAGAGACGCGAAAGCGTACAGACCAGGGAAGGAGTATAGAAGAAACTGGAAGAACCCTCAAACTTCCTTTATGAAATTCCAAAAACCTAAGACCTCCGCTCCCAGTGACCAGAAGCCTTTTTGAAGGTGCGCCCGTCCGGCCAGCAGTAGTAGGAGCAAGGCTTTTCAGTTTCAGGCTGGTCTGGACGGAAACCATACACGATACCTGGACCCTGGCCACCGTCAGTTTCGGCCACAGATGGGCCTTCAAAAATCGACCCCCAAGAGATCATTTCTACCCAACCCGTATTCCTCCTCCCAGGGAGAAAAGGTTATCCCTTCTAACTTATGTCCTAGAGCTGCTTCAAAAGCAAGCGATAACAGAGGTTCCGCCAACACAACGAGGCAGAGGATTCTATTCTCCACTATTCCTCGTCAGGAAGAAGTCAGGGGACTTTCGGCCGGTTCTAGACCTGAAGAAACTCAACAGGTCCATCAAAGTAGAGTCGTTCAGGATGGAAAGCCTGCAGTCTATCCTCCAGGCCATAAACTTGGGAGACTGGATGCTCTCCATAGATCTCCAGGATGCCTACCTACACATTCCAATTCACGTGGCATTCCAAAAGTTCCTGCGGTTCTCGGTGGGCCAGGAACACTTTCAATTTCGAAGCCTCCCTTTCGGGATCTCTACAGCACCCAGAACATTTACAAAGGTTCTGCTTCCAGTAATAGCCTCTTTGAGGGAGAAGGGTCTAAGGGTCCACCATTACCTGGACGACATTCTTCTCCTCTCAAACAGCCAGGAATCACTTGTGCAACATCGCGAGATCTTAGTCTCCACCCTAACGAGTCTGGGTTGGATAATCAACTGGCAGAAGAGCAACATTCAGCCTACCCAGAGGATGGTCTTCCTGGGAGCCGAGCTGGACACTCGGGCCAACACGGTAGAACTGCCAAGGGAGAAGTTGTCCCTACTAATTCAGAAGGTGAAAGATGTGGTTCCAGCATCATACTTACCGGCCAGAGCATACCTCAGCCTACTGGGGTCCTTATCAGCAACCATTCCAATGGTCAGGTGGGCGCAATGGAATACCAGACCTCTGCAAGCCTCCTTCCTGTGCCAGTGGGACGGATGGTCCATGTCCCAATCGATTCGCATCTCGGAAGAAGCCAGATTATCTCTACGGTGGTGGATCCATCCCGGCAACCTCAGCAGATGCAAACAGATAGTCACTCTCCATCAGGAGGTAGTGACTTCGGACGCCAGTCTGGAGGGATGGGGGGCACACTACCTACATTATGCAGCTCAGGGCCGCTGGCACTTCAGAACCAGGGATGTTGTGTCAAACGTCCTAGAGATGAAGGCAGCCTTCCAAGCCCTCTTGGCATTCAGCTCTCTTCTGAGAGGGAAACAGGTCCTCGTCCAAATGGACAACCGAGTGGCTGTGGCCTACATCAACAGGCAGGGGGGGTACCAGGAGCATCTCCATGATGCGGGAAGTTGGTCCGGTGATGCAATGGGCTCAACTGAACCTGCAGGACCTGAAGGCGGCATATATTCCGGGAATTCGGAACGAACTGGCGGACTCTCTCAGCAGGACATTCGTTTCCAACAGCGAGTGGTGTCTAAGCCCGCAGGCCTTCGCCCTCATATGCCAGACATGGGGTCATCCAGACATAGACCTCGCAGCAACACCGGAGAACAGGAAATGTCAAAGGTTTCTGTCGAGGAACCCCTTCCCCTCGGCGGAGGGAACGGATTGTCTCCAGCATACCTGGAACTTTCGCCTAGGTTACATTTTCCCACCAACGCCACTGATTGCCAAGTTCCTTCTGAGGCTCAAACACTCAGCAGCTCTAGTACTGGCTGTGATTCCCTTCTGGCCACGGAGGCCTTGGTTCACCACCCTCCTGCAACTGAGCACAGCGGATCCAATTCCTCTTCCGGTGACAACGGATCTACTAACCCAGGGCCAGCTGCTACATCCGAATCCAGAGAGATTGCACCTAGCGGCCTGGAGACTGAAAGGTCTAGGTTCCTAGATCAAGGTTGTTCGCAGAAGGTAGTGGAAACACTGCTTTTAGCCAGGAAATCTTCCACGAATCACACCTACGAGAGAGTCTGGGGGAAGTTCTCTTCATTTGCTCAGGAACAAGGTTGGGATCCGTCTTCCCCATCAGCAATACAAGTGCTTGAGTTTCTACAGTCAGGCCTAGACAAAGGCCTTAGATCTAGCACCCTAAAGGTCCAAGTCTCTGCCATCTCTGCTCTGACAGGGGTTAGATGGGCACTCAACCCTCTTGTAGTTCAATTCCAGAAAGCATGCCTGAAGCTAAGGCCTCCCAGAAAGCCCTCATTTCCAACATGGGACCTATCAACTGTCCTACAAATTCTATCCGGAGAACCATTCTCCCCTCTTGAAGACACCTCCCTCTGGGACCTGACTCTAAAAGTCTCATTCCTAATTGCCATCACTTCAGCGAAGAGGGTCTCGGAAATGCAAGCTTTACTGATCAAGGAACCATACCTGATGGTTTACCCAGACAGGCTAACCCTGAAACCTTCAGACAAATTTATCCCAAAGGTCTCCTCTGCATTCCACTTTAACCAGGAGATTGACCTCCCGGCTTTGAACACAGATCAGGGCGTTCCTCATCCCCTGGATGTTAGGGGCAAAGTTCTGCATTACCTCTCGGTGACCAAGTCTTTCAGGAGATGCGAGAACCTTTTAGTCATCCCACATGGGTTCAAGAAGGGCCAGGCAGCCTCTGCCCGTACCATCGCCTCATGGCTCGTGAAAACTATCAAAAAGACCTACTCCTTAAGCACCTTGCAAATCCCGGAAGACCTTAGAGCGCATTCCACCAGGGCAATGGCTACTTCATGGGCAGCTTACTGTAAAGTTTCAGCGGAAACCATTTGTAGAGCGGCCACTTGGTCAGGTGAGGAAAAATAAGAGAATACTGGGGCAGGTGCCTACTCTCTAATTTATAGCTATGTGGTCCTATCAGGTTGTGGAGGCGGAGTCACAACCCAACGTGTATGCTGCCATGAAGATGCGACAGGAAAGGAAAATTACGGAAAGGTGAGTATACAATTTTCCGTTTTTTTACATTTTTTGGTTTTGGATATGCATAGCTCCCAACTGTCCCTGATTTTGAAACACTGTCCCTGATTTGGAGGGACTGTCCCTGATTTGGAGCAATGTCCCTCTGTCCCTCATTCCTCCTCATTTGTCCCTCATTTTGCTCCGATCTATATAGATGTTTTAAAATGAATTTTTTATCTATCAATGTTTCCAGCACTAAACATTTCATCTGATTTCTAAATTGCTGCATGTGTAAATTCCAAGAGCCAATATAAAGGAATAGCAGTGGTAAAAAAGCACTTGTGGGTTTAACCAATCTTGTTTTTTTTTTTTGTACAATTCTCCTTTAAGGGGGTGTGGCAGGGGGTGTGCCCTATGCCTGCATGCTTTTGCTGATAGGTGTCCCCCATTCCCATCTCAAGAAGTTGGGGGGTATGGATATGTAATATAGCAGAATGTAAAAAAATATTGTTTTTTTTTTTCAAAATTGTCGGTTTTCTTTTGTTTATAGCGCAAAAAATAAAAACCGCAGAGGTGATCAAATACCACCAAAAGAAAGCTCTATTTGTGGGAAAAAAGGGACATTAGTTCTATTTGGGTACAGCATCGCACGCCCGTGCAATTTTCAGTTAAAGTAACGCAGTGCCGTATCGCAAAGAATGGGCTGGTCATTAGGGGGTAAATCCTTCCGGGCTGAAGAATACACCTATAATAAAAATTATAGTCCCTTCATTTCTTTGTAAGTGGGCAAACTTACATAATCTGCAGGGGCTCAAATAATTATTTTCCCCACTGTATGTGTGCTTACATACATAAGCATTTAAAGGAGTTTAGAGCCAGAAAGAAAAACCCACAGACGATGTATCCATGGGCAGCAGAGTTTTGGCACAAACAACACTTGACGCGCCTAAACACATGCCAACACATCTAAATGCAACTAGGCGCTAGGCTTTTTAGCGCTTTAGTGTTAATTCAATTTCAACATTTTAATGTCTAGAACAAATTATATAAATAAATAAATAATTATTAGGCCAATTAAATGAATTAACGCGCTTAACACGTCTAAAAGCTTTATGCAAGTTTACAACCATCAAGCATTTTTTTCTGCCAAAATTCTGCCACCAAGAGGAAAAGAGTCTAGGAAAGTTAGAAAAACTTCTAGTGTGCATGAGGCCTATAAGGTATGGAAATCAAAATTCTGGAAAGTAAAAATATAACATATACGGTTCACTGACCAATTGAGTAGAATGATTTTTGGAGTCCCCAGATCTCTTCCTTAAGAGTAGTTGTGATGTAAATGTCATCATCTGCCCATGGACTTGAGATGACAATTTTTCAGTTTGCAAATGTCCATTTTTTGGGCAGATTGTTTGAAGATCTCTCATTTTTTGGGGGAGGAAATTCACTGCATCCCAATTATTCTTTGGGGGGGTGAGGGCGAAAGGAAAAATTTGCCCCATTCACTTTTGTTCCCCTTCTCTTCTCCCTTTCTCATTGCCAAAAACATGAGCTAAGCATTCGTACCCTGTTTCCCCGAAAATAAGACCTAGCATGATTGTCAGTGATGGCTGCAATATAAGCCCTACCCCCCAAATAAGGCCTACCCTGTTTCCCCGAAAATAAGCCCTACCCTGAAAAGAAGACCTACAAGGACTTTAACTAGGGCTTATTTGGGGGGTAGGGCTTATATTGCAGCCATCACCGACAATCACGCTAGGTCTTATTTTTGGGGAAACAGGGTAGTACAGAGAGACCAAAGTATTTAAAAAATGGTCAGATTGTCCCTGTATGTCTGACAACCCTCCAATGTATGAGGCACTCTACTTATACAAAGAAGCACATACATTTTAGGGTTGAACAACACCGAGAATTTCCATTTCCACAAAAGAAAAAGAAAGCATAAAACAGGCAACAAGAAAAGGAAAATAAAACCTTCAAAAGATACAGTACATAAATAGCGCATGAAAACAGGAAGAACACACAGATGACAAAAACATTAGGTGAAGTAAACAAAACTGCTTGAATATGCAAAAAATACACCCTCCAAAAAATAAAATTTTTTTTTTTTTTTAATTTAAAAAAAGTACATAAATAATACTTATAAAAAGAAAAAAATACAATAATGATAAAAACATTAAGTCAAACAAATGGAATTACCCTGTATATACAAAAAATAAACCCTCTAAAAAAGGAATAAAAACTTATTTTTTTAGCCACGTGAATACTAGCCTGAACATATTATTCCTTCATCACCAGGCCATTTTTTCAGTTTTCGGTGCTGTGATAGTTTGACTGACAGTTACTTGGTCATGCAAAACTGTACTCAAATTATTTTTATATTTTTGCAACAAAGCTTTCTTTTGGTGGTAATTGGTAAACAATATTTGATATTAGGGCTGTTATTGATTAAAATTTTCGTGTTCGATTAATCAATTTTTTAAAATTGATTAATTGACTAACTTCGATTAATTATAACGCACATACAGATCCAACTACTTTCAGCTTTTGTTATGGCAACGGCTGAAGCCGGACATAGCGGGACATGGCTAGGACGTCACACATCAATCAAAAGCAAGCGCCGCCATCATGGCAACAGCAAAAGCCGATCCACATGGCAAAAATATCACAGCTTTCAGCCTCTAAGGACAGCAATGTTAAAAACGGAGGTTATCAAATTTGCCTACACTTAGCTCACTGAATGATCCCAGTTAACCAAATCCATATTTACCATCACTGTCCAGGCTGTCCGGTGACGTCACGGACATCAACGTCACCGGACTCCTCCCCCTTTCCTTCGTTAGCAGACGGCGGCACTTGGGGGAGGGGGGAGGAGTCCGGTGACATCACCGGATCTCCGACGGAACTCTCTGAAGACCCAGAAGCTGGCGGAGAGGTGAGTACCGATCAAAAGAATTTTGACCGATCAAAAAAATTAAAGATTAATCGAGGAATGAATCTTTAATTTCCACAGCCCTATATTGATATATTTTTTTTTTCTTCTCACTATATAAAGGAAAAATACCCCAGATTTTGTTTGCTTGCATTTACCTTTTATTTCCTCACCTTAAAGTGGAGCTCCACCCAAAAGGGAACGTTCCGCTTTAAGCACTCCTCCCCCCCTCCTATGCCACATTTGGCATGTCTTTTTTTTTTGGAGGGGGAACGGGTACCTAGTTTTGACAGGTAGCCACCCCCACTTCCCACTTGGGCAGCCTAGGCGATCTGAGCAAAAGTTCTCCTCTCGCGCTCCCACCCTGCAATCTTCTGGGACACGTCACAGGTCCCAGAAGATTGCCCGACCATTGAGGAGGTGCAGCGCGACTCATACCCGGCTGTGAAGCCGCAAGCTGTCACAGCCAGGGGTGCCCACACTTGTAATGATGGGGTCAGGGAGAGAACCGAGGGTTCGGGCAGCCACATCGCTGGATCGTGGGACAGGTGAGTGTGTGTATTAAAAGTCAGCAGCTACACTTTTTGTAGCTGCTGACTTTCAATAAACACAAAAACAAATGGAACTCCACTTTAAAAAAACAATCCTTGAGCCACTGGTGGTCCAGGACACTTTAACCCCACCCCCTACGATTAAAAGTAATCCTTCAATCATTGGTGGTCCATGACACTTTAAGATCCCCTGCCCAAAAAACTTTTACAGCATAGCCTATTCACAACTTAGGGGGCTTCCTCCATGGTGAATTGGCTGTTTGTAAACACTACTAGTGTTTACACTTGTGATAGTTGTGATTGGTTCACAGCAGTCACAAGGTACAGAGGTACTCTGGCTCTGTACATGGTGACTGTAATCTGACCAGTCCAGATCACAGCCATTCTTGGACACACTGGATGTTTTTTTGTGTTTTCGGGAAATGCGACACTCCAGAAATACGCGTCCGCCTTCCCGACATTTTTTATGTTGCGGTGGTACAGAGGTGGTTAAGCAAATTTCATGTAAGTAACTTAATGAGTGAAAATTAATTTCTATATTAGAAGCAATAATTTTGCAGGTAAATCAATTTAGTCAAAATCCCCTTAATAAATATACAGAATAAGGGCCTTTGGCTGGTCACATAAAATTCCTGGCATGAAAAATATGACTGCAATTTAATAAAACAAAAAAGTATCTAAAAAGTAAGATCCAGGCCCCCCCCCCCCTTCCCCCCCGCATCACGCGCAAATATTCAGATTGTGGTGGTTGACCACCCGTAGGTTTGTACAAAGAATTGTGTAATTACAGAACACACATTGCAACTGGCTTGAGTAGAAAACTTTCAATATTGTATACAGCTCCTATTAAAAGTATTCACCCCTTTATTATAAAATTATGTTCAATTATGTTTAATTATATTTAATTATGATACAAGTTATGCTTTATTCTCATACAACATTGACTAACAGAGGATTTCATTTAATTCATTTAAATAACCCTGCAGAGGTCCTTTTTTTTACTTTGACATGAAACAGTATATTAACGTTAATCAGTGTAAAGAAAAAAACACAATTAATGTGGACCAATTTACAATATATACAAGTCTACATGAATACATTTCTGACATGTCACAAAAACTTTATTTTTTTTAAAAGCTTTAACCGGTTTCCGCCCAGCCTATTGGGGAATAACGCCGGCGGGAACCTCTTGTCAATCCGGGTGGACGTCATATCCACCCTGGCTGCGCCCCCCTGGCGATGACTGATCACTGTACCGGTACCATGTGACCGCTGTAACCAATCACAGCAGGTCACATGACAGTTGTATACAATGGATGGCTTCCTTTCAAGCCATCTATTGAAAAAATTATGCTGCTTTGTTTGTTGGTATAAATCCATGTTAAAAAAAAAAAATCACTGCTCAAACAAGCAGGGAACACAATGTTAACGCGTTTCACATGAAATGTGTTAGCCTATTTGAGCTGTGATGTTATTTATCGTGGATTTATGCCAATAAACTTATTTTGATTCCTAGCAAATTGGAGCACAGTCACCCTCTTTGTATAATTGTGGTGTACTTGGCTGGCCTGCACAGAGTCCTGACTTCAACCCGATAGAACACCTTTGGGATGAATTAGAGCGGAGACTGCAAGCCAGGCCTTCTCGTCCAACATCAGCGCCTGACCTCACAAATGCGTTTCTGGAAGGATGGTCAAACCTTCCCATAGACACACTTCTAAATCGTGTGGACGGCCTTCCCAGAAGAGTTGAAGCTGTTATAGCTTCAAAGGGCGGGCCAACTCAATATTGAACCCTACGGACTAAGACTGGGATGCCATTAAAGTTCATGTGTGTGTAAAGGCAGGCGTCCCAATACTTTTGGTAATATAATGTGTATGGTACAGCAGGCACTATTCGGGAATATGAAGTTTTGGGGTACAAAACACTTTAATACGTATGCACTTATGAATATGAAATAAATCCAAAAATAAAAAGACCCATATATATATATATATATATATATATATATATATATATTATACTAAAAATCAAAGGGCATGAGTAAGATAGTTTGGTCTACAGCAGGGGTCTCAAACTGGCACCCTCCAGCTGTTGCAAAACTACAAGTCCCATGAGGCATTGCAAGGCTGACAGTTACAAGCATGACTCCCCCAGGCAGAAGCATGATGGGACTTGTAGTTTTGCAACAGCTGGAGGGTTTGAGACCCCTGGTCTACAGTATACTATATGCCACATCACCGAACACTTACTGAAAGGTGGAGTGATGCTTTAAGATGATAATTGTCCCTTTTTGAACTGGTTGCTGGTCCAGAAGGTCAATCCACTTTTGATGATGTTTCCTGCCGGAAGCAGTTCTGATCACAGTGTCCATTCACCGACCAGCAAGCCTCCCTTCTCCGGAAAGCTCAAATTAATACAAAGTGTTTTGCGCTATTCTAAAAAGCAGGGAGAACTCACATGAAACATAAAAAGCCTCAAAGCCTTGTAAAGTCAGCACAGCACAAAGAAACGTGGAATTATGACTCTTTAGAAATGCTCGGCCATCCACATGACTGCGTCTTTCCAAAGAATCCATGGCACTTTACGCACCCTCCGCATTTTATTTTTGCTAGTCACAGCGTGTGACACGGCTGAGGCTGAAACCGGCAACTGCCACTTACTCGGCTGTGATAATGGAAAAAGTCAAGAGGTTTTCAAAAGAGGCGTGGCAGAGTAAAACTGGAAGTAAAGCTAAAGCCAAAACTTTTTTTTCCGTTTTGGATAGAGCAGGGAAAGGTTAAAACTCTTGTCAAGATTTTTTTTAAATTTAGTTTGAGATGCACAACAGGAGGTGAGAGAAAACATAGAAACACACTGTAGAAGAGTGACAGCGGAAAAAGACCACACGGCCCCTTTTTTGATTTTTTCTTTCCTTTAAAGTGGTTCTAAAGGCTCAATCCTTTCATGAATTCTATGCATGAAGGTAAAAAACCTTCTATGTGAAGCAGCCCCCCCATTACTTACCTGAACCCCATCTCCATCCAGTGATGTGCACGAGAGCCTGTGTATTCTGATGGCAGGGAATCTTCTCTGATATAGCTCCACCATACAATAATTCCTCCATCCACCTTGAATGTGTGCATTTAGGAATTGAGTAATTTTTTTCATTCATTCTGGATGAATGAAAAAAACGGATCCATCTACGGGTTGCCTAAAGATCTATATAGAAAAATCAGGACCTCCTTCAGCTTGCTGGTGAACCCACTAGTGATATTTAAAGATCTATATCGAGAAACCAGGACATCCTCTTCCTGTTGGTGATCCCTCTACCTATAGGTCTATACAGAGGAATCAGGACTTCATTCCTCCAGGTGGTGATCCCTCTAGTGGTACCTATAGGTCTGTATAGAGGAATCAGGACTTCATTCCTTCAGGTGGTGATCCCTCTAGTGGTACCTATAGGTCTATACAGAGGAATCAGTACTTCATTCCTCCAGGTGGTGATCCCTCTAGTGGTACCTATGGGTCTATACAGAGGAATCAGGACTTCATTCCTCCAGGTGGTGATCCCTCTAGTGGTACCTATAGGTCTGTATAGAGGAAACAGGACCTCCTGATGGTGATCCCGCTAAGGATAACTAAAGATCTATATGGCAGAATCAGGACTTCCTTCCTTTTGCTGGTGATCTCTCTAGAGATAACTAAAGGTCTATATAGAGAAATCAAGGGCTTATTATTCTTGCTGGTCACTCCACTAGTGATAACTGAAAATCTATATGGGAAAATCAGGACCTCCTTCCTCTTGCTGGTGACCCCTCTAGTGATAACTAAAGATCTATACAGAGGGATCAGAACCTCCTTCCTTCTGCTGGTGACCCCTCTAGTGATGCACCCAAAAATTCTATCTGCTTTCCCCACTGCCAGGGGGTGCTGCTTGCTCATTCTGCAATCATCTAAAATAAGCACCCCAAAATGTTCTTCCTCTGTAGGTTAACATTGTATCAGCTCCTAGATAGACTGCCTTGAAAAAGTTTTCATACCACTTGAAATTTTCCACATTTTGTCATGTTGCAACCAAAAACGGAAATGTATTTTATTGGGATTTAATGTGATAGACCAACAAAAAGTGGCACATAATTGAGAAGTGGAAGGAAAATGAGAAATGGTTTTCAAACTTTTTTACAAATAAATATCTGAAAAGTGTGGCGTGCATTTGTATTCAGCCCCCTTTACTCTGATGCCCCTAACTAAAATCTAGTGGAACCAATTGCCTTCAGAAGTCACCTAATTAGTAAATAGAATCCACCTGTGTGTAATTAAATCTCAGTATAAATACAGCTGTTCGGTGAAGCCCTCAGATGTTTGTTAGAGAACCTTAGTGAACAGCATTATGAAGGCCAAGGAACCCACCAGACAGGTCAGGGATAAAGTTGTGGAGAAGTGATTATCTTATAAAAAAATATCCAAAGCTTTGACCATCTCACGGAGCACTGTTCAATCTATCATGCGAAAATGGAAAGAGTATGGCACAACTGCAAACCTACCAAGACATGACCGTCCACCTAAACTGACAGGCCGGCCAAGGAGAGCATTAATCCGAGAAGCAGCCAAGAGGCTCGTGGTAACTCTGGAGGAGCTGCAAGGATTCACAGCTCAGGTGGGAGAATCTGTCCACAGGACAACTATTAGTAGCGCACTCCACAAATCTGGACTTTATGGAAGAGTGGCAAGAAGAAAGTCATTGTTGAAAGAAAGCCATAAGAAGTCCCATTTGCAGTTTGCGAGAAGCAAACACAGCAAACATGTAGAAGAAGGTGCTCTGGTCAGATGAGACCAAAATTTAACTTTTTAGCCTAAAAGCAAAACACTATGTGTGGCGGAAAACTAACACTGCCCATCACCCTGAACACACCATCCCCACTGTGAATCATGGTGGTGACAGCATCATTTTGTGGGGATGCTTTTCTTCCGCAGGGACAGGGAAGTTGGTCAGAGTTGAGGGGAAGATGGATGGAGCCAAATACAGGACAATCTTAGAAGAAAACCTGTTAGAGTCTGCAAAATACTTGAGACTGGGGCGGAGGGTCACCTTCCAGCAGGACAACGACCCGAAACATACAGCCAGAGCTACAATGGATTGGTTTAGGTCAAAACATATTCATGTGTTAGAATGGCCCAGTCAAAGTCCAGACCTAAATCCAATTGAGAATCTGTGACAAGACTTGAAAATTGCTGACGTTCTCCATCCAATCTGACAGAACTTGAGCTATTTTGCAAAAAAGAATGAGCAAAAATGTCACTCTCTAGATGAGCAAAGCTAGTAGAGACATCCCCAAAAAGACATGCAGCGGCTGAATACAAATGCACGCCACACTTTTCACATTTATTTGTAAAAAAATATTGAAAACCATTTATCATTTTCCACTTCACAATTATGTGCCCCTTTGTGTTGGTCTATCACATAAAATCCCAATAAAATAAATTTCCGTTTTTGGTTGTAACGTGGAAAATTTTAAAGGGGTGTGAATACTTTTTCAAGGCACTGTAGTTGTTGCCGGAACAGGTGTCCCCATTGAAATATCCCTCTTCTCCTCTTGAAAAATGTTCAAGAGGGAACTTCCCATCCTGTTGTGTCTCTGGGACAGGAAATAAAGAGGAATCTCCCCAATAAAACACAGACAGCAGAAAAAACTCATTTGGTTTAAAACCTTCACTTTCCAATCTAAATGTAAAATGAGAAACCTTTGAATAAAGATACACTTTAAAGAATTAATCTAACTTCATATCTGCACCAAGGGTTTTGATACAGAAACGGGTGAGTTTAGGTTGGCAGTTAGGTGTAAAAGGAGGGGCGGACTGCGCTCAGATGGTCTTGTATTGTATGCAATTCCTAATTTGTGTCCAAACAAAATCATCAGCTTGTCGGAGACTGAATTAAATCAAAACATCAAGCTGTGTTTTAGGTTTCTTTCTTCTTTAATATTTGCCAGCCAACATCCGATTAGGAAATCAGCGATCCACCTTTTCTCCATAATCTTTTCTTTTCTCTGCTGTGAATTAAGTTCCTCTGTAAATGTAATTTTGCAAGAGACAAAACAATTCAGTTCCCTTTTTTTTCTCTTATAATTGTTACTGGTTAAGTTTAAAAAGGTTAATTAAATGCACCAAATATCGCTTTGTAAGAGGATTTTTTTCCCCCATTGTGTTGAAATCATTCCTGTCTGTGACTCTGCCGCCTTTTGTTGAAATTTCTGCTTTTGCTATTTTCTACTGTACCCCCGTCTCCTTTCTCCCCCCCTTTCATTTCTGCTGTCTCGTTCTCACGCTCCCCTTTCAATAACTCTTCACCCTATCTATTTCTCTCTTTCTATCTCTCACATCCCCCTTTCTTTTTTCCCCCTCATCTATCTTCCCCCTTCTTACTCCTCCTTCTCTCTCTTTCTATCCCCACTGCTCTCTTCCCCTCCTTTCTCTCTCTTTCCCATTCCACCGTTCCCGTTTTCTTTCTCACCCACTGTCTCCCCTCCTCTTTTTTTCTATCTCTGCCCCACATTCTTTCTTTCTTTCTTTCTTTCTTTCTTTCTTTCTTTCTTTCTTTCTTTCTTTCTTTCTTTCTTTCTTTCTTTCTTTCTTTCTTTCTTTCTTTCTTTCTTTCTTTCTTTTTTTCCTTCTTCCACTCCCTTCCCCGTCATCTGCTGTCTTCCACTCTCTCCCCTATCTCTTTCTTTTTCCCTTCTCTCTCCCCCCCCCCCCTTTTTGCTCTTTTGCTTTCCCTCTCTCTCATTCTTCTCACTCCTCCTCCCTTCCCCTTCTATCCCCTCTGCTCATTATTCCCTGCTATCTCTCTCTCTCCCTACTCTCTTTCTCTGTCCTCCACTGTATCTCCTTTGCTATCCCCCACCTCCTCTCCCTCCCCTGCTGTACCCTTGTCTGCCCCCCCCCCCCGTCTCTCTCTCTCCCCCCCTTAATTCCTTTGTGCTGTCTCGCACTCATCCACTGTCTCTCTCTCTCCCCCCTTCTCCATCTCCCTCCACTGTCTTTCTGCCCCCACTGTATTTTTTTCTCTCACCGCCGTATCACTTTCTCTCTCTCTCGTGCTGTTTATCTTTCTCTCTCCAACTGTCTTACTCTCCGCCACTGTCTCTCTTTCTTCCTCCTCTATATCCCCTTGTTATCTCACTCTCCCCCCTCTGTGCCTGTGTCCCCCTCCTCTTTCTCCCCTGCTGTCTCTATTTCACCCTCTTCTATCTCTCCCTGCTGTCTCACTTTCCCCCACTGTCTCTCTCTCCTCCCTTATCTCCCCCTCCTCTATCTCCCCTGCTCTGTCTCTCCCCCCATCCCATCCCCCTTGCTGTCTTACTCTCCCCCCACTGTGTCTCCCCCCCCCCCTCTATCCCTCCCTGCTGTCTCACTAGCCCCCACTTTCTCTCTCTCCCCTCCCTTATCTCCATTACTCTCCCCCTTCCTCTATCTCCCCTGCTGTCTCTCGCTCCCCATCCCATCCCCTTGCTGTCTTACACCCCCCCCCCCCCCGTGTCTCTCTCCCCCTCCTCTATCCCTCCCTGCTGTCTCGCTTGCCCCCAATTTCCCTCTCTCCCCTCCCCCTCCTCTATCTCCCCTGCTGTCTCTTGCTCCCCATCTATTCTTCCCTGTGTCTCACTTTCCTTGACTGTCCCTCCCTCTCTCTCTCTCTCTGTGTTCCCCACTGTATCTTTTTCTTTCTTCTGCTGCCATCTTTCTCTCTCCTCCCCCTCCTCTATCTTCCCCACTGTATCTCCTTCCTTCTCTACCCCCCCCCCGCCCCCCTCCCCTGCTGTCTCTCCCCCACCTTCTTTCTCTTTTTGTACAACTCATCTTTCTGTCCAGGAAAGAATCCTACTATCAATCTGATTGATGTCCTTCTCAATCATTTGATTATTTGTGCACTGTCACTTTAAGAGCTTGTTTACACCACAGCCTTCGCATTTAGTGTGTGGTTCCTTATATTTACATGTGCTTATGATGCATCTGCACTACGTTTTTTGGCATTTTGTTATTGCCAAGTTGCTTTTACAGGGGTTTACTGTTCATTCTGGTGTGAAAAAATGCAGCATGCTGTACTTGTTTTTAAACACACCTGAAAGCATCACAGTGTGCACTGAAATACATTCATTTTTCTTGGATATGCTTTTGCACTTTGTTTGAAAAGTGTGTTCAATTGCATCTGGTGTAAGCAAGCGCTAAAGTTTTTGTATTACGTGCTTGCTTCGGCAGCACATATTCTAAAAAAGTTTTTGTATTACTTTTTTTTTTTGCTTTTATTTTTGTTTGTTTTTTGTTTGTTTTTTTTTAAATAAAGGCTTCATTCACACCTGTACGACTCAAAGTTGCACCGACTTTGAAGTCCAACTTTGGTGCAACTTTGGATGGGTGCAACTTGGATACAACTTTGGCTTTGACCAGTGATAATGGACAACTGTTGCACACAAGTTGCAATGTATAACATTCAGGTACAACTTTCATGCAACTTCTGAGGGTTAACATTGAAGTCCAAAGTATAAACAGAAAAGTCAGTGCTACTACCCATACACCACATAGATAGCAGAGCTCCCAGGTTCTCGATCCACAGTCGCTGGCTGAGTAGAGTAATGTAGAAAAAATGATCCGCAGTCCGGTTGTTGCTCTTAAAATTTCTTCATTTTATTGAATAGCCACAGTGAACAAACGCAGATTAAGTCAGTTGACATGTTTCAGCCTATAAGGCCTTAGTCATAACCCATTAACATTGAAGTCTATGGCCCTCAAGTTGCATTAAAGTTGGACCAAAGTTGTGCATTTAGGTCACGCATATATGAATGGCTATCCTTGGAAAACATGGGGAACGACTTGTCA
Organism: Aquarana catesbeiana; assembly: GCF_042186555.1. Lineage (NCBI taxonomy): Eukaryota > Metazoa > Chordata > Amphibia > Anura > Ranidae > Aquarana > Aquarana catesbeiana. Next base: position 31,697,982 of record NC_133330.1, read on the forward strand.
TGCACCTTTTTATGTCCAAATGTGCATGGCAAGTCGCACAAGTGTGAATGGAGCCAAAAAACGAGGCAGTTCTTTGGCAGACCAAGTCCAGGTTAGGTGAAAGGAGCTTCTGTATATTTAAATCCCAAAACTCACATTTATTTCACTTTGCCTATTGACTCCATTGCATTTTACCTAAATGGTGAAAGTTCACCCAAATCTTCCACATGTTGCTGATATATTTCAGAGAAATTACCCCCAATTTATACTTCCCCCACAATCACAGAGAGGACCAATACAGCCCCACTGAGCACTGATATCTCTGGCGGGTTTATACTTCGGACTTTTCTTCTCTCTGCAAGTTGATGATCTGAACTTACTTTCCTTCTGTTGTTCTGTGCGGTTAATGATGTCAGTATAATTAGTTTGCAAAGATAATAGAAAAAGCAATAATTACCACGTGAATTAGCATAAAACAGGAGAAAATAGAAAGACATTTTTACTGAACTTTACTGAAGTTTCCCTTGAGGCATTTTTGCTATGTGACATCCCCGGAGAGAGGAAAACCTTTCCAGAATTAAAATGAAATGATAAAAAACAGGCATGGGGGATGGGAATATATAGAGATGTCTGTACATGTCTTTAAATATATTTTACAGAGTACACTCATATATTCATTTCCACCATATTCTAGTAAAGTGGCTCTGAATGTCAACTCTACCCATAACTGAAGCTGATCATACAATCACTTTTAGATCTACCAACAGCTACTGTATATTGTGTGAAGGCTTGCCTGGTTAGGTGCAATTTTGATGGATTGTTTAGTTAGGCCCATAAAAGAGAGCTTAAAAATGTCACTTTGGCCGCTGTCTTATTATGACACTCTAATTCAGAGCAAATTGGAGCAAATGTTACGCTGATACCAGAGTCCGGGCCGTGTGGGTATTCGTTCTGCATTTGTTCGTTCTGCACTCCTGTGACCCGTTTTCAGCCAACAGCGGCTAATGTCCGCTGTGGGCTGACATCACTCAGCAAGTACCAGGCTCTGGATCAATCCCAACTTTACCGTTGGGATCCACCCAGATGCCTGGACTGGCAGCTGGCGCCGCCTTTCAGCAAACGCTCCCGTGAGCGCTGGAGGGGCAGAGCAGAGAGCGGTGACTGACAGTCACCGCTCTCTGCTTAGAGTGGAGGGGGGAACTGAGCGATCAGCAGTGTTTGATTGTTCAATTTTTAGTGCAGAGCCGGCGGGGGACAGATGCAGCAATGGATCGATGCTGCATGCACCTAGCAAAGTATAAATGTATTTATTGTTTTTGGAAACGTATACTGACCCCCAATAGGCCATGTTTTGGGAATTTCCCCCTGGATAAAAGATAAAATATCATAAATACCAAGCCATTGACATTGATTTAAAAGAAATGTATGGGTTTTTTTTTTTGGATCATACTTACCTAGGTTGGACCGATGCTGCATCTATCCCCCAGCACCTCTAACCGAGCGATCTAACACAGCATATCGCACAGTGCCCTCAGCTCCCCAAGCGGAGAGCTCCCGGAGCAGATAGTTGTCAGTCAGCAGCTCTTTGCTCTGCCTCCCCCCCCCCCCCCGTGCTCACTGGAGCACTGGCTGTGGAGGGAGTGGGAGGGGGCAAAGTGGCCAGGTGCCAGGCAGATCCCGACTCCATTGTCATAATCTTGTCTGGGCCTGGACTGGCTCTGTGACGTCAGCAGAATTCAGCCTGCTGTCTGCTGAAAACAGGTCACAGGAGTGAAGAACAAACTGCACTCCTGTGATCCATGGGAGTAGTACAGCCAAACGAGCTTTGGCTGTACTTCTCCTTTAAATCATCTGTCCAAGGTGAAAAAGATCCTTAAAACATGACCTGTTGCAGGTACTTAAGGGCAGAGCTTGGCTCCCACTGTGCCAAGGGACAGGAGGAACATGAGTGTGCCGAAACATGATGCCTGCAAGGATGATGCTGACCAGGAAGGACCAGTAGACCAAATGGACCGAAGTGTCAGGCAAGCACAGGAAGCACCCCGGCAGTGGTTAAAGAGAACTCAGGCTAGTCAGTAGGTTCTGGACAGCAGAAAACCCCAATGACATTAGCACACAATGGTCATCAAAGTTCACAGGTTGATCTTGGAGCATACCAGAGCAGGAGATGAGATCAGAGGAAGTCACAGAGCAGGACAGAGTCAACAACCAGAAGGTAGTGTTGTGCCAAATGATGAGCAGGATCAAGGTCAGAGATGGAGCTGAGGTCAAATACCGGAGAAGCAACAATATAAACAGAATCCAAAGGAAGGTCAGGAGTTAGCTGGGTCAGGAGCAAGGAAGCACCCACACAATGCAGATTAGGTCACCAGGTTCAAGCTGAAGACCTGCTAGCACTGACTGTGAGTCGTTTTAAATTACAGTAGGCTGTTTGTTGCCACCACTGATGATGGCTGTGCATGTATCCTCATGTGTGCATTGTGAGGCATGAGCATGAACACTACTGCTCACAGGTGTCTGGCCGTAACTCTATGCACAGAGCCGTAAGCAAAGATATGAGCAATCTGAATAATAGGTACCAACTCTTGGCTTTGGTACCAGCTGGTACCAACTCTTGGCTTTGTAATGGTTACTAAAGTTGGGTGAGATTGCAAGACTGCCAACTGTCCTGGATTTTCAGGGACAGTCCTGCATCTTGGACCCCACTGGATCATGTCCCAAAATCACAGCATCACCCCTATTCTAGTTATTTTGAATATGTGGGTTCTTAAGTGGGACACTCTGGTAAGTGGGTGCGGTCTCTGGTAAGTGGGTGGGGATCTAATGCAGATTGTGGGTGGGGTTACTGTGTCCATGGGACTAAAATGTTGGTTGAACTGGTGGTATCTCGTCTTTGGAGAAGAGGAGTGATGTAAGAAAAATCATGTGTCATTCAACAAAAGTATGAAATACAAAATTCTTGGTGGAGCCAAAACATTGGCGCAGGTGAAATCACTGTTTTAGCATTGAAATCAAGTTCAAAAAAATTTTATGTGCATCCTTTGTTTTAAAGCAATACATTGGGGGAGATTTACTAATACTGGTGCACACAGAATCTGGTGCAGTTGTGCACAGTAACCAATCAGCTTGTTGTTTAAGGCCGGCCATACACGGGTTGAATTCCAAAAGAATTTTCTTTAGTAAATCGTAGCTAAGAATTTTCGTTCAAATTTCGCACCATTAGTGGGCCGCAACAACGGACAATTTTCGTGCAGCCATCCAATTTGAGTGATTGGACATGTTGGAAATTTTTTGAAACATGAACGAATTTCTAATCTAATGATGGGAGAATCGTGCGAGAAATATAATCGAAAAAGAAATGTACATGAGCTGGGACCTAGCAGGAAAGGAAGATTCCCGACCACGAAAAATTATTTTCTGTAGCAACATGAGTTAAAATGAAAGGCTTGGCCACAAATGGTATTATACGCCTGACAGACTGGACCACTTCTTCCCATCCCACTCCCTGAAATGCTGGAGAAATTGCGATACAAAAGGGGACATCTTTCATATTTGGTGGGACTACCCTGTCATTGCTCCCTTCTGGGCAAAACGTATTTACGCTTATTGCTGAAATTACTCTTGTTTCACAGGTGTTGACTCTGCAAATGGCTCTGTTTGGTCTAGACCCTCCTATCTGGCCTACTACATTCTTCCCCATTGTAACTCACATCTTAATAGCAGCATGTGTAACCCTTGCACAGGCTTGGAAGGACCCACTTCCCGCCGACACTATGCTCCCTCACCTCAACTATCAACGATCACTATTGCATGGGTTTTCTATTCGCCAAAACAAACATGACTGGAGATAAATTGCACAAGTACTGGTCTCCATGGCTAGCACACCCCATCCTTAGTGATTTGAAGTGATTTATTCCTTGACAGCCCTCACATGGGAGGGCTCACACCTTCCTGGGTCTATGACAAAACAGAGCCATAAGCAAATATCTCCCCCCTATTATACCTTTAGGTATCGACAATCCCTTCATAAGTCTACTTTAGAACTTTCTTCTATCACTTTTACTCACTCTGCTTTGCTTGACTCTTCTTCCCACTCCGGACTCAACATTTTTCTTATCCAAGGACTGGTGTTGTAGTCCTCTCCCTGCTCTAGTGCAGGGGTCTCCAAACTTTCTAAACAAAGGGCCGGTTTACTGTCATTCAGGTTTTAGGGGGGCTGGACTGTGGCCATTGGGAGTAGAAATGGTCCCGACATCATTGAGAGAAAAATAATGCCCCATTGTTTGTCTCAGTGGGAGTAATTGTGCCCCATCATTGGTGTCTTTGGGAGAAATTGTGCCCCATTGTTGGAATCCCTTGGAGGAATTGTCCCTTATCGTGGTGTCATTGAACCCCATTATCGGTGTCATTGGAAGAGATTGTTCCCTATTGTTGTTGTTGTCATTGGGAGAAATTGTGTCCCATCATTGGTGTCCTTGGGGGAATGGTGCCCCATCATTGGTGTCATTGGGCCTCATTATTGGTGTCATTGGGAGAAAATGTGCCCCATTGTTTGTATCATTGGGGGGGGGGATAGTGCCCCATCTTTGGTGTAATTGGGAGAAATTGTGTCCCTCCATTGGTGTGAGTGGGCGGGATTGATTATGTCCCATTGTTAGTATCAGTGGATGAAATATTCCCCCAAGGGCCGCATAAAAGCAAGCAAAGGACCGCATCTGGCCCCCGGACTGCAGTTTGGAGACCACTGCTCTAGAGTATGCTCTTCATTGTATATAGATTTATGCTTCTTCAGATTCATAAGACATTGTTGTAACATTGTACATTTGTATACACCCATGTTCTACCTTCACTCTAATGCCCCGTACACACGGTCGGACTGTGTTCGTTTGTTCTTCATTCCGGCAACAAAATCCTAGGATTTTTTCCGACGGATGTTGGCTCAAACTTGTCTTGCATACACACGGTCACACAAAGTTGTCGGAAAATTCGATCGTTCTGAACGCGGTGACGTAAAACACGTACGTCCGGACTATAAACGGGGCAGTGGCCAATATCTTTCGTCTCTTTATTTATTCTGAGCATGCGTGGCACTTTGTCCGTCGGATTTGTGTACACACGATCGGAATTTCCGACAACGGATTTTGTTGTCGGAAAATTTTATAGCAAGCTCTCAAACTTTGTGTGTCGGAAAATCTGATGGAAAATGTGTGATGGAGCCCACACACGGTCGGAATTTCCGACAACAAGGTCCTATCACACATTTTCCGTCGGAAAATCCGACCGTGTGTACGGGGCATAATTGTGTAACCTATGTTTTCTTACCTCAATAAAAACTTTTGAAAAAAATTAAAAAATGAAGGCTTGGTTGGTCAAATTTCAAAATCAGTGGTGGCATCATCGGATCATGAAACGCACAAAATTTCTTTTTTTTCTAAAGAAAATTAGTTCAGGATTCGGCTCATGTATGGCCTACATTGTTGTCAAAGCCTAACTGAACAAATTGAAGTTATGCTGGCCAAACACTAGCCGTAATATGGTTAGAAAATCTGTCATTTGGACCATTCATTCGTTTTTAGTGCAGATAATGGGCACCAATAGAAAATCAGTTTTAACTTTTCACAGCCGAAAAATTGAAGCAACACGTTGGAAAATTCTGCCGAACTAAAAATAAATTAAAAGGTTTATGTGTTTCTCACCTGAACTGTTTTCACTAGACATATGTGACAAAACAAACAAAAAACTGATTTGTTTATGTTCATTGAACGATTTATCGATCAATATTCGGTCATTACATAATGGCAAAATCACGGGCAAAACTGGGTGTTCATTATCCAAATTCCATTTGAATGATTTTTCGTATAGTGCATGGCCAGCATGCACAGCTGCACCAGATTCTGTGTGCACCAATTTTAGTAAATCTCCTCTATTGTTTTTCAAAGAGAATCCTTAAGGAATCAAAATATAACAAATTAACAAAAAAAACCAAAAAAAAAAAAGAAAGGAATTTATTGCAGACGACTTCATCTTGCTCTTAAGTGCCGTGCCTAGCTGGCAGTGTTGGGGACATCGCTCACGCCACTACTGGAGTCCAATGAGCTGTACTAGACAGTCACAGACGAATGTCCTTGTCTTATCAATCACTGCTCTTCCCAGTCTCACCGTGAAATATGACGACGCGGGCCTGGTGACAATAAAGAAAAAACATTTTGACAAGCCCGCAGATTGCGCCTCTGCTGTCAAGGCTGCAGCCTGTCAAGGAGGGGACTCCGACTCTTCCTCTTATGTTCTTCACTTACGGTAATAGAATTTAATGGCTCGGCAAAACCGATGAGTGACAACTAGGAGAGAAGACTGGCGGGACGACGGACTAGGGAGTGATCAGGTAACGGTAAGAGAGGGCCGGTGTCCTTGACTGTGCCTGGACGGAGCATCATAGACCACCATCATCAGACCACCTTGGGACTGTTTAATTTTGTACTTTGAGGGATCCCATTTAGGAGATATTAGTTTAACCTACAGGTAAGCCTTATTATAAGCTTGCCTGTAGGTAAAAATAATAGAGAGTTTACTAAGACTTTAAATGCTCTCTGAAGAGCGATCCGTGTTCCAAGTATGTGTTTAGACTTGTGGTCGGAGGGCGGAAAAATGTGAGGTTGAGTTGCATTTTGCTGCCCGCCAACCCCCCCCCCCTCCCCCCTAAGCTGCAATAGGCAGCCAACAGGGGTGTTTAGACGTTGTGGCTGCAATGCTTCGAGCTTCGCACCCGTGGCAAAGTTGACCCAACTTATAGCAATCGGCGGGTGGGAAGCCCAGCAAAGGCTACAAATTCAAGTCGATTGGTGGAAGCGCTGCAAATGCCCCTCAACTGAATGCAATTGCGGTGCGTTTTTCGGCAAAAATTAGGATAAAACAGACGGTGGGGAGGTGTTGCATCGCTTCCTCACCACCTAACAATAGTCTTTGGAGCGTAATCCAAGCGCAGATCAAGGCTTCAGAGGCAAGGGAGATTTAGGAGCATGTCTAAATCTGTTTTAATGCAAGCAGTGTAAGTGTGTAACTATACAAAAAAGAAGCAAAACAGATAGCGTAGCTAATACAATTAAAAAAAAAATGTACTTCTAAAATAAGGACTTGATCAAGGCACAAAACCCAGAGGAGCCTCTCCCAAGGAGACCGGGTCACATCTGCATTCGCTGGACTCGCTCTTGCTTACAAAAGGCCAGATGAAAGCAAAGATGACAACCTCTGGAGCGGAGTCTGAGCCAAACCATGGAAGAGGACACTATAGACTGTAAAAGTGCATCTCCACTTACATGTTTCGGGTGTCGTGCCTATTCATCAGGGCCACTCTGAAGCCACAATTACAGAATATCAAAAGGTAGGAATCTGCAACAACGTTTGTTAAAATCCCTGCAATGTACAGAGATCACCCAGAGGGGAATGTTTTTTTCTCAACAAAAGTGGAGTTACACTTTAAGTTGATTTTAGGGCATAGAAATGCAATATATTACCTAATTTGTTGGTAAAATATAAAAGATGAGGTTGCAGCAAGTAAACAGAAACAAAACATGTCAAAGCTTAAAGCGTAACTCCACTTTTGTTGAGAAATAAACATTCCCCTCTGGGTGATCAATGTACATTGCAAGGATTATAATAAACTTGCAGATTCCTACCTTTTGTAATTCTGAAGAAATCACTGCGTGTTCCTCTGTGTCTTTGTGCCAAGTGGGTGTAATGGGAGTGGTTTCATAATTATCAGTCAGCTGTGTAGCTGCAGAGCACTAATGAGAAAAGTTGCTGGGCCTGCATCCCTATAGAAGTGTTCCTATTGGGAATATCTCACCAAAAAATGAATTTTTTTTTTGTAGGGGATGCCTGAAATCTGACTTGTATCCTAGGCAGACTTCTGGGAAAATTGGTGAGCCAATTACACAAGCAGGAAATTATGTTTCTGGGATGTGTTCAGTACACATTCTGTGTACAGATCAACTCCAGGTAGCCATATTGCATTTACAGAAAATTACAGCGGCTGCAGATTGAAAAAGAAAGGTCATTTTTAATAACATTCAATTACAGTATGACTTGTGTCACAACTGTATACGCTATATTATTTTTTCTATATTTGATATTTTTTTCCCCCACGAAAGTGGAGTTACCCTTTAACCACTTCAGCCTCGGAAGGATTTTCCCCCTTAATGAACAGGCCATTTTTTGTGATACGGCACTGCGCCGCTTTAACTGACAATTGCGCGGTCATGCGACGTTGCACCCAAACAAAATTGATGTCCTTTTTTGCCCACAAATAGAGCTTTTTTTTGGTGGTATTTGATCACCTCTGCGGGTTTTATATTTTGCACTATAAACAAAAAAATGGTGACAATTTTGAAAAAAAAAATTTTTTTTTACTTTCTGCTACATATATACAGTGGCTTGCCAAAGTATTCGGCCCCTTTGAACTTTTCAACCTTTTGCCACATTTCAGGCTTCAAACATAAAGATATAAAATTTTTATTTTTTGTGAAGAATCACCAACAAGTAGGACACAATTGTGAAGTGGAACGAAATCTTTTGGATTTTTGAAACTTTTTTAACTAATAAAAAAATGAAAAGTGGGGCGTGCAAAATTATTCGGCCCCCTTGCGTTAATACTTTGTAGAGCCACCTTTTGCTGCGATTACAGCTGCAAATCGCTTGGGGTATGTCTCTATCAGTTTTGCACATCGAGAGACTGAAATTCTTGCCCATTCTTCCTTGCAAAACAGCTCGAGCTCAGTGAGGTTGGATGGAGAGCGTTTGTGAACAGCAGTTTTCAGCTCTTTCCACAGATTCTCGATTTGATTCAGGTCTGGACTTTGACTTGGCCATTCTAACACCTGGATACGTTTATTTGTGAACCATTCCTTTGTAGATTTTGCTGTATGTTTGGGATCATTGTCTTGTTGGAAGATAAATCTCCGTCCCAGTTTCAGGTCTTTTGCAGACTCCAACAGGTTTTCATCCAGAATGGTCCTGTATTTGGCTGCATCCATCTTCCCCTCAATTTTGACCATCTTCCCTGTCCCTGCTGAAGAAAAGCAGGCCCAAACCATGATGCTGCCACCACCATGTTTGACAGTGGGGATGGTGTGTTGAGTGTGATGAGCTGTGTTGCTTTTACGCCAAACATATCGTTTTGCATTGTGGCCAAAAAGTTGAATTTTGGTTTCATCGGACCAGAGCACCTTCTTCCACATGTTTGGTGTGTCTCCCAGGTGGCTTGTGGCAAACTTTAGACAAGACTTTTTATGGATATCTTTGAGAAATGGCTTTCTTCTTGCCACTCTTCCATAAAGGCCAGATTTGTGCAGTGTACGACTGATTGTTGTCCTATGGACAGACTGTCCCACCTCAGCTGTAATTCTCTGCAGTTCATCCAGAGTGATCATGGGCCTCTTGGCTGCATCTCTGATCAGTCTTCTCCTTGTCTGAGCTGAAAGTTTAGAGGGACAGCCAGGTCTTGGTAGATTTGCAGTGGTCTGATACTCCTTCCATTTCAAAATGATCGCTTGCACAGTGCTCCTTGGGATGTTTAAAGCTTGGGAAATCTTTTTGTATCCAAATCCGGCTTTAAACTTCTCCACAACAGTATTACGGACCTGCCTGGTGTGTTCCTTGGTCTTCATGATGCTCTCTGCACTTTCAACAGAACCCTGAGACTATCACAGAGCAGGTGCATTTATACAGAGACTTGATTACACACAGGTGGATTCTATTTATCACCATCAGTCATTTAGGACAACATTGGATCATTCAGAGATCCTCGCTGAACTTCTGAAGTGAGTTTGCTGCACTGAAAGTAAAGGGGCCGAATCATTTTGCACGCACCACTTTTCAGTTTTTTAATTGCTAAAAAAGTTTAAAATATCCAATAGATTTCGTTCCACTTCACAATTGTGTCCCACTTGTTGGTGATTCTTCACAAAAAAATAAAATTTTATATCTTTATGTTTGAAGCCTGAAATGTGGCAAAAGGTTGAAAAGTTCAAGGGGGCCGAATACTTTCGCAAGCCACTGTATATCCAAAATATATATAAATAAAAAATAATTTATTCATCAGTTTAGGTCAATTATATATTCTTCTAAATTTTTTTGGTAAAAAAATTGCAATAGGCATATATTGTTCGGTTTGCACAAAAGTTATTGCGTCTACAAACTATGGGATAGATTTAGAGACTTTTATTTATTTTTATTGTTTTTACTGGTAATGGCAACAATTTGCGATTTTTAGCAGGACTGCGACATTACGGCGGACAAATCTGACCCCAAATGACACTTTTTGGGGACCAGTGACATTATTACATTGATCAGTGCTATAAAAATGCACTGATCAATATATAAATGACACTGGCAGGGAAGGGGTTAACGCTAGGGGGTTAACTGTGTTCCCTCTATAGGGGGGATTGGCTCACTGGGACATGACAGAGCTCGCTTTTCCCAATCACTGGGAATAGAAGATCTCTGACGTCATCTGGCAGAATGGGGAATCTCCTTGTTTACATAGGCAGTTCCCGGTTCTGCCTCTGTACACCACGGTTCATGGGTTGCCAATGGACATCGAGTCCGCCGGACCCACGGGCACGCTCTCACGGTGCGCGCGCCCAGCTATCTCCTATGTAAAGACCGACATACACCTACGGCGGTTTGCGCAGGAGAGCCGACCTGCCTCAGTATAATGATGGCGGCTGGTCGGCAAGCGGTTAATATCGCATGTCCCTGTGCAATAATGACAGTTTCTCTTATCTTAAATTTTCCATAGGCAAGGTCATCAGTTTAGAGTTAACTATGAATAATGGCTCTAGAATTTTCGCTCACTCTCGCTCCGGCATGCGCAGTGATATGTACCATATGTAGTGCAATCAATGTTTTTGTACACAGGCACCCCTGATGCCTGTTTGTGTTTATGCAAGTATTTGGGGGCAGGCTCAACATTTTTTTTTGGGAGGGGGGGTTTCGTGCTTGAGTGTAACTTTTTCTCTACTTAACCGGTTCAACACAGGGCAATTTCACCCCCTTCCTTCCCAGGCCAAATTTTAGTTTTCAGCGCTGTCGCACTTTGAACGTCAATTGCGCGGTCGTGCGACGTTGTACCCAAAAAAAATTGACGTCCTTTTTTCACCACAAATAGAGCTTTCTGTTATTGGTATTTGATCGCCTCTGCGGTTTTTATTTTTTGCGCTATAAACAAAAGAAGAGGGACAATTTTGAAAAAAACACAATATTTTTTACTTTTTGCTATAATAAATATCCCAATTTTTTTTTTAAAAAACGAATTTTTTCCTCAGTTTTGGCCGATACGTATTCTTCTACATATTTTTGGTAAAAAAAAATCGCAATAAGCGTATAGTGATTGGTTTGCGCAAAACTTATAGCGTCTACAAAATAGGGGATAGATTTATGGCATTTTTTTTTAAAAAAATATTTATTTATTTTTTTAGCGGCGATCGCGATTTTTTTTCGTGATTGCGACATTATGGCGGACACATCGGACACTTTTGACACATTTTTGGGACCGTTCACATTTATACAGCGATCAATGCTATACAATTGCATTGATTACTGTGTAAATGTGACAGGCAGTGAAGGGGTTAACCACTAGGGGGCGGGGAGGGGTTAATGTGTTACCTAGGGAATGATTACTAACTGAAGGGGGAGGGGACACACTAGGGGAGGAGACCGATCTGTGTTCCTCCGTTCTGGGAACACAGATCGCTCTCCTCAGAGCTGACAGGCTGTGGATCTGTGTGTTTACACACACAGATCCACATGCCGGCCCGGTTAACGGGCAATCGCGGGTGCCCGGCGGACATCGCGGCCGCCGGGCACACGCACCGGGTCCCGAGGACCGCGGCGGGCGCGCGCGCGCGCTCCCGGCGGCGCGCGCGCGCCCCCTAGGCGGCCGGGAATCCCAGGACGTCATATGACGTCCACCCAGGATGGGAGATCCCATCTGGGGACGTCATATGACTATGGGCGGGTAGGGAAGTGGTTAAAGGAGAACTATGGCCAAAGCTTTTTTTGGCCCTACTTCTCCTATGGATCACAGGAGTGCAGTTAATTCTGCACTCCTGTGATCTGATTTCAGCCGACAGCGGGCTGACATCACTGAGCTGGTCCAGGCTCAGAAAAAGATCGGTATCCGCCCAGAAGCCTGGACCGGAACCTGGCTCAGCCTCTCAGCCACCCCGCCCCCTCCACAGTCCAGCGCTCCAGTGAGCACTGGAGGGGCAGAGCAGAGAGCTGGTGACTGTCCCGCTCAGAGTGGAGAGGAGAACTGAGCGATCAGCGGTGTCTCATTGCACAGTTCTCAGTGCAGATGCGCAGGGGAGAACAGATGCAGCATCAGATTGTTGCTACATCCACCTAAGTGAGTATAATTTCTTTTTTTTTTTTTTTTTTGGGAAACCCATACTTCTCTTTAACAAAAGTCTCCTATGTGATAGAATTTTGTTTAGACAGCTTCTATTAAATCATCAGGGGGGTCTGCCATTTTCTATTATAATCATCATGGTTGAATAGTTTAGCAAAAGACAATAGGCAGGGCTGACACCACGACTTCTAGAAATTCATTGTGTTGCCAGTGCCACCCCACCACAGGCTTAAGAGCTAAGAGCATTTTTGGCAGATCAACAGGTATTTTCTTGTATTTAATAAGAAATGGCAACAGCCCCAATTTATAATTAGCTTTATGATCAAAGTGCATAGGGAAGGGTTTAGCACACAGCAAACAAAATAAAATGTATTTTGCAGCACACCTTCCTGCCTGCTAGCAAAAAAAAAAAAAAAAAAAAAAAATACAAACAAAATAACACTGTCTAACAATTTGCATTAAAAACAGAGGTTTTATGAATTGTCCATGATAATGTTGTCATTATATTAGTTAGCGCCTGTTTACAGTTAGAACCCAATGGGGTAAACAGGAATGTTACTATACTGTTTATGTATGCTTTAAATGATCATTTGTATGACTATTGTCCATTACTTTGATTGAGATTAGTATGTAAATGTTTTACTGCTATACCTGATTGTTATATACCAAAACCAGCTGCCTTTAATTTTTCTGGTATTTGTATGGACATTTCAATAAAAATTCTTTAATGGTAAAAAAAAGAAAGAGCTGTTGCCCGGCCGAGAGCCAGGGAAAGATTGAGCTCGCCGTCCTCCGCTGCCTCTATTTATAGTCCTGCGGCCCTTGTGACTCCTCCTACTGTGACGTCACGGTAACAGTCCGTTTGGTAGTAGTTGGTCACGTGACGGAATATGTACAGATTGTAGCTCATCAGTCACGTGCCCTCTTTCACGGCCCTTGTGACTCCTCCTACTGTGACATCATGGTAACGGTCCATTTGGTAGTAGCTGCTCAAGTGACTGTACCTAATCCGTCACGTGATTGTAGCTCATCAGTCACGTGCTCTTATTCACTGATTTACTTCCCGACATTATTCCTATTTATTTTCTATTTATTATGTATTCTACATATTGTTTTTTCTTTATTCCTATTCATAATTAAAAAACTATTAATATTTAAAAAAAAAAAAAAACAGAGGTTTTAGTTGCACAAAGTTTGCAAAGCCGCACTGCCTTTATATTGTAGAAATCTGAGAAAGGGAGTAGTTGAGTAGTTTAGAAAAGACACTGGGCAGAGCTGACACCACTCAGCCAACAGAAATTGTGTTGTCAAACCACAACAAGCCTAAAGGCATTTCTGGAAGATCAACTGGTATTTTCTGTATTTGCAGGGCCATTATTCACTTGCCCTCCGGAAGATTTATCCCCCTTCCTAACCAGGCCATTTTTTTTTTGGATACGGCACCTGCATTACTTTAACTGACAATTGCACAGTCGTGCAATGTTGTACCCAAACAGAATTGATGTCCTTTTTTTTTTTCCCACAAATAGAGCTTTCTTTTGGTGGTATTTGATCACCTCTGCGTTTTTTATTTTTTGCACTATAAACAAAAAAAGAGCGACAATTTTGAAAACACAAAAAAAATATATATTTTTTTACTTTCTTATAAAACATATGCAATAAAAACATTTAAAAAATCAAATTTCTTCAGAAATTTAGGCCAATATGTGTTCTGCTACAGGTTTTTGGTAAACAAAAACCCAATAACATACCTCACAACTTTTTGAGATGGGAATGAGGGACACCCCCTTAAAGGAGAATTGTACAAAAAAAAATCAAGATGGGTTAAACCCATAAGTGCCTTTTTACCACCACTATTCCTTTATATTGGCTTTTAGAATTCACAAATGCAACAATTTAGAAATCAGATGAAAGGTTTGGTGCTGGAAAACACTTTTTGATAGCTAAAAAGTGCATTTTATATTCAACTATATAGATCAGACCAAAATGAGGGACAAATGAGGAGGAATGAGGGACAGAGGGACATTGCTCCAAATCAGGGACAGTCCCTCCAAATCAGGGACAGTTGGGAGCTATGCAATAAGCGTATATTGTTTGGATTGCGCAACAGTTATAGCGACTACAATCTATGGGATATATTTATGGAATTTGTATTTATTTATTTATTTTTACTAGTAATGGCGGCGATCAGCGGCTTTTAGCGGGACTGCAATATTGCGGCGGTAAAGTTAAAAAAAAAAGTTTAAAATAAGTAAATAAGAGATATATTCCTATCTATTTAGTAATGTTAGTCGCACAAGGGTTAAGAAAGGTAATGTTGATTGAGAAAGTGAAGTTCCACTTCAAATGAGTAAAACAGGGAAATGCGCATGTAATGCAGATTTTGACTTTGCCTTGACATACACTTTAAGTAAACTGTAAACATGGAGGTATGATTGCCAACACACTAAAAGTTATATGTAGTGTTTGCAAACATTTTAACGTTGGCCTGTTCATTTGTGGCATGCAGTGTTTGCAGAACTACAAACCCCAGGATGCACCCGGGCCATGCAAGCAGATGAGGAAGTCAGGAAACTCTTTCTTTGTGCCAGTTCTGCCAGCAGACTCTGCCAGGCTGGGCACGGATCCAGCGGGGGGGTGCCAGCACATGCAGACATAACGTACACGCTGAGATCTCTGGGGTGCCATCAGTGGGGTGCAGCTGCCGTCTAAGCCTGAGCTACTGTCACATCCCGTGGGGGTCCTACCCCATCTCACTTGTGCTTGCCTTTGATTTCCAGCATTTGGCACAATGCGACAGATGGAACGGAGTCAGACGCCATTTGGTCCGTTCATTAATATCGGCGCTCGTATTTGTGATTCCCCAGCTCACCTGTTCTAACGAGCTCCTCTATGACCTTTCTGTTGATAGCAGGGCTGTGCGATGCCGTGTACGCTTCTACATGCAGCTAGACATGTTGGGGGATTAAACGCTCAGCCCTTCATCCTTGTCACAAATCACCAGGGGGTCATTTACCACCCAAAGACAAAAATAAGGACCCGTGTACAACATACCAAACCGTAACAATAATCAATGCGCAAAATTTACATTTCACATAGCTCCCAACTGTTCATTGTTGTAGGGGAATTATACCCTTCTGATTTTTTTTCTAGATATGAACGGAATGAGATTAAAGTTTATTGGGGCCCAATCTCCTTGTATAATTTCTATCTATCTATCTATCTATCTATCTATCTATCTATCTATCTATCTATCTATCTATCTATCTATCGATAGATAGATAGATAGATAGATAGATAGATAGATAGATAGATAGATAGATAGATAGATAGATAGATCGATCTATATATATATATATATATATATATATATATATATATATATATATATATATATATACACACACAGTGAGGGTTATTTACTGAAGGAAAATCCACTTTGCACTGCAAGTGCACTTGAAAGTGCAGTCGCTGTAGATCCGAGGGGAACATGCAAGGAAAATAAAAAACAGCATTTTAGCTTGCACATGATTGGATTATAAAATCAGCAGAGCTTCCCCTCATTTCAGATCTACTCCTTATGCTGCGTACACACGAGCTGATTTCTCGTCGGAAAAAGATATGACGGCTTTTCCGACAGGATTCCGCTCAAGCTTGCCTTGCATACACACGGTAGCGCAAAAGTTCGCTGAAGTTACGACCGTCAAGAACGTGGTGACGTACAACACTACGACGAGCCGAGAAAATGAAGTTTAATGCTTCCGAGCATGCGTAGGGATTTTGCGCGTCGGAATTGCCACAGACGTGCCACAGACGAACGCATTTTGGGATAGGAACTTTTTCCAACCGAAAAATTAAGAACATGCTCTCAAATTTTTACTGGCTGGAATTTGGCCAGCAAAAGTCCGATGGAGCATACACACGGTCGCATTTTCCGACGAAAAAATCTCATCTGTCTTTTGCGGGCCAAAAATTCCGATTGTGTGTACGCGGCATAAGATTTAGAGCGACTGCACTTTCAAGTGCACTTGCAGTGCAAAGTGGATTTGCCTTTCATAAATAACCCCCTGTGCCTTGAAGAAGTATTCATACCCTTTGAAATTATCCACATTTTGTCATGTTACAACATAAAAACGTAAGTGTATTTTATTGGGATTTTATGTGATAGACCAACACAAAGTGGCACATAATTGTGAAGTGGAAGGAAAATGATAAATGTTTTTCCAAATTATTTAAAAATAAATATGTGAAAAGTGTGGCATGAATTTGTATTCAGCCCCCCTGAGTCAATACTTTGTAGAACCGCCTTTCGCTGCAATTACAGCTACAAGTCTTTTTGGGGATGTCTCTACCAGCTTTGCACATCTAGAGAGTGAAATTTTTGCCCATTCTTCTTTGCAAAATATCTCAAGCTCTGTCAGATTGGATGGAGAGAGTCTGTGAACAGCAATTTTCAAGTCTTTGCCACAAAATCCCAATTGGATTTAGGTCTGGACGTTGACTGGGCCATTCTAACACATGAATATGCTTTGATCTAAACCATTCCATTGTAGCTCTGGCTGCATGTTTAGGGTCGTTGTCATAGGCGTACGCAGGGAGTGTGTCGGGTGTGCCTGGGCACACCATAATCACCAGAGTTGCCAACCATGCAGTGTCTGTAAAAAGCCCAAGGCTACAATTGCTCCGCTTCTCTGCTGCCTCCCTAGCCAATGGGAACAACACTGTACCTGCCCCCTTTCCCAGCGTGCCTTATTTGACTTTACAACAGAAGGTGCAGGCAGCTGGAGCGGGTAGGAGAGGGAGGAGTAAACACAGCCTGCAGTGTGGGATGGACTTCTGCCTACCAGGAGAAGATAAGCTGGGCTAAGCACAATGTAGTCAGTACACAAACATACATACGCATGCATGTGTGTTTGAGGTGCACACCCTAATGCAAACGGCTGCGTACATCTATAGTCATTGTCCTGCTGTAGGGGTGAATCTCCACTCCAGTCTCAAGTCTTTTGCAGACTCTAACATGTTTTCTTCTAAGATTGTCCTATATTTGTCTTCATCCATATTCCCGTAAACTTTGACCAGCTTCCCTGTCCCTGCTGAAAAAATGATGGTGTGTTCAGGGTGATGTGCAGTGTTAGTTTTCCGCCACACATAGGGGTTGATTTACTAAAGGCAAATAGACTGTGCGCTTTGCAGAGTGCCTTTTTACTCTGCAAGTGCAATTGCTCCAGAGCTTAGTAAATGAGGTAAGGCTTCACTTTGCAAAGAGCAATCAATCCCGTGCAAAGAGAATTAAAAAAAAAATTTTTGCTTGCACATGATTAGATGATGAAAGTCAGCAGAGCTTCTGCTCATTTACCAAGATCTGGAGCAACTGCTCTTGCAGAGTACAACCACACAGTCTTTTTCCCTTTAGTAAATCAACCCCATAGCATTTTGCTTTTAGGCCAAAAAGTTCAATTTTGGTCTCATCTGACCAGAGCACCTTCTTCCACATGTTTGCTGTGTCCCTCACATGGCTTCTCGCAAACGGGACTTCTTATGGATTTCTTTCAACAATGGCTTTCTTCTTGCCACTCTTCCATAAAGGCCAGGTTTGTGGAGAGCACAACTAATAGTTGTCCTGTGGACAGATTCTCCCACCTGAGCTGTGGATCTCTGCAACTCCTCCAGAGTTACCATGGACCTCTTGGTTGCTTCTATGATTTATGCTCTCCTTGCCTGGCCTTGTTGAGGCATCCATGTAGGGTGAAGAGAAGCATAAGACTGTTTATTCAAACACAGGCAAAGAGAGATATACACTCAGGGGACAATCCCCCCTTCTTTGCATAATGACACAGGGCGGGGTAAACTACATTCAGTAACAAGAGACACACAGGTGTATTCAAACTTCTCATTCAGCCTCCGTCTTTGTGCTCCATGATTTCCTCCAAACGCCGCTCCAGAACACCCCCAAAGTCAGGGTCCGTGATCAGTCTCTAGTACAACAGTCCCAGGCCGCCGTACTCAAAGCCTTCAGTCGGGCTATCATCCGCTGTCCACAGGCACACTTGGACTACATACCAGTGGAGGGCTCTGTAGCTCTCGTCCAACCGCATCTCTGCCTGGATCAGCCTGCTTAACTCAGCTGTCCACTCCTGGTTCAGTTGTTCCACCAATAACAGCACTCGCACTTCATACTGCGACCAGTACCTTACGTGGATGGAGGGAAGAATTTTTCCCTGGTGGCACTGCTGCTCGCGAGCTAGAACTTTCTTCCAGAGTTGCCGACAGACAGAATCATACCATCCCATCCCAGCAAAACCTGCTCTGACAATGGTCCCCTGTGCTGTTTCTGAATCTCTCGCAACCTCCTTTCGAATATACACAAAACAGGCACAAAGAGATATACACTCAGGGGACAATCCCCTCTTCCATGGCGGCTGGTGTCTGTACCTCTCCTCTCCTGCTATCCAGACCTTGGTGGTGTTTTGGACGTGTTCACAGGAAGGAAACAAAATCCCACCACTGCCACCAATGTGACGGACCCGTACTCAATAGGGGTATGCCCACTGTCGAGCCATCAGTGTAGGGTGAATAGAAGCATGTTTCTTCAAACACAGGCACAAAGAGATATACACTCAGGGGACAATCCCCTCTTCCATGGCGGCTGGGGTCTGTACCTCTTCTCTCCTGCTATCCAGACCTTGGATCCTGGTGGTGTTTTGCACGTGTTCACAGGAAGGAAACAAAATCCCACCACTGCCACCAATGTGATGGACCCCGTACTCAATAGGAGTATGCCCGCCGTGAAAGCTTCCCTTGCCCGATACCAGCGCGATCCAAGGTCTCCTAGCCCACCCAGTCACTTGTTGAGGCATCAGTGTAGGGTGAATAGAAGCATGTTTATTCAAACACAGGCACAAAGAGATATACACTCAAGGGACAATTCCCCCTTCTTTGCATAATGACACAGGGCGGGGTAAACTACATTTAGTAACAAGAGACAAACGGGTGTATTCAAACGTCTCACCAGTAGACCATCTTATAAGCAGGGAGGGCTGTTGGAGTAATTCACCCCTCCCCCCACCCTTGCCCCAGTTACATGCTAGAAACACATATACATCCATTAATAGGTTGCTCCCAAGGCAGACAGAAACAATAAAACAATGGATACAGCCACACCTCAAACGATTTAGTAAAAAGTCTACAACAGTTTATGAGACCAAGCTCATACAATATTCCAGCAGTTGGAAAGGTGGAATTCATTTATCTTTATATATTTCTTGAGGGAGATTGTTCAGAAATATTACTGTCCCAAGTTAAAGAACCCCTTCATTCTTTCACCACAAACCACACTTATAGACCCCGGGATAACAGGGGTAACACGAAATGCTGAGTCCGGTGTGGTTGTATGGTGAGTCTGGTTAGTGCAGACCCAACTGGGCTTCTCGGTCACCCTGTGCCCCTAATAGACACAGGGTAACTTACACATAGGAGGGGCCGGAGAAGCTGGACAAGAAGTTTCCAGAGCTCTCTAAGGTAAGCTGGGTTCCACAAGCCCCCCGCCCAAAATGACTCCCATCTCAGGAGGATTTACTAAAACTGGAGAGTTCAAAATCTGGTGCAGCTCTGCATAGAACCCAATCAGCTTCCAGATTTTTTATCAAATTAAACAAACTAAAGTTAGAAGCTAATTGGCTCCCATGTACAGTTGCACCATGGTTCTGAGTGCTCCAGTTTTAGTAAATCTCCCCCTTTGCATATTGCTATATAAAAAATTTGTTTCTGCATATACATTTGTTTGTAATAGTAGCTGTGCATGGGGGCAGACATATGTTCTTCATACATATGGAGGCTTTTCCTTTTAATTGTTAGGGCTGCGCAATGGTTTTGCCTTGCTGGTTTACGCTTCTCCCTACAAGTCTATCAATCGACTCTCTGCAGTCAAAGGAATCTTGTTACACGGTACTAATGTAGGAACAACAGATATTCCGGGCAGAAAATTCCTGCCTAAAAACGCGAGGATGGGCTGTATAGTACATGCGAATATGCGCATAAACGTACACATGCGTAAAAATTCCTCTAGCTTTTTTTTTAATCAAGGTACTTTAGTGTAAGAGTATATATGCATGTATCTGTCAATACAGATTTTTTTACTTTTTTTTTTCACTGATCTATATGCAATGTTATTTTATATGTACAGGTGCATTGAAAACAATGAGCTGCATTTAGATAAAAAAAAAATGCCTGAATACCTAATATTTTGATGGTATTTGATCACCTCTGTGGTTTTTATTTTTTGCGCTATAAACAAAAAAATAGCAACAATTTTGAAAAAAAAACGCATTATTTTTTACTTTTTGCTATAATAAATATCCCCAAAAAATAATTAAAAAAACGTTTTTTTCCTCAGTTTAGGCCGATACGTGTTCTTCTACATATTTTTGGTAAAAAGAAAATCGCAATAAGCGATTATTGATTGGTTTGCGCAAAAGTTATATCGTTTACAAAATAAGGGATAATTTTATGGCATTTTTATTAATAATTTTTTTTTTTACTAGTAATGGCGTCAATCAGCGATTTTTATTGTGACTGCGACATTATGGCAGACACATCGGACATTTTTGACACATTTTTGGGACCATTGTCATTTATACAGCACTCAGTGCTATAAAAATACACTGATTCCTGTGTAAATGACACTGGCAGTGAAGGGGTTGACCACTAGGGGGTGGGGAGGGGTTAAGTCAGTACTAGGGAGTGTTTTCTAACTGTAAGGGGGATGGGCTAGCTGTGACACATCACTGATCTCTGCTCCCGATGACAGGGAGCTGTGATCAGTGACACTTGTCACTAGGCAGAACGGGAGATGCTTGTTTACATCAGCATCTCCCCGTTCGTCCTCTCCATGAGGCGATCGCGGGTATCCCCGCGGTGGTCGAGTCTGCGGGACCCGCGACATGGTTCATGGGGATCCCGGCCGGCGCGCATGCAATGGCACGGCAGGAAATTCAAATGGGACTTACAGGTACACCCATTTGCCCAGCCGTGCCATTCTGCTGACGTACATCGGCGTTGCGCCGGTCGGGAATTGGTTAAAGTGTAAGCAAATCCAGGACCCTGCATTCACTATATCTGGTCTCCCACAGTACACAGAACAAGGAAATGCAATTATTTTAGTAAATATAAACTGCTAAATACTTTTCTCATCAGCAGTATATATCAGTCTTGTGACTTCTAATTGTTCCTGGTTAAAGCTTGTAGGAGGAGTTTTCATACTGCACTGAGCTGTAGTATCAGGATGCAGGACCCCTGACCCTCTGTCTGGACAATGCTGATTGGCCCTGTGCTGATCACATGCACTCTCCCAAGAAAAATTAAAAAAAAAACCTCTCTAGCAATACACACCAAACTGAGCATGTGCAGCCTGACTCCAAAGGCTCTGTCTTATCCGGACCTGTTCTGGAGTCAGTGGAAGAAGAAGAGGATCTGTGCATACAGGACCAAACAGCCTTTTTACACAATGCAGAGGATTAACCCCTTAGGTTCCACAGTGAGTATAACAAGCATGCTTTACTACATATACACACTGATTATACTCTTGTGGGTTTAGTAACATTTTAATTCCTCCAAGGCCATAACTGCGAATCTTCAGGAACCTGTCCATTGCACCTGCTATCCATTTATTGTAGGTTCTGCAGTCTCCAAAACATTTAATAAATGCACATTGTTTTTAATCATTGTGGGTGCCCTTATTACATTTTTGTGAAACGGTGGAATCCTTCAAATAAAAGGAAACAACCCCACAGTGGCTGTGTGAACTATGCAGGCTAGGCTTTAGGAAAAGACTAGAGAACAGAAGTTTACACATGGCAAGTACATAATACTTCTAGAACAACATAATTACGTGATGGGTTAATGCTAACATATGCTCTGTTGATTCAGAGGAGGTGTGAATTTTAATGACAGGTCCACTTCAAATCCCTCTGTCACTTTTCTCACCACAACTGTCCTTCCTTTAAGCTTCATGTAAAGATTTATATAAATAAATGTCCCTTTTAACTCCCAAATGTGTCTTTTGCTCATTTATCAAAGCGGGAGGGAGATTTCCTTCCCCTGTGACTTCGATCCAATTTGCAGGAAAATTATACATTAGGTATAAAAAAAAAAGGTAAAAACATGGTAAAGTGAAGTGTGGGTGCCTGGTAAATACAGTATAACAGATGAGAATAAAATATGCTCTTTGGTGCAGCCGTTTTGCTCCAGACTGTTAGGTAATAACATAGAGTGTGTTCTTACAGTAAATGGGTTAATCAAAAGTGGTAATAAGAGGCAGTGTGTTATTACAATGAATGGATTTATCAGAAATAGTAATAAGGGGCAGTGTGTTCTAACGATGAGGGGGTTAAACCATACCAAAATGAGGGACAAATGAGGAGGACAGAGGGACTTTGTTCCAAATCAGGGACAGTTCCTCAAAGTCAGGGACAATTGGGAGCTATGGTTAAACAGCAGTGGTAAAATTGTGTTGATAGGAGGCAGGGACTAAATGGCAGTGGTAATAATGGGGAGAGTGTTCTTACAATGAAGGGGTTAAACAGTAGTGGTAATAAATGTGTTGTTACAATGAATGGGTTAAACAGCAGTGATAATAAGGGCCAGTGTTCTTATGAAGAATGGGTTAAACAGCAGTGGTAATAAGGGGCAGTGTGTTCTTAGGAGGAATGGATTAAATGGCAGTGGTTTTAATGGGAAGTGTGTTCCTATGATGAAGGGGTTAAATAGCAGTGGTAATATTGTGTTGATAGAGGGAAGGGACTAAATGGCAGTGCTAATAATGGGCAGTGTCTTCTTACAATGAAGGTGTTTACAGAAAATGGTAATAATAGGGACCGTGTTCTGACGATGAAGGGGTATATGAAATTGGTAATAACAGTGAGTGTGTTCTTATGATGAAGGGGTAAATGGCAGTAGTAATAATGGGGAACTTGGGGGAAATGTGCAGCGCTTATGTGCTCATATAAACCATAACAAAGAATATCAGTACAAAAAACGTGAATAATAAATAATGTGCTCAAAAATACTCCAAGCAGTCCTCTATTATGACAAATGATGTCTATAAACAGAGGAACTTGGTGTCCAAAAAAGAAAAAAGTCAGTGACAAGCTTCAGTCATGTGTGATGATAATCCTCAACCACATATGGATATAATATAGTGACAGTCTTTAACTTCAAATATGTATGATGTAATAACAGTTGATAGTAGATCCACCACCAAAGACACCAGAAGCTGCTTACCAGAGGGATTGAACTCGAATAGGTGTACACCTAGTGAGTCAATCAAGCTTTGTGGTATAATATACCAAGGGGATCAGATGCTCTATCCAGATATGACCTCCAGATGGACCTCCGAACAGGTGTAAGGTATGGATGGACTCAGTAGATATAGGCAGTCAGCCCCACCATTAAAAGAAAGAGGAAGGCATATAGCGTAACTCCGTATGGAAATTTTAATACATGAAAAGCAAAGGAAATACACTCACGTGTTTAGCAGTAAAATCAAGCGCTTGTATAAAAGAAGACAGGGGTCTCAGCATATCTTGCCAACGCGTTTCGACTTAGAAGTCATCATCTGGGGTGCTGGACCACTGTACTGGCTGAGTAATAATGGGGAACAAATTCTTATGATGAAGGGGTAAATGGCAGTAGTAATAATGGGGAACATGTTGGGAAGCTTCCCCTTTCAACATTATATTGTGCACTTTTGGGCACTGACTCCCCAAAGGTGGACAGGTTATGGGAGGTGTGGCACAGTGGTATACCAGCCCTGGACAAGGAGGATTGGGAAGACTGCCTTGAACATGGTCCCAAGCTAGTCATCTCCTCCAGGGATAAGCTCATCCAGGTGAAATTCTTACATTAGAATCTATTACACACCCCAGAAATTACATTGTATCTTTCCAGACAAAGACCCTATCTGCCCCAGATACAGAACGCATGTAGGAACATTTTTCCATATGTTTTGGGATTGTCCAGTTATTTCATCCTATTGGTCAGCGGTGTTCAATGAAATCAACCTTAGGTTGCAATCGTCCCTCCTAGTATTGCCGGAGTTGGCCATGCTGGGGGTTCATAAGGATGCCCAGCGCTCTCACAATTCTAAATGATTGATTTCCTATTTCCTATTCTACGCCTAAAAGGAGATTCTCCTGAAATGGATTTCGTCCTCTCCTCCGGGCCTTTCCTCCTGGGAAGCACTGATAGATGCCGCCCTGCCCATGTATAGGATCACATACATAAATAGAGGTTGTAAGTGGAAGTATGATAAAGTATGGGCTCCGTGGACCTCCACCTGAGGCTCTCAATTTACTATGGATTCCTCTGGATTTACGCTTTTTGATTGTTTTGTCCTTTTTATTTTATAGCCACCTCTCAATTGTACATTATGAGTCACTATGTATACTGCTTGTCTTGCTATATTTACTTGTTTCTTTACCTATTGTTGAAGCATTCTGCTTTGTTTTATGACTATCTGCATGCTGTTACTACAGTGTATGATACCAATAAAGCACCTTTGATTGTTAAAAAAAAAATAATGGGAATCCTGCACTTTTGAGGAAGGGGTTAAATGCCACTGGTGATAATGGGGAGTATATTCTTATAATGAAGGGGTAAATGGTACTGGTAACGATGGGGAGCGCGGTCTTATGATGAAGAGGGTTAAAGGGCAGTAGTAAATAATGAGTTGTGTGTTCTTACAATGAACGTGTTGAATGATACTGGTAATAATGGGGGAGTGTGTTTTAATGATGAAGGGGTTAAACGTCTTTGGTAATAATGGGGGCTGTGTGTTTTTATGGTGAAAGGCAGGGCTTTTTTTCAGCAGGAACTGGGGGAAACTCAGTTCCACCACCTCTGGCTCAGGTCGTCTGCTCACTGCTCACCACTATCACTTGGTAACACTGAAGCCCAGCTTCTACCTTTACAAGTGATAGCTTATCTCCCAGTAGTTCCCACAGGTCAGATCTCCTGCGCAGATCCCACTGAGTGCTGGACAGGGACAAGGGACATACAGAACAGGTTCCCAGGGTTCAGTGCAGTCATGGGCAGGAGAGGGTGTGTGGTAGGCTGCACCCTCTGTGGTCTCAATTTTTTCCCTGGTGACCAGTTGTTAATGCTCCTACTGCATGATCTCCCTTGCAAATGACTGTAGTATAGTATAGTATAGTATGCTGGGAGGTACTACAGCCAGATAGGTGTTTCAGCTTAATATTGCAACAAAGGTAAAACATATGACAGATAGTGGAGCTTTTTAAGGAGGGGGGGGGGAGATGAGGGCAGTGGAGGGAGGGGGTTGTATGCAGAGGGAAGAGCTACTATTTGATGCCATTTGGCAGGTATGTGTGTGGAGGGCATAGTTGAGTTCCTGCACCTATTCTCTGAGAAAAAAAAAACCCTGGTGAAAAGGTAATGACAGGGTAAATAATAAGGTGTGTGCTTACAATGGGGGGGGGGGGGAGGGGGGTAACTGGTACTAATGATAATGGATAGTGTATTCTTATGATGAAATTGTTAAACTACATTGGTAAGAACTGAGCAGTGTGCTCTCTCTTATGAAAGGGTTAAATGACACTGTAAAGGATGGATCTTGCCTTCTTCCAATGAAGGGGTTAAGCATTAATGGCAAAATGGGTAGTCTGTTCTTACAGTGAAGGAGTTAAATGGCACCGTTAGGCTCCCTTCACACTGGCGGCCAAGTGATGTAAAAGCAGGCAGTTGATCCGCGTTTTTACCGATCCCCCCAAACACCCACCTACAAGAGGACAGGGTGCTGCTTGGGTGAGTACAAATTGCCTTGGCATTGTGGTGAGGCAATTTTAACATGACATATCAAGTTTGACTGGTGGCACCACCTGTCAAATTCTTGTAGGTAACAGAATAGGGCCGTGCAATAACAGTGGGCCAAATGCTTGGTTCCCAGTTCCGTTGCAGTCCCACGATGCAAAATCACCTTTGGGCAGTAAAAATAACAAAAACAAAAAATCCACATTTTGGTGACATTTTTAATTTAACACATTGAGCACAATAACATAAACATTCCCCTGTCTACATGCCCTACAGTGATAACAGGCTGCACGTGTTTTTTCAAAGGACATAATACCTAAAGCTGGCAATACACTGACCTTTATCTCTCCCTATACAGTGTGTCAGCTTTCCCTACAACAGCTTCCGATTCACTAACACAATGGCTGCCTTGTGACCCCCCCCCCCCTTTTATAGCGAGGGGCACTGTCTTATCCAAAAGCCCCCTTTGTGACCCAGCTGGCCATAAATTGCAAAATAGTTTTAAAAAAGTTCTCCTTTAGGAATCTGCACAAAAATTTGTCACTACCGGGATTTGAATCCGTGTTCAAACCCGAACCTCATCCCTGGTTCTTATATTGAAGGGGTTAAAGGGTACTGGTAATAATAGGGGGGGTATGTTACTAGGATAAAAGGGTTAACCATGGCAGCCCTCTCTCCTCTCTGTCTAAGATCTAAGAAAAGAAATCCTTGATACTCTATTCTATATATTTTTATCTTTTCCTTTTCCCCTTTATAAAGACTCTGGCTTTTTCTGTTTGGAAGCAGAGAAGATTGTTGCATGCGTACAACTGTCAAGGTCTGCAGATCCAAAGGAACGGAGATTTACATGTTTTGGACTGAAAAAAATTACATTTTGATAGAATCCTGCTTTCAAGGAGCGAGGCGTCATTGACACACACCAGGCAGTTTATATTATGAAAGATTCAGCCTACTGTGTGTGCAATAAACAGGAAAAGTGACTGCTGATTGAGCAAGGAGACCGCCATGGGAGGAATGAGACTCCCAACTGTAGTGGTTTGAGTGAGAGTGCTGAATGTTGAATCACACCTCTAAATAAGATATGACTGTTTTCCTCTTCTTAAGTAGGTAAGGGATAGGAAGGGCTTCTTTACTGTAAGAAGGGTTTGTGTGCAAAATAAGAATTATTGGAAAATGGGGAAAAGTTGAGGAGTGGAAAAGGAATCTTTAATGCAAAAGGGATTTGTTTGTAAAATCGTTTGTAAAATAGGAAGGGATGCAGCACTGGAAGCAAAAAGAAGGTTCTATATTATTAAAATAGTCCAATGGTGACATGGAGAAATGGGGTTTAAGTTTGGGAATAGGAAGGGTTTCTTTACTGTTACAGAAAAGATCTCTTTCCTATTTTCTTTACTGTTACAGGAAGCATCTTCCTAGTTCACATCCTTGTTTGGGAATAAGACTTTTTTTTTTTACTGTTACATGAAAGATCTATTCCTAAATCACATCCTTGCTTGGGAATAGGAAGGGTTTTTACTGTTACAGAGAGGATCTCCTACCTATTTCACACCCTTGTTTGGGAAAAAGATCTTCCTTCTATTTCATGTCCTTGTTTGGGAATAGGAAGGGTTTACTTACTATTTCAGGAAAGATCTCCTTCCTTTTTAACACCCTTGCTTGGGAATAAGAATGTTTTTTTTTTTTACTGATACAGGAAATATCTGCTTCCTATTTCTTATCCTTCCTTAGGAATAGAAAGGTTTTCTTTACTGTTACAGGAGGAAAGTTTTCCTTTCTATTTTACACCCTTGCTTGGGAATAGGATGTTGTTGTTTTTTACTGTTACATGAAATATCTATTTCCTATTTCACATCCTTACTTGGGAATAGGAATTTACAGGAAAGATCTCTTTCCTATTTCACACCTTTGCTGGGGGAAAGGAAGGGTTTTTTTTACACATACAGGAAAGATCCCTTTCCTTTTTAACATCCTTGCTTGGGAATAATAATTTTTTCCTTACTGATCTAGGAAAGATCTACTTCCTATTTCACACCCTTGCTTGGGAATAGGAAGGGTTTATTTTCTGTTACATGAAAGATCTCCTTCCTACTCCATATCCTTGCTTGGGACTAGGAAGGATTTATTTACTCATGCAGGAAAGAAATTCCTCCATTTCCGCATCCCTTGCTTGAGAATAGGAAGGGCTTCTTTAACATTTCAGGAAAGATCTCCTTCCTTTTTAACATCCTTGTTTGGGAATAAGAATGGTTTCTTTAGTGATACAGGAAAGATCTTCTTCCTATTTAATTTCCTTGTTGGGGAATAGGAAGGGCTTCTCTACTGTTACAGGAAAGATCTATTTCCTATTCCACATCCTTGCTTGGGAATAGGAAGGGTTTATTTAATGTTACAGGAACAAACTCCTTCCTATTTTACATCCTTGCTAAAGACGTTAAGATATGGAATAAATGGGTATTTACTAGAGCTGCACGATTCTGGCCAAAATGAGAATCACAATTTTTTTGCTTAGAATAAAAAGATCACGATTCTCTCACGATTCTTGCGACATAAAATCTTTCACATTATACAAAAAAAAATGGGCTAACTTTACTGGTTAGTTTTTTTTTTTTAAATTCATTAAAGTCATTTTTTCCAAAAAAAATTGCATTTGAAAGACCGCTGCGCAAATACAGTGTGACCTAAAATATTGCAACAACCACCATTTAATTCTCTAGGGTGTCCACTAAAAATATATATATATATAATGTTTGGGGGTTTTAAGTAATTTTCTAGCAAAAAAAAGATTTTAACTTGAAACCAACAAATGTCAGAAAAAGGTTTAGTGTTTAAGTGGTTAAACTTTTTTTCACTTACACACAAAGTCTATTCCATAGACAAATTGTTACAATGTTTATACTTAAGTTCAACTGATAAAGAATGTTTTGATTCTTGTCAGACTGCCCAGTTTTTCTCTTCCTTTCTTTTGACAGCTGTGGCTTCAGAAGAGCAGAGAGAATTCTTTGCATAGAAAGAATTGTGAAACACTTTAGTCAAGATCGCGATAACAATTAATTGTGCAGCTCTAGTATTTACTGTACAAGCCATTAAAGCCCAACTGAACTGTCAGTTTACATTAGCTAAATACATTCAAGGTGACTCAAAAGAAAAGGTGTGCAAATTCTTACAGTTCATATTCTTGAAAAAGCAGCCACTTTCTGAGTAGAAAAGCCTGTCCCTTGCCATCATGCAGGAGCCTTACTCTCTATGTGGAAGCAGTGGTCTTTCTGCAGAGGCCTGACACCGCCCTGTTTTGGAAAAAAGTTAAATTGATGGGTTTAGTTCTGCTTTAACTGTTTCCCAAAACAGTTACCTTTGAGGTATGCTGTAAATGATAACTGTCACAGTTGCTTGTGCTCTCATCTAAACTGTCAAGCCTCAAATGGCTGGTGTCATAACTGGTCACATGTGCAGCATCATTGCAACTGCAGATCAGGTAGAGGTAGATCAGCTTCCATGGCTGTAAAGGATAGGAGGGTTTAGTTCCACTTTGAGGCCACACATTGAAGACAATGGGCTTCCAAAGCAACAAAACATCCCAAAAATTGGACTTTTTTTGCCTCAATGCGCTATGGTGCCTTGATGCCTTGTGTTGCCATTTATTTTAAACATCAGCATATTATATTAATTAAACAATAATATATTTTAGAAACTAACTTGCATAAAATATGTATAATTGCCTCTTGCCAGATATGACCATCCCCCTGTCTCTAGCGTAGATTCCCCACTGCACTGCTGTTGTTGCTTTCTGGGACTGTCTGCATCGCACATGGATGTAGGGAGGGACTCTGCTGACTGCTGTGCACACATGGATGTAGGGAGGGACTCTGCTGACTGCTGTGCACACATGGATGTAGGGAGGGACTCTGCTGTGCACAGATGGATGTACGAAGGGACTCTGCTGTGTACACATGGATGTAGGGAGGGACTCTGCTGTGTACACATGGATGTAGGGACGGACTCTGCTGTGCACACATGGATGTAGGGAGGGACTCTGCTGTGCACACATGGATGTAGGGAGGGACTCTGCTGTGCACACAAGGATGTAGGGAGGCACTCTGCTGTGCACACATGGATGTAGGGATGGACTGCTGGGCACATATGGAGGTAGGGAGGCACTCTGCTGTGCACACCTGGATGTAGGGAGGGACTCTGTTGTGCACACATGGATGTAGGGAGGGACTCTGCTGTGCACACATGGATGTAGGGAGGGACTCTGCTGTGCACACAAGGATGTAGGGAGGCACTCTGCTGTGCACACATGGATGTAGGGAGGGACTCTGCTGGGCACACATTGATGTAGGGAGGGACTCTGCTGGGCACACATGGATGTAGGGAGGGACTCTGCTGGGCACACATGGATGTAAAGGGGTGTTCTGCTGGGAACACATGGATGTAAACGGGGACTCTGCTGGGCAGCGAAGCCGATAAGGGGGTACCACCTGTCCCCCTGTACGGGGCCCAAGCACACAGGGGGGCCCGGGAAGCAGGTGGAATTAGATTTCGGCAGGATAGGGAGGATGATTGGTACGTGACAATTACAGGAATGATGCCCTGTGCAGCTCTCTGCAGTAGTTGAAAGCCGGTTTCTCCCCTTCCCCCTTCTGCTGGCTTTCAGCTGCTGGAGGGAGAGACACACAAGGCCTCATTGATGTAGTTGTCCCCCCAAGGTACCAATCCCCCTCAATGTCTTGCCCACATCTTTTTCCCCTGCAGGCTGCTGTGTGCCCTCCCTCCCACTTTACAGTGCTACTGGCTTTCCTCTCCTGCCAGCTGCAGCGGGCACACAGGAGGATGTTCAGGATGGACAGCGGGGGAAGGGGCTGGTAAATGTGTCATTTACCGGCCCCTTCCTTTAGTGAATGAACACACAGAGTTATCAATCACTCACTATGTTTATTCACAACTGAAGCACAGTAAATTGTGTTTACTATGCTTCAGTTTATGCATGAACAGGAGCCTCTTTATCATGTTCCTTCATCTACAGTACAACTGAGACTGCAGAGAAAGGAATTGAAGAATCTGTGCCCTCAGTTCATTTCTATGTGTCAAAGGTGAGATGTCAGGCTCTATTTGTTTATTTATATCACCCAAGCACCTTTCCCAGCAGCATTGCCAAAAAAATGTAAAAAATAATTAATTGTAAAAAAGAATTACAAATATTGTAAAAGTCAATTTTTAAAATGGTAAGAAGATAATTTGAAAAATTGAGGGCTAATTCACATGGGTTCTCTGGCCCATACAGTGTGAATGGGCAGTCTGTGCAGCTGGAGCCACCTGTCACTCTATGAGGATGAATGAACACAGCCGCAGGACCTTCAATAGGTGTGCAGGTGTGGATGAGTGGCCCTGAATACACCTTGTGTGTGTTTGGGGTCGTACACTTGTACCCACATGCCTGTCAAAATAGGATCTGTGGATGTGTTCATACAGCTGCTGCATCCTTATTGCGTAACATAGCCTGCCTACACACAGCAATAGCCACATTTAAAAAACACTGATCCACCCTGTACAGGTCACAGCACCCATGTGAATGAGCCCAAAGACCTCATTTACACACAGAGCGTTATTTATTAACTCAATACAGTTTTATCTTTTAGATTTAGCAGGAATTTTGTAAGTTGTGTTATGTTTATGTCAGCTAATAATTTTAGTGTATTTTTTGTGAAAATATTTTGATATTTTCGGGGAGGGGGAGTCCTTTCAGGTAGGCTGTACGGGGCCCCATGATTTCTAACAGCAGCCCAGCTGCTGGGCACACTTGGATGTAAGGAGAGACTTTGTAGGGCACACATTGATGTAAAGGGGGACTCTGCTTGGCACACATGGATGTAACTGGGGACTCTGATAGGCACATATGGATGTACGGAGGGACTTTGCTGGGCACACATGCATGTAAGGAGGGACTTTGCTGGGCACACATGCATGTAAGGAGGGACTTTGCTGGTCACACATGCATGTAAGGAGGGACTTTGCTGGGCACAGATGCATGTAAGGAGGGACTTTGCTGGGCACAGATGCATGTAAGGAGGGACATTTGCTGGGCACCCATGGATGTAAGGAGGGACTTTGCTGGGCACACATGGGTGTAAGGAGGGACCTGGCTGGGCATACATGCCTGTAAGGAAGGATTTTGCTGGACACACATGCATGTAAGGAGGGACTTTGCTGGGAACACATGCATGTAAGGAGGGATTTTGCTGGGCAGAGATGCATGTAAGGAGGGACTTTGCTGGGCACACATGGATGTAAGGAGGGACTTTGCTGGGTACACATGGATGTAAGGAGGGACTTTGCTTTGCACACATGGATGTAAGGGTGAACTCTGATCTACACACATGGATGTAAAGGGGGAATCTGCTGGGCGCACATGTATGTAAGGGGGAACTTTTCTGGGCATACTTGGATCTAAGGAGGGACTCTGATGGGCATGCATAGTTGCAGGAGGGAGTGTGCTTGGCACACATGAATGTAACCGGGGACTCTGATAGGTACATATGGATGTAAGGAGGGACTTTGCTGGGCACGCATGGATGTAAGCGGGGAATCTGCTTGGCACCCATGGATGTCAGGGGGGACTTTGCTGGACAAACATCGATCTAAGGGTGGACTCTGATTGGCACACTTGGATGTAAAGGGGGACTCTACTGAGCACACCTGGATGTAAGGGAAACTTTGATGGGCACACATGGATGTAAGGAAGGAATTTGCTGGGCACACATGGAGCTAAGGGTCAACTCTGCTGGGCACACATGGATCTAAGGTGGACTCTGATGGGCACACATGGATCCAAGGGTGGACACTGATTGGCATTCATGGATGTAGGAGGGACTCTGCTTGGCACACATGGAAACTGGGGACTCTGATAGGCACATATGGATGTAAGGAGATACTTTGCTGGGCACACATGGATGTAAGGAGGGACTTTGCTGGGCACATATGGATGCAAAGGGGGACTTTGCTGGGCACATATGGATACAAGGGGGGACTCTGCTGGGCACTTATGGATGTAAGGAGGGACTTTACTGGGTACATATGGAGCTAAGGAGGGCTCTGCTGAGCACACATGGATCTAAGGGTGAACTTTGCTGGACACACATGGATGAAGGGAGGGACTCTGATGGGCACATATGGATGAAGGAGGGACTCTGCTTGGCACACATGGATGTAACAGGAGACTCTGATAAGGACATATGTGTAGCGATGGCCCCGTGGGGGTCGCTGCATGTTCTATCATCCACACATTTTACCCTGCTAGTCAGACATCTATTTTGGCACACTTTCCCAGACAATGAACAGTCTCTTGCTTGTTTTTGTTATTTTTATTAGGGGATTAACTTGGGTGGGGAAAAGGGACATGGAATGCCCAGATAATGAATACTTCTTAGTAGAATAAAAGTAGTTGTGTCTAGATCTGACAGTCTCTTCCTTTGCACATCTCCTCCAGCACAGTACTTGAGATCACTCCTGCACATCACTGTCCAAATCTAGATTTCTGTCACATAACCACATGGCTAGGCCTCACTCTGAATAAGGCCTAGTATTTTCCTGATAGCCCATTACAGGCAGGGGTCTGCAGTCCCCTTTGAGGTAGCAACCATTTTGATGAGAAGAATAAAGGTGCTAACTGGCACTTGGTGGACTATTGATCCCAGCATGTCCGATGCAAATCCTCCCAGCCCTCCTGGCTGCAGCAACTTGACTTCACAACAACCGTACATTCTCTCCCTCTGGCTCCACATCAAACTCCTGGCATGTCTCTTCCAGAGTTTTTCACTATGCACTTCACTCACTGACCCTCCTGAGTGACTTGCCTGGCTGTGCCCTCCAACTGTCCTCTTCCTGCTCCTGTTCCAGGATACCTCTCAATGCCTGCGTAATGAGAGGCTCCCTTCCAGCTCCCGAGCTCCCGGCCTGAGGTACACCCCCCCCCCAGGAAGGGGGTTCCCTCAGACCAATGACAGTCTAACATCACCTCAGTTCTTCCACCCGACAACTCCTCCCCCAGCAGGCTGACCATGGGTATATGTAGAAGGCCTGCCCCATGCCAATCCTAGTTGGGGATTGGTCAGGGCTCCCACATGCACCCCATGTCACTCCAGCACTCTGCCCTGCCCCCTTTCCAGAACATTCTCCCTGGAAACAGAGGAGGCACCCAAGAGCTGAAACACAAGTCAGTCACCTTGTTAGGTACCTGGTAGTAGAGCCTGACTTGTAGGAGAAGACCTCTCATACAACGCTGGTTCAGGAGCCACTGGAATGGGAACAGTGGTTTCCTGAGCGCAGAGGGGTAGGAGTGCCTGTTGGAGTAGAGTCTCTGATGCTGAAGAAAGGTAGAGATCCCTCAGGGATGGCTGGACTGCAGATCAGATGGAGACTGGAGGCAGCAGGCTGGAACGCTGGAGATGCAGAGATCACTGGAGCTGAAACTGATGGTGCAACAGCAATGACAAACAGCAGGCACAAGCAAGGTCAGACAGTCCGGGTCAGCAGGTAGGTGAGACAGGCAATAACGGCAGGCAGAGGCAGAGTCGGTAGACGAGCAGAAGTCGGCAACGGTATCAAGCTGGAGCAGTGGAATATTCAGGCAGGCTGGGTCGGGTAGGAGCGGGACAGATGGTCAGTCAAACCGGGTCAAATCAGGAACAAACAATCAGGTGCAGGTTACAGGAATCACAGAGCTGAGACGAAGCAGCAATGTGCCAGTGGCACAGGGGAACCTTTAAGCGCTCTTTGGCGCCAAAACGGCGCTAACGCGAACGTGCGCACAAGCGCCGCGCACCCGCGCGCTCGAGCGCCGCGCTGATGCCTGGAAACAGCAGGACTTTGCTGTAATGCTCGTACAGGGGCGCGCCGGCGCATAGGCGCATGCAAACGCCCGGGTCTGGCGCCGGCGGTTCCCTGACATTGCCCCCCCCAAGGGGCAGCCTTCGGATGCCCATAAGCTTTCTCTTCTCAGGGTGGGTAGAAAAATAGGCGCGAACTAAACGACTAGCATGCACATTACTATCTGGTTCCCAAGAGTTGCTTTCTGGGCCGTAGCCTTTCCACTTAATTAGGAACTGGGTTTGCCTCTGTCTTCTTCTGCAATCGAGGATAGCCTCAACCTCAAATTCCTCGTTGCCATCAATCAAAACAGGTTCAGGAGGTCTAGTTCCTCTACCAGGGAAGGGATCAGGTACAGCAGGTTTAAGTAAGGACACATGGAACACCAGATGAATTCTGAGAGAGTCAGGTAAGGTCAATTCGTAAGAAACTTCATTGATTTTCCTCTTAACCGGAAAGGGTCCCATAAACCTAGGTGCCAACTTCTTAGAAGGACATGCTAATTTGATATTATTTGTAGAAAGCCATACCGGGTCACCAAGCTGTAACTTCAACTCCCCTCTTCTTTTTCGGTCGAAGATTCTCTTGCCGTCTGCCTGAGCCTTGGACACAGCCTCCTGCAACATCTGGTTGTTTTGACTGAGGAAATCCACTGTGCTCTGTACTGCCGAAACTGCAGACTCTGGAAGGAAATCGGGTAAAAAGGTTAGATGGAAGCCATAATTGGCGAAAAAGGGGGATTGACCGGTGGCAGAATGTTTAGCATTGTTGTAGGCAAATTCTGCCAAAGGCAGCAGGGATATCCAATCATCCTGTGAGAAGGATGTAAAGCATCTGATGTACTGCTCAAGGGTCTGATTGGTCCTCTCCGTCTGTCGATTAGTCTGGGGGTGATAGGTCGAGGACAAAGCCAGTTTGATCTTTAAAGTTTCACACAGGGCTCTCCAAAAGCGTGAGGTGAATTGTACCCCTCTATCAGCGCTGTCCCTCTGATTCACCGTTCGGATCGGAAGGTATGTGGTCTCTTCCTGCCCGATCGGTTACTCCTTTGGCCCTTCTCTGCCAGATCGCCCCCGGCCCTCTACCCCTACCGGGACCAGAGGGGGCTGCCGCATCCACACAGACGCCCGGGGCACATCCTTGAGATGTGCCCATCTTGCGCCGTGCCTCCCCGATGGACCGGTTCCAACACAGGACACTGCTGGTGCCCCTTTCCCCGCCCCTCCATCCCGTGACGCGGTGTACAGGTGGGAGGAGCCGCCGTGCGCTGCTCTGCGCATGTCGGCTCCCTCTGCGGCCGCTGTGCTTCATGGGATGTGTAGTCTGGACGGCTATCCGGTTCCCCGGGCATGCGCACTGGCGCCACTACGTCCGCATCGAGCCGGCGACGTCACACGCCGGCTCGTTGGGGAACAGTATTTAAACCGGCATATCTAACAAACATGTCTGCCAGCGCCGGAGGATGAAGCCGATACCCCAGCAGTGTGAGTGACTGGTGAGTACACCACACACTGTTCTATATTCACACATCTTGTCTATTACCTATTTCCTATTCACTCTCTGAACTTCCATAGACTTTAGATTGTAAGCGTTCATATTGCTGCCATGGCAGGCAAATTTTGAGACATTATGTCCATCTCATTGGAGTTAAATTACACTATTATGAGACATTTGTAAACTTCTATTATCTCTACACAGATAAATTACAACTTAGTCTACATTATTTAGTTTTGCAATCTCCTCATCTGTAGTAAGATCTTTTTTTCTTACTCAACTCCTTAGCTTCATTCATTTACTACTGAAGTATTCCCTGTAACTACAATTTTCATTGAAACTGATGGTTACCTGCATCCCTGGTTACAGCTCTGATCAATCAACTGTGTAAGTGTCAAATTATTATTATTTTTTAACCCAATCAATTCCTTGCATACATCCTTGCTGACACAAGGTATTTACTATCTATATAACAGCTCCATCCTTCTGTTCCCTGTGGTTGCAATTTAGCCTCCCTGCTGCCCTGGTTTGGGTCTGCACGTGCTGGGTGTGACGAGGCTTTGTTGGGTCAATCTAGGGGTAAGCTACAACTGACTTTTCGGAGTGACAGCGCGTGTTTTTTCAATGTATTCAATGTTGTATTATAAATTTAATACCATCTATGTGTGTATATAAAAAATCTTTTTCTCTCTATTTCCTTAGAATTACTAAAAGTGTTGGATGATATCATTACCAGTTGCATATCCCTTGAAAAAGCGACAATGCGAAACATGTCGGGCTAGTATGCAATAATTATCATCTGTTAAATTATAATATACACTTTTCATTCCCTCTGACCACCTATGTTTTTATGATTGTAAAAAAAGAAAAAGTGTTTATGATACTTTGTACAATCTATACGTTCTCTTTTTAATTGATGTAAACAATAAATTGCGTTCTTTTAAAGAAAAAAGATATATTTTTTTGTATGTATAGTCTACTTGCACCGTCAAAATCCCTTTAGTTCTCCCTCTGTATTTATAATCCATAGAAATCATCTTCCAGGGTCTATCGGGTACAGGTAAAGGTTTTAACAAGCCCCAAGCTCGATTCCTGGATGTCTTTTTCTGGTTGCAGATAGGGCAGGAGCTGACATATTTTTCGCAAAAGTCTATCAGATTGGGCCACCAGAATGTACGCTGCACCAATTCCAGGGTTTTGCGAACCCCAAAGTGACCTGCCAGTGGGTGATCGTGAAGAAGTGTCAAGACCTTGACCCGAACCTCCTCAGGGACAAAAATTTGGCTTCCCTTCCAGAACAAACCATCTCTGTTAGTCAAAGTAATCCCTGTAGGTCTGGCCGATTCAGAGTTTGCTTCCTTAATCTGGGAGAGAAGGTCTGTTTGTAGGAGCAGGAAATTGTTTGCAGGTAAGATGGTGTCAGGAGTAGATAAGTCCTTTGGGTTGTCATGCATTCGTGACAACGCATCTGGTTTAATATTTTTTGAGCCTGGCCGATAAGTAATGTGGAAGGAAAAACGTGAGAAGAACAGGGCCCAGCGGGCTTGTCGAGGCTTTAGTCGTTTAGCAGATCGCAAGTACTCCAGATTTTTATGGTCCGTGTAGATTAGTACTGGATGCATAGCCCCCTCCAACAGGTACCTCCACTCCTCTAGTGCTGTCTTAATAGCGAGAAGCTCCCGATCACCAACATCATAGTTCTTCTCCGCAGGAGAAACTTTTCGGGAGAAGAACCCCACAGGATGCATTACGTCTTTACTGCCTCTGCGTTGTGACAGTATCCCACCAACCGCTATCTCAGAAGCGTCTACTTCTAAAATGAATGGTAAACATGGTTCAGGATGGCTGAGGATAGGTGCTGAGGTGAATAGCCTCTTGAGTTTCTCAAAGGCATCTTGGGCTAGTTGATTCCAGGAAAAACGGGTATTCTGTTTGGTCAACTGCGTGATGGGTGCAATTATGGCTGAGAACCCCTTGATAAACTTCCTGTAAAAGTTTGCGAACCCAATAAACCGTTGAACCCCCTTCTTGTCCAGGGGTACCGGCCAGTCCAGAACAGCGGAAACCTTCTGCGGGTCCATTTTGATGCCAGTTGAAGAGATTATCAACCCCAGGAATTGAATGCTCTGTTGTTCAAACTCGCATTTCTCTGCTTTTGATTAAAGTCTGTGTAAGCGGAGACGACCCAGCACCCGGCGAACATGTTCTCGATGTAGATCCAGAGATTCTGAAAAGATCAAGATATCGTCCAGATAAGCGATCACAAACACATCTAGGAAGTCTCTGAGAACATCATTAATCAGGTGTTGGAAGGTCGCAGGGGCGTTGCAGAGTCCGAAGGGCATAACAAGATATTCATAATGCCCAAATCGGGTCCGGAAGGCTGTTTTCCACTCGTGCCCGGCCCGGATACGGATCAGATTATAGGCCCCTCTTAGATCAAGTTTCGTAAAAATAACGGCAGTCCTTAATTTCTGAAATAATTCAGGTATCAAAGGTAGGGGATACCGATTCTTGACCGTGATCTTGTTCAGTTCTCGATAGTCTATACATGGCCGGAGGGACTTGTCCTTCTTAGTGACAAAGAATATTCTGGCACCAGCTGGGGAGGTGGAGTGGCGAATGAATCCCTTGGCCAGGTTTTCATCTATATAGGTCTTTAGTACTTCTTGTTCCTTTTCAGATAAAGGAAAAATGCGTCCGAAAGGAATTTCGGATCCTGGTAGCAGCTCGATGGGGCAGTCGTAGGGACGATGAGGTGGAAGAGAGTCTGCCCCCTTTTTACTGAAAACATCGATGTATTCGTGATAATGATTAGGTATGACCTGGTAATTTTTCTGGTCGGTGTCCAGACAAAGCAGAGTGGCTGAGGAGTCCGGATCTTTCACCAAACAATGCTCTTGACAGTAGGATGACAGGAATCTTACTTCTCCGGACGCCCAATGGATGTGTGGGTTGTGGGCCTGCAGCCAGGGAATGCCCAGGATGATGGGAAACATAGGAGAGGTGATGGCATCAAGGATCAGCAGTTCCTTATGTTGGGAAAGAGTAGTAGCAGGTAAAGGCAGAGTCTTGTCCGGACCTGATGCGGGAGCCATCAGCAAGAAATACAGAGAGTCCATGGGCTTTAGTCCGTAAAGGAATGTTGTGTTGGTTGGCAAAAGTTAAATCAATAAAGCAACTGAATGCTCCGGAGTCAATAATGGCGTTGACTGGGATTATCTCTTCTTGGAGCTGTAACGAGAGAGGAATGGCAAGGTGGGTAGAATTCGCAGACAAGGCAGAGAGACTGGTATGCACAGGAGATGGACACTTACTTATTTTAACTGGACAATTCTGAACATAGTGCCCGGTTCCTCCGCAATAGAGACACCGATTGAGTTGCCGATGTTGGGCACGTTCTTCGGAAGACAGAGCAGGTCGCATCAGTCCTAGCTGCATCGGTTCAGAGGTGTCAGGCGTGACATGAGCAGGATTCACACTGGGTGAGTGTAAGTAGTGTGCTGCAGGAACCGGAGCTCGTTCTGTCATCCAGGTTGGACGGGTCTGTTGAGCAGAGCGTTCAGATCGACGTTCACGGAGGCGGCGATCGATCTGGATGGTTAAGGAGATAAAGGCCTCAAGAGTATTTGGGACACCCACTCGAGCAAGCTCATCTTTACACCTTCGGATAGACCCATGCGGAACTGGTGGCGCAGGGCCGCATCATTCCACTGTGTGTCCGCGCTCCAACGCCTGAAGTCAGTAACATAGTCCTCAGCGGGTCTGCGGCCTTGTTGGAGCGCGAACAGAGCTGATTCGGCTGTGGCAGTTAGTTGGGGGTCCTCATATAGTTGCGCCATGGCTTCAAAGAAAGACGATAAAGATTGGGTCAGAGCAGAGTCCACTTCAAGTAAACTGTGGGCCCAGGTCTGAGGTTCTCCTTGCAGGAGGGAAATTACAAATCCCACTTTGGTGACTTCCAGAGAGAAAGTTCGGGGCTGAAGGGCAAAAAAGAGCTGGCAGGCTTTGCGAAAGGCCCGAAACTTAGCCCGTTCTCCGGAGAATCTTTCAGGAATAGGAACCCTCGGTTCAGGTGGAAGCATCACTACTGAAGGGGCAGAAACAGTCTGTGTTGGAGCTGCAGCTGAAGAGGAGGCCGTAGGGTTAGACCCTGCAAGATTCTGAACTTGTCCTTCCAGTCTGTTATAGTTATCCTGAAGAGATTGCACTGCTTGAGTGAGGCCCGCCAGGTGCGTACATATTTCTTTCATTGGAGAGGTGTCTCCTGCAGGCTCAGTCATGGCTGCTTCGTACCGTTAGGTACCTGGTAGTAGAGCCTGACTTGTAGGAGAAGACCTCTCATACAACACTGGTTCAGGAGCCACTGGAATGGGAACAGTGGTCTCCTGAGCGCAGAGGGGTAGGAGTGCCTGTTGGAGTAGAGTCTCTGATGCTGAAGAAAGGTAGAGATCCCTCAGGGATGGCTGGACTGCAGATCAGATGGAGACTGGAGGCAGCAGGCTGGAACGCTGGAGATGCAGAGATCACTGGAGCTGAAGCTGATGGTGCAACAGCAATGACAAACAGCAGGCACAAGCAAGGTCAGACAGTCCAGGTCAGCAGGTAGGTGAGACAGGCAATAACGGCAGGCAGAGGCAGAGTCGGTAGACGAGCAGAAGTCGGCAACGGTATCAAGCTGGAGCAGTAGAATAGTCAGGCAGGCCGGGTCGGGTAGGAGCGGGACGGATGGTCAGACAAGCCGGGTCAAATCAGGAACAAACAATCAGGTGCAGGTTACAGGAATCACAGAGCTAAGACAAAGCAGCAATGTGCCAGTGGCACAGGGGAACCTTTAGCGCCGCGCTGA
Source organism: Aquarana catesbeiana (assembly GCF_042186555.1). Classification (NCBI taxonomy): domain Eukaryota; kingdom Metazoa; phylum Chordata; class Amphibia; order Anura; family Ranidae; genus Aquarana; species Aquarana catesbeiana. The sequence continues at coordinate 31,739,396 of NC_133330.1, forward strand.
TGCCTGGAAACAGCAGGACTTTGCTGTAATGCTCGTACAGGGGCGCGCCGGCGCATAGGCGCATGCAAATGCCCAGGTCTGGCGCCGGCGGTTCCCTGACACACCTACTGCTACACTAAACCACCCACCTGCCCGCAGATCAAAACAAACAGGCCTAGCTCACAGCAATTTCCCTGCGCTGGCAGCTTACACAAAAACCTACACTAGCACCTACCTACCTAAGGTAGAGGGTGCTACATATGGATGGAAGGCGGGACTTTGCTGGGCACACATGGATCTACTGTGGGCTCTCATGGGCACACATGGATCTAAGGGGGGATAGTTTGCCACATATGGGTCTAAGGGGGGACTTTGCTGGGCAGACATGGAGCTAAGTATGGACTCTGATGGACACACATGGATGTTTTGGGGAACCCTGCTTGGCACGCATGAATATTTGGGGGACTCTGATGGTCACAGATGGATATAAGGTAGGGGCTGTTTATAAAACAGATTTGTTTTGACCCGCAAATATTTGTATAATATAAAATGTGGACCTCATATTGAAAAGTTTGAAGACTCCTACCCTGAGTCAACACACGTCATTTTGGGCCTTTTTTTTGGGACATTTTGGAATGTTGGAAGCCCATTTATTTTTAACAGGGTGCTTAATACAACACAAATTAAAGCGCAACATAGGGGACATTAGCACACATGCATTAACGCACCACGCAAATGTAAATGGGTCCTTAACCAATACCTTAGGCTGGGTTCACACTAGTGCGAATTGGATGTGGGTTCGCAATAGCAGGAGATTGTGACTGGCTCTCTATGGAGCCGGTTCACATATCTCCGCAGCGGCTCTGGTGTAATTTGCACAGGAATGCTGTGCGTCTTTGGGTCCCTTTCAGGTCCGAATTCAGCCAAAAATTCGGGCTGAAATCGGAGGTGAAATGGTGAACGAGGACACATCGGACTCCTGCTGTACACCGCTGCATGCTCATATGTGAACCCAGCCTTAAAAATGTCTGAAAAATCTGAGTTTGTGCCTTCCACCCCCCCTCATCAGCCTCTCCTGGCTGGCTCTATATAGATAACGAGCAGTGCAATGAATTTCCAGAATTCAGGTGAAGCTCCGGCTCTGTCTGTATACATATTGAAATTGCAGTCTGATGAAATTTGGCCTCTCCCATACACAGCTGGTCCTGCAGATAATTGAGAGCAGAACGCCTTTTGTCTATTATAGCAATGCATGAAAGCAGGAATTTACTCTCTGGGAAGAGAAAAAAAAAGCGCAGTGCTTCGCAGCATATTCAGTCGTAGGACAAATCGCGTCAAGGTGGCGGTTTTGCGACTTATAAGGGTTAATGTCAGGCTTTTTATTTTTATGCAAGGATAACTGAAAAGAGAAAATAAAGAGGAGGGAAAAAAAAAGTGCCTTCTTTCTGAAAAAAAAAAAGGATTTTGAAAAATCAGTTTCCATAGAAACCACATCAAACATCCAATCTGATATGTGGCAGGTAGCGCTGGCGTGTGTGGGCACTAGATGGCGCTGCTGCCCCCACAGAGAGGCTGAATGGCAAAGAAGAGCGGAATTGTAATTTTTTAGGCATATAAAGCCTTTTAAATGCACGGGGGCTGGGGGGCATGGGAGGGGGGGTGAACGACAAGATGAAATCGTTGTGGTTGTGATGTAACATACCTGTTAATAATGTATCTTTTACAATCCCTTGCATTGCACAGGGAAAAAATGTTCATTTTCATTTAATGAATATCATAATTCAGAGGAATGCCAGAACAGCATTAGAGCATTCTGGAGAATGGCTGTAAAAGGAAGAGAAATAGAAGAAATAGTGGAAAAATAAGTGGTGGCAAAATGGCACAGCTGCCCGGGAGGATAAAGGTGAGGATAAAAAGGTTTTTTATCATAATTAGGAAGTTTTGATTTGGCGCACATATCGCTATATATGCTTGCTGTTTCATATTGCCATTATGTGCATGCACAGATTTGTAGAGGCTCCTAGTGCACATGTTCCATGTGTTCCATGGCTCTATATGTCAAACACAAAGTCTGTGGGCCAAATGCGGCCCGCCATGTCATTATATGTGGCCCTCGCACCTCTCCTGCAGCTAACGCCCCCCAGCCCCCTCGTTCCACCCCCCTCCTGTCTCAGCAGAGAGGAGGTCAGAACTCCTCCTAGAGATCCTGCGCCTCTCTGTGCAGACACAGCACCCCCTCGTCTCCGCCTCCCCTGGTTTCAGCACTCAGCAGACTCTGGTAGCTGACTCCAGCCTCCTGTGGTCCTCCTCCAGACCCTGCACTTTCTGATTCCCAGCTCTGTTCCCCCGCCTCCCTCAGATTCATCCCAGACGCAGCACAAGGTAAGGGGGGTGCACTGTGATGTAAGAGCGTTTGGGAGACTCCTGACTTCTGATGGTGGGGGGGCTTTTGACATCTGATGTAAGGTGGGGGGGAGGGGGGGTGCTCTGGACATCTATTCTTACACATATGAGGGCAACCATAATGCTGATGTGGCCCAAAATGAAATTGAGTTTGACACCCCTGTGTCCTTTGCCTACATACTTTGAATCAGTCTTTCTCATCTAAGAAAATGGGGAGGTATGCACGTATTGATAAAAAATGTAAGTGATATTAAAGCTTCATGTTTATTTTTTTTTAAATAACAAACATGTTATACTTACCTGCTCTGTGCAGTGGTTTTGCACAGAGCAGCCCTGGGCCTCTTCTTTTCGGCTCCCCTGCCGGCGCTCCTGGCTCCTCCCCCTCAAGCAGTGCCCCCAGAGAAAGCTGCTTACCATGGAGGCAACACTGCGTAGCATAGAGCCGCCGCTCACCCCGCCCCCATTCTCTCCTCATTGGCTCCCTGGCTGTCGCTGTGGGCTCCCACTGCTGTCTCAGCCAATGAGGAAGGAGAGTCCCCATACAGCCTAGGCTATCGTAAATATCGCTGGATCGGAGGGGGCTCAGGTAAGGTTCGGGGGGGGGGGGGGTCTGGGGGGAGTTTGCTGCACACAGAAGCCTTTAGAACCACTTTAGGCATGGTAAAGGTACAGTCCACCTTTCGAAAATGTGCAATAAGTGCACCAACAATGATAAAATAAAAAATGTGCATTCATTATATGTTTGCATTCAGGCCTGCGGGACATTGCAACTGCCATCTGTGCATCGTGGGTGCAGTGTAAAGGTTCTGGCACTGTTTAACCCCCAGTCTAGACCTTTCTATTGTGCAGCAGGAGGAAGTTTGGACGGACGATAATTGTGGTGGCGTCACCATCTTGCTGCCAGTGTGTCCTGCTGAGTCCCTCTGTTGTGATGGTAGATTTGACTTGTGGAAGGTTCTTTGATAGGTCCCTGTGAATGAATGATGCGGATGTGTGAGTGGAGCCGTGATAAATTGTAAAACATAAACAACCACCTACAATAAAAATCACCCGGCAATGCAAGTAAGGGGGGCAATTGGGAATGTGAACCCTGGTTCATGTTACATCTTACATGAGTGTAATATGAATCATGGTCTGCAAATCTGACTGCAGTATGCCTTTAAAGGGTAATTCAAAAAATAGCAAATAAAGAAAAAATATTATACCGTCTACATTTTTGACGCAAGTCATATTGTAATTCAATGTTATTAAAAATGACCTTTCCTTTTCAATCTGCAGCTCTGTAATTTTCTGAAATTTCAATATGGCAACCTGGAGGTGTTCTGTACACAGATGATATACAGAACGTCCCCCAAGAAACATCATTTCCTGCTTGTGTGATTGGCTCACTGATTTTCCCAGAAGTCTGCACTAAGATACAAGTCAGATATCAGGCATCCCCTGCAACAAGAATGTCATTTTTGGTGAGATATTCCCAATAGGAAATCACATCTAAAGCAGGCCACACATGGGTCGAATTTCGAAAGAATTTCTTTTTTTTCGAAAATCTTATCTAAGAATTTTCGTTCGTATTTCGCACCATTAGTGGGCTGCAGCAACAGCCGATTTTAGTGCGGCCGTCAAATTTGAGTAATCGGACATGTTGGAAATTTTTTGAAAAACAAACGATTTTCTAATCAATGATGGGAGACTCGTGCGAGAAATGTAATCGAAAAAGAAATGCGCATGTGCAAGAAAAGAAAAATTCCCGGAAAGAAAAGAAGATTCCCAGCCAAGAAAATTCTTTTCTGTAGCAACAGGAGGTGAAATTGAAGGCTTGGTTGGCCAAATTTCGAAATCAATGGTGGCGCCATCGGATCACAAAACGCACACATTTTCTGATTTTCAAAAGAAAATTCTTTCGAAATTCGACCATGTATGGCCAGGCTAAAGGGATGCAGACCCAGCAACTTTCCTCATTAGTGCCCTGCAGGTGCTACAGCTGGTTGATAATTATGAAACTCCCATTAGACTCAATTTCCCACATGGATACAGACAAACACACAGGGATTTCTTCAGAATAACAAAAGGTAGGAATCTGCAACAAAGTTTATTAAAATCCTTGCAATGCACATAGATCACTCAGAGGGGAATGTTTTTTCCTCAATAAAAGTGGAGTTACGCTTTAACCTGAGAATGTTAGATGTACACATGAACAAAGAAATACACTGCATCCGGAAAATATTCACAGTGCTTCACTTTTTCCACATTTTGTTATGTTACAGCCTTATTCCAAAATGGATTAAATTCATAATTTTCCTCATAATTCTGCAAACACTACCCCACAATGACAGCGTGAAAGACGTTTGTTTGCAAGTCGTGCCACCCCTGTGTGAACCGGGGCTAAGTGTAAATTAAAGTTAAATATGTATCAATCAAATAACCAAAAATCCAAAGTGCATAACATAGACATGAAAGTGCCCAGTGCTCATTAAATATCAAATAATCCAGTTAAGCATTCCTATGTGATAGGAAAAGGAATCCTAAAAATAAATGCCAAATTCAATATGCACTTTGGATTTGCTGATATATTATATATGCACATTGCACTTTAAGGCAGTTTTATATGAATTTGTGACATATGATTTTTGGTTATTTGATTGATACATATTTAACTTTAATTTACACTTAGGTGTATATATCTATGTGGTTTATTCTAGCGCAAGTTCACTTATTTCTTTATACTAACTTGCACGGTTATGAAACATGATCTGCGTCTGCAACTGAGTATCAATACCTTTCACTTTATTGGCATTGGACTGTTGTGGCTCGCGAGATTTTTTCTTTATTCGTCTTCTGGTACCTGTCACTTGTTCCAGAAGACTGCGGGGAAGGAGGGGGGGGGGGAACTTCCGTCTCCAATCACCTAGGAGATCGGAGCAGAAGTGGGAGCCAGGTACACGCTGCCCCCACCACTCTCCAAAAGTACCATTTCTTCACCAGGAGCGGGAGAGGAGGCCTTAAAGCGGAACTTCCCCTTTTGAGTGGAGCTCTGCTTTAATTGAGCAAGCTGAAGCTAATAGCTGATTGGTTACTATGTACAGCTGGCCCAGATTCCATCTGCTTCAGTTTTAGTAAAGTCTCCCCATAGTTTGTCAATTTAAAGTACGTGTAAATTCTAAACAGAAAAATAGTGACATGCCTACCCTCGTCATGTGAAGCTGATGATATTTTAATGAAGGCTTTCTGCTCTTGAACCTTCACCAGGCAATCCAGCCAGGATTACCCATTCTCATCCTAGGGTGACAACACTGACTTTACTGTCCTAGGCAGTGCAGTGTTGTCATCCTACAAAGTTGCAGTATATATTGACAAGCTGACACACAGCATGCCAGCATGTTCAGCTTGCTGAGACCATCCCTAGCATCTTAACTGCCCACAGAGCTGCTGATATGTGGTGCAAGTTGGGCTCACCATGTCATTCCCCACAGATGTGCATCCATGCTGGAAGCAAGCCCACATAGCTACAGTGTTGTGAATGGCGCCACCACTGAATACAAAAACTAAAAGATTCTGGAAAACAAGGGATAGGGGATCATGCAATTTGTTTACTTAACAATCACTTAAACATTCGCTCAAAAGTTTGTTCAGAAGATTTTATTATAGTTAACGCGTACATGACAGATTTGCTTCCAAGGGGTTTTCTGCTTTCCATATGTATGTATGCTGCTGGAAAGGCTACTTGTTCCCATCTCTCCAAGGAAAATGAATAAATAAGAAAACACACTAAAAGTTCTGGAGTCCGAAAGCATACAGCATAGCTCCCAACTGTTCCTGATTTGGAGCAATGTCCCTCTGTCCGTCATTCCACCTCATTTGTCCCTCATTTTGGTCTGATCTATATAGATGTATATAAAATGCACTTTTTATCTTTCAGAAAGTGTTTCCCAGTGCTAAACCTTTCATCCAATTTCTAAATTGCTGCATTTGTACATTTTAAAAGCCAATATAAAGGAATAGTAGTGGTAAAAAAAAGTCATTGTGGATTTAATTAACCTTTTTTTGGTTAATTCTCCTTTAAGGGGGTGTGGCAGGGGGTGTGTCCTATGCCTACATACATTTGTCAGTAGATGTCCCTTGTTCCCATCTCAAAATGTTGGGAGGTATGCATACAGTATATTCCATCAGCCAGCCAACCACCCTGGCTTCAGGGTCTAGTGGTCTTCTTTCTGGTCATCATTGTCGCTGTCCCCTCCCAGTTTGTTGGTGGAATAGTACTCTGCAAGAACTGAGCAGCCATTTTGGACACAGAGGTCTTATAAATGGCACCTTCTGCAAAACATGGGGGGCTCTGTAGTCAGAGATCAGAAGATATACCCACTTGCTAGGGAGAACTTAGGCCTAGAGATAGACTAGGAGATAAGGCCTAGAGAGGTTCCTGGCGAGGACTGATCACCACTAGGAAGGACAGTGGTGGGAGGAAAAGGTCACAAACCACTTTGCCACTTCATAGATTATCTGGAGGATACTTTACACAGTAGGGACAATGCTTTTGATCATCATTGTCACTGTCCCTGCAGTTTTTTGGCGGCATAGTTCTAGGTGTGCTTACAGTTCCTCTACTATGAGTTCTCACCTAGAACACAACTATTGGTAGAACAAGATTGCAGTTTGCCTTGCTCTCAAATCTACTGGCTCTAAATGTGCTGTACTGTGGTCATACTATCTTTTTTTAGCCTCTCCATGTTGTCCATTTTCTCAGCTCTTGTGTAGATATGACGTCTGATGTTGTTAGTATGTTTATATGACTAACCAGATGACTGCAGTAGAAAGGGTTGGCACCAAGACGGTTGGCTGGCATGAGCAGGAAGTATAAGGAGGTGCTGCATAATCTTGTAAAGTAGAGATGCAGAGCCAGAGTTCTGCTTTAAGAGGCACTAGTCCTGTGTTCTTTTTCTGGGGATAATGCTGTAATAGGATGAGCTACAGGGGCAATAATGGGATTTAGCTGCTGATGAGTTTGAAATCTTCATTAACTACTAAATCCCATTATTAAGCAGTGAAATCTGTGCATTTGAGTACAGTCTGGCAGCACAAAAATTACATCAGGCAATCAGCCTTTCTCCTCCGCCTGGGAAGCCCCCCGTAGGAGGGCGGCTGCTCAAGAGCTCAGTCTGTGCATAGCTAAACATTGGGCACAGCTTCCATTCTAGTGATGGTGCAAAGGGAATTTATACATGCCCTATATATGTCAGGTCAGATAGTGAAGTCATACCTACCCACCTTCTGAGATGAGACACCTTTTAAAACCATCTCTAATCCATCCCTCCTTCCCTAGCCTGTACCTTGCATCCCCCACACTGCAGGTGTGCCAGGCCGACCCAGCAGATGTTATATATAGCTTTCCTGGATCTAAAATGGCTGCCAAAATCTCAGGAATGCTCGGTGCCCAGACACTGGCTCTACCAAAATGGCAACCGGGATCCATGTACAGAGGGCAAGCCAGTCCTCTGTAATGTTCTCCTTAGCACCAGAGGTAAGCAGCAGTCACCCGATCGCTGTGTTTACTATTGGCACTTATGAGGAAGTGAGTAGATGATCTGCAGATGATCTGCAGAGTGCCACTTCACTTCCAATGTTGTCACATGCCCCTGCGGTATTACTGCTCAGCTTGACAGCTACCACACAGCACCCTCTTATGCCGCGTACACACGATCAGAATTTCAGCCCGCAAAAGACCGATGAGAGTTTTTCGTCGGAAAATGCGACCGTGTGAATGCTCCATCGGACTTTTGCTGGCCGAATTCCAGCCAGCAAAAGATTGAGAGTATGTTCTCAATTTTTCGGTCGGAAAAAGTTCCTATCCGAAAATGTGATCGTCTGTGGCAATTCTGACGCGCAAAATTCCTATGCATGCTTGGAAGCATTGAACTTCATTTTCTCGGCTCGTCGTAGTGTTGTATGTCACCGCGTTCTTGACGGTCGTAAGTTCAGCGAACTTTTGCGTGACCGTGTGTATGCAAGGCAAACTTGAGCGGAATCCGTCAGAAAAGCCGTCATATCTTTTTCAGACGAGAAGTCCGATCGTGTGTACACGGCATAACAGGAGTGCTGCTCAATAGGATTCAAAAGAAACGTGAAGAATAACTGCGCATCAATAAAATAAAATTGTAAGAACAAGCTGCGAAATCCTATATGTGACACAAACACACAACGTGAACATTAATAAACTTGTGACTCGCGCTAATTGACAAACACAGTAAATATGAAGGTGGTGAAGCATCACCTTAAACAAATTCAAATATACATATGACCATATAACTTATGGAAAAAAACATGTGCAATAAATAATAAATTAGCATCAAATGCTGCAATATATTGTGCAACAAAAGTTGTAAAAATAATTAGTGTTTAGTCCATATGTGGACACCCGAGTATGGTGTTAAATCCAGTGAGGGTCCAATTCTATAGAAACATAAGTGCTTGGGTCCACCACCATAAATATAGTGCCTGGCCGCTTACCAGAAACCCATGACCCCCCGTTACAGAGGGTCTAAGTGGGCTGTTGAGTCCTGCTGCTCCGGACCACCATAAAGCCATGATGGGTAGCTGAAATGGGACGTCAGGGACTGTAGTATAGATGGATAGATCCACAGGAAAACTGGCCCTCAGCAGAATGGTGTAACCATAAAAAGAGAAGGGGAGGGCTCTGATAGTGTAAAATCATAAGGCTTTATTAAACAATTAAAGTATACACTCACATGTAAGCTCAGAAATAAACGTTCCTGAGCGGCGGCGTCATTGCGTCACCTCCCACTGTTGTTGCGAGGACCAGCAGGACGGGCCGTCTGTGAGCATCCAGCCAGTGCCACAGACTGTTCTTCTCCAAAGAACGTTTATTCCTGAGCTTACATGTGAGTGTATACTTTATTTGGTTAATAAAGCCTTATGATTTTACACTATCGGAGCCCTCCCCTTCTCTTTTTATGGTTACACCATTCCGCTGAGGGCCAGTTTTCCTGTGGATCTATCCATCTATACTACAGTCCCTGACGTCCCATTTCAGCTACCCATCTTGGCTTTATGGTGGTCCGGAGCAGCAGGACTCAATAGCCCACTTAGACCCTCTGTAACGGGGGGTCATGAGTTTCTGGTAAGCGGCCAGGCACTCTATTTATGGTGGTGGACCCAAGCACTTATGTTTCTATAGAATTGGACCCTCACTGGATTTAACACCATACTCGTGTGTCCACATATGGACTAAACACTAATTATTTTTACAACTTTTGTTGCACAATATATTGCAGCATTTGATGCTAATTTATTATTTATTGCACATGTTTTTTTCCATAAGTTATATGGTCATATGTATATTTGAATTTGTTTAAGGTGATGCTTCACCACCTTCATATTTACTGTGTTTGTCAGTTAGCGCGAGTCACAAGTTTATTAATGCTCAATAGGATTGTTGATTCACAGGGGATGGTACTTGAAACCCAACTCTGGCTTGCAAAATAAAAAAAAAATTGAGTTACCGTGTTAAAAATTTAGCTCTGGCTGCAATACAAACCTTCTCCCCAGAGTTGTCACCCAGGGTCTTCCCAGACTTAAGCTTGCCATACACATCCCCCACAGGCTGAACAAAAGAAATCACTCCATTCCTCCATCCACGTTAAACAGTGTTTATCAGGGAATCCCGCAGTGCAAGCTACTTATTGTGACAACCGGCACTCGTGGCTCTCAAAATATCCAAACCTTGATTGCATCTGATTGGATGTAGGTGCTGTTCGGCACCTTTAACATTAAAAATTACTACTTTTGTTGACCCAGGTGGTGCCAACAGGGCTGCCCAAGGTATGAATTTCAGCCAATTCGCCAAAACTTAACTTGTATATGACCAATACTGAAGTCAGGGTGAAGGCAGTCATGACCTCACCCCCTTCATCAGCCAGTCTGCCGGCGCTGGTGCCACTCTGCCCACAGGACACCACTGGATTAAGAACCAGAAGTAGGTTGGATCACATGCTTTGCTTGGAACATGAATTTCAGGTATGTATATTCGAGGAAGGTGGTAGGAAGAGTTTGCTTATATTGCTTTATTCATAGGTGGAATTAGGCTTTAGGTGGGCTTACCGATATCATAAACCTCAGGGTGGGCTCACAAGTGTGGTACTGTTCAGCATCAGTCCAGCAGAGGTAAGGCGGAAAGGCAGTGGAGCTTGGTCTCTTAGGAGCTGCAGACTCTGAAAGGGGTTGTCTCTCTTTTTATGCAGCCACACAGCACTGTAGGGGATCACAGCACTTTACAAATCGAACAGGTCCTTTAATTGTGTTTTATTTCTACGTTTGGCTGGAGATGCCATCCAATAGCACAAGCAGTTCCTATTTCAGAACGACTTTAACTGAGTGCCAATATTTTTCAATGTGCTAATACCCGGTAAATCTGCCCACCAATTGTCACAATTTGTCCATAGAACACTATACAAAATATGGTGGTGTGATTTCTTTATTTCACCAAAGACACATCTATGGTGAAATAAAGAAATGTGATCTTATTCAACACGATGACCCTGATTTGTTTCTAGACACACCACACCATACATTCCTATGGACACCACTGTCTTTCGATCTCTCAACAGGTTTTCGTTCCTTCTCAATTAGTCCAATCCCCCCCCCTCCTCCCACTGGCCCCTTCAAGGACCTAGGACCAGGACCCCCGAGATCATTGAGAGTGACCAGCCCTATCCTGCGTGGAGACAGGAATATTCTCCACCCGTGTACTAGGAAGGTTGTGTTTTACCCATCAGGGCCACCAGGGTCACTGCAACCTCACCAAATGTAAGTAGAAGAGAACAAGAAGACCTGGACAGCCGCACACCGGAATGGATAAATCCGTCTTTTTATTCAAAATACAGGATCATGGGGTACACAACACAACGGTGGGGTGGTTAAAAAATAACTGACGTGTTTCGCACTTATACCAAGTGCTTACTCATAGCTTATGAGCTATGAGTAAGCACTTGATGTAAGTGCGAAACGCGTCAGTTATTTTTTGTACCACCCCACAGTTGTGTTGTGTACCCCATGACCCTGTATTTTGAATAAAAAGACGGATTTATCCATTCCGGTGTGCGGCTGTCCAGGTCTTCTTGTTCTCTTCTACTTGCATCAGCATTTAGCCAGCACCTGGGGCTCTTCTCTTTCTGGAGGTAATGAGACACAAGCACTCTGGTTTAAGCCCTTCTTTGAGCGGAGGATCCCACATCATCTCACCAAATGTAAGTTACAGTTTTGAATATTTCTAAATGTATTTATTATAACAGGTACTTATGTAGCGCCAACACTTTACGCAGCACTTTACATATACTGTATATTGTACATTCACATCAGTCCCTGCCCTCAAGGAGCTTACAGTCTAAGGTCCCTAACTCACATTTATACATCCATATACTAGGGCCAATTTATACAGGAACTGATTAACCTACCAGCGTGTCTTTGAAGCGTGGGAGGAAATGGGAAACCTTATCAGAAGAAGAAGGCTTAGATGCACTGATCCTCGGTAAACACGGTCACGTGGCTGTGCTGACCAATGAGATCTTGCCACTGCGAGCGTTATGACGGACACTCCCTCAAGGGCAGTGAACCGCAGCGTGCAGTCAGAGCTGGTGCAAGGTTTTTTGACACCCTAGGCGAAACCTCATTTTGCCGCCCCTCCCCTGGCTCCACCCCTGACTCCACCCCCTTTGCCATGCCCTTGTATACCCCACCTTTTTAATGAAGCGCCCATCAAATGCAGCCTCACCAGTGCCCATCAATGCAGCCTCACCAGTGCCCATCAATGCAGCCTCACCAGTGCCCATCAATGCAGCCTCACCAGTGCCCATCAATGCAGCCTCACCAGCGCCCATCAAATGCAGCCTCACCAGCGCCCATCAAATGCAGCCTCACCAGCGCCCATCAAATGCAGCCTCACCAGCGCCCATCAAATGAAGCCTTACCTCACCTGCGCCCATCAAATGCAGCCTCACCAGCGCCCATCAATCAATGTTTGCCTGCTTCAATTCATTCGGGAGTCAGGACACAGACACAGTCCTCCATCGCTGTTGCGCCTCTGACACTATGTGCGAACAGAGCAGCGGCAGCCTGCTGATGCTGAGACTTAGTTGCTTGCTGCAGAGAGAAGAGAGTAGGAACACCAGCGCCCGGGCGCCCCCCAGCAGCAGTGCTCCCTAGGCGGCTGCCTAGTTTGCCTAGTGGTAGCACCGGCCCTGCGTGCAGTCCACTACACCAACAGCATCACAGGGGCTATGTGCAGCGAGGAGGGGTGGCCAGGATATCTGGAGTTAGTTCACCTTTTCATTTAAAAATTTAAAGTAAAAAAGTTAAATTTAAAGTAAAATAATAAACCAACAGTATAGTAAACTAGGTCACGAGCTGCAGGTAAGGCCCTTAGCTCGAGCTGCAGTGGAACGGGAAAGAAGACACCTTTCCTTGACACTCTGGATTCTGAAAAGGGATTCCCACCTGACAGTTTGGACTCTTTCCATTAACCAAGATTATTGTAACTATTAGCTCTACATACTTACTACACTATAATGTCTCTGCCGCCTCTCCTCTTATTTTTTCGTTGGATGCCCCAGGTTGTCCTCTGGGCCTTAATCCTACTCCCTCGGCTATACCACACTTGAACCCTGAGGACCACCACTACACAAACCACTATTCTGCAGAGATAGTCCACTGACATCACTGGAGTGCATATAGACAAGAAGTGGCTACGGTCTTTTGCAAATTAAATGTAATTTATTAGGGTTTACATCTACTTTTATCTGTCTTACTGGCTCAATAACTACTGGAGCTGTCCCCAGTTAGAAAAATCTGGAGAACATGACCAGCTGGGAGTACATGAGGAGGGTAATTGAGATATCGGGCAGTAGAGGTTGAAATTTGAGCATGTGCTCCTGACTGTTAGACCCATGAAGGTGTCTTAAACTGCATTTTTAATATTCATGGCACAATGTTAATCTGCCATCTTAGATACAATTAGCACTTCGTGGAGTTCTTCTTTAACCCGGTGTGATCGGATCAGGGCCAGCATATGGAGCAGATGGTCGTCCAGGCTGCAGCAGGCACCTGTCATGTCAGTTAATGCACTACTAATTGCAGACACCCAAAACTGAAATGTAGAAGACAGGCTGATTGCCGGCTACATGGTGTAACAGTGCAGGTTACATGCCACGCGGCTTGTATGATTTGCATATCGTTTGCGCAAGTGAGAACAAATAGCCATGTTGAGCTGTCAGTCAGAGCCCCAATAAAGACATATGTTTGTGCAATCTGGCCTTTCTTCTCGCTGGCAAGGCATTGGTTTCTGAGAAGGAGCTCTTCATCCTCTGCCTTCAGGCATTCTGTAGGGGGGTGGGTCGTAACTGACCCAAGAAAGGCAAGAAGATACACTTTGCCCACAACCAGTTGGGACATGTAGAGGGTAACATAGGTGTAAACTATGTATCATTACCAAATACCATGTCTTTTTTTAACCATAAAAATACTTTTTTAACCACTTGCTTACTGGGCACCTAAACCCCCCTCCTGCCCAGACCAATTTTCAGATTTTAACGCTGTCAGTCTTTGAATGACAATTGCGCGGACATACAACACTGTACCCAAATGAATTTTGTACCCACAAATAGAGCTTTCTTTTGGTGGTATTTGACCACCTCTGCGTTTTTTTATTTTTTGTTAAAAAAATTATAAAAGACTGAAATTTAAAAAAAAATACAAAATCGTTTTTTATTTTGTTAATAAATTTTGCAAACAGGTCATTTTTCTCCTTTATTGATGTACGCTGATGAGGCTGCACTGATGGGCACTGATAGGCTGCATTGATGGGCACTGATAAGGTGGCACTGATGGGCACTAATAAGCACACTGATGGGCACTAATAGGCGGCACTGGTGGGTACTGATGAAGTGGCAGTGGTGGGCACTGATAGGTGGCATTGGTGGGCACTGATGGGTGGCACTGATGGGCAACACTGAAGGGCAATAATAGGTGGCACTGAAGGGCACTAATAGGTGGCACTGATAGGTGGCACTGATAGCTGGCACTGTTGGGCACTGATAGGTGGCAGTGATGGGCACTGATCGGCAGTGGTAGGTGACACTGATAGGCAGCACTGCTAGGTGGCACTGAGGAGGCACTGATTGGCACCACTGGTCGGCATTGATAGGTGACACTCATGGGCATTAATAGGTGGCACTGATTGCTGACACTTATGCACTGATTTGTGGCACTGTGGGCACTGGCAGGTGGCACTGGAAGGCGGTATAGGTGGGCACAGATGAGGCGGCTTTGCCTCTTCCTCTTCGAGATCGATGTCCCTTGCACTGAAGCCTGTGATCAGCTTTCTTTTGCTCCCCACGCTGTCATGAGGAGAAAAAAAAAACGATTACGATCTTCTGTTTGCATCACGTGATCAGCTGTCATTGGCTGACAGCTGATTACGTGGTAAGTGGCCTGTGATCGGCCCCTTACTCCGATCTGTGATCACCCGAGTTTCATTGACTCATGATCACTCGTGATCACAGCACGCCCTGAGCGCACCCTGCAATAGGCGTGCAGGGAGCGTGCAAAGGGGAGGACGTCTATTAATGGCCTCCCGGCAAAGCAGATCTGTGCTGTAGCCGTCATTCGGCTATAGTGGGGATCTGAAGATCCATTTTTGCACCTCTGTGTTGCTGATCCCCTTCAGCCTCTTTCACTTTTTGTCTACATGCATTCACTCCAGTGTCAGCTGAACATCATTGCTCTGAGCCAGCCTTCTTATAGAGACAATGGTGGACAAACTCTGAGCCATGTGTTTCACAGAAGAAGTTTATTGGAGTGCTGGACCCAACAATAGGTAATGTTTAATTTGATATTTAGCTCCATGAGTCAGCTCTCTTTCATGAGGAATATTCCTAGGGATTCTTAAATATAGTGGGTGAGGTTGAAAAAAAGACAAAGTCCATCAAGTCCCTGTTGAAACCACTGCTTGTGGAAGAGAATTCCACAATCTTATCGCTTTTACCGTAAAGAACCCTCTACGCAGTTTAAGGTTAAACCGCTTTTCTTCTAACTTTAGTGAATGGCAACGTGTCTTTTTATGTTCACTTGCGTGGAAAAGTTTAATCCCTATTGTGGGGTCACCAGTACAGTATTTGTACATTGAAATCATATCCCCTCTCAAGTGTCTCTTCTCCAGAGAGAATAAGTGCTTGTACCTTTCCTCATAACGAATGTCCTCCAGTCCCTTTATTAGTTTTGTTGCCCTTCTCTGCACTCTCTCCAGTTCCAGCACATCCTTCCTGAGGACTGGTGCCCAGAACTGGATGGCATACTCCAGGTGTTGCCAGACCAGAGTCTTGTAGAGTGGGAGAATTATCGTTTTATCTCTGGAGTTAATCCCAATTTTAATGCATGCCAATATTCTGTTGGCTTTGCTAGCAGCAGCTTGACACTGCATACCATTACTGAGCCTTTAATCTACTAGGACCCCCAGGTCCTTTTCTATCCTAGATTCCCCCAGAGGTTAGCCCCCTAGTGAGTAGATTGCATTCATTATTTTGGCACCCAAATGCATTTTTTTACATTTTTCTACATTAAACCCCATTTGCCATGTAGTTGCCCACCACATTAATTTGTTCAGATCTTCTTGCAAGGTTTCCACATCCTTCGGAGAAATTATTGCCCTTCTTAAGTTAGTATCATCTGCAAATACTGAGATTGAGCTGTTTATCCCATCCTCCAGATCGTTTATGAATAAATTAAATAGGATTGGTCCCAGCACAGAATTCTGGGGGACCCCACTTTCCACATCGGACCATTCTGAGTACTCCCCATTTTTCACCACCCTCTAAACTTGTCCCCGAAGCCAGTTCTTTGAGTAGTCTGAATGGAGTCTGAATGGAGTAAAACACTGCAAGCTAGTAATAAGTCCAGTAAAAGTTTATTAACCTCCATAAAAGGTCAGAAAATAAATCCAATGCATTTTGGGGGCTCAAAACCCCTTCTTCAGGGCCAGGAAACAACATAATATAAAAGGACATAAATAGGGACATCTAAAAAACTGCAAACACATTGTATATTATAAAAGTATGGTACTAGGATAGTTTAAAGCCCAATCTTACTTAATATATTATATATATATATATTTTAAATTGTTCCATATATGAATTTTATAGTATACCACATCACATGTTTGTGTAACGTACCCGGTGGTGGAGCCTGAAGCATTGCGGCCTCTATTACAGCCCTGGTTTTGGAGTCCCTGGCAGGGTGACCGAGAAAGCCGAAGCTCAGGGTAGCAGGAATTCCTGTAAAGTCTCTCGCTGGCAGGTGCTGACGTGTGTCTGGAATGCAGGAGTCACAGGAGTAGGAGCCGGCAAAAGATGCAGATAGGTTGGTGTGGATGCAGGATAGACACAAGGCAAAGTCGGACAGCCCAGGTCAGTATTAGCTGAGTATTGAAATCATTATGCCCTGGAAGCTTGTTGCATGCAGCAGAACACCTTTACTTTCATGGAGAAATACATTGCAAACCTTTTGTCATAGAACAGGAAGAGAACATAAACATGTGCATATAACACATTAAGGATGGTACTTCCTCTGATTACCTTACCATAGATAACACACTATTATACTACAGCGCCACCTGCTGGATAGATAGGTATAATGCATATACACAGTCACAGTGTGTAAGCAGATTGTTGTTCTTCTTCCAACACCCCTTCTCAACAGCATGTGCTTTGTCAAAATAGATTCAGCTTCATCTGGATATAGCTATGACATTCCTTCAACAAAGGCTTGGTGAGTGCATAAGCAGTCATCTCCTCTGATGGGCAGTATTGAATGTCAGTAACACCTTGCTCTTTATTGTCCCTCAGTAGGTAATACTTGACATTGACGTGTTTTATCCTAGGATTGACCCTTTTTGATTGCGTAAGCTTTATACATCCCTGGTTGTCTTCAAAAATGGGAATTGGTTTTGACATGTCTATCCCAATGTCTAAAAAAAGTTGATGAATCCATATCACTTCTTGACATGCCTGTGCTGCTGCAATGTACTCTGCTTGAAGATAAAGCGACAGTTGTTTGCTTTCGACTAGGCCAACTTATGGTTCCTTCCCCATACTGAAAGATGAATCCACTTGTGGATTTGCGGCCTGTGCGGTCCTCGGCCCAATCAGCATCCACATATTCGACTAGTTTTGGATTGGTGTTGCTGGTAACTGTAACTTCATCTGAATTGTTCCTTTGAGGTATTGCATCACTCTCATCACTGCGTTCCAGTCACGCTGACAAGGAGTTTAGACTTTCCTGCATAATATGCCCCCTGCTGCGACTATGACTAGTCTTGTCACGGTGGCAAAATACAGCAGCTTACCGATTGTTCTGCATAACGTGTCATTGTTGGGTAGCAAGTTTTCTGCTTCATTGCTCTTTAGATAGCCTGGTTACATAGGAGTTTTCACTTCCTTTGCATCTTGCATATGGAATTGTTCCAAGATTTCTGAGATTTTCTGAGATTGGTTGAGAAGATAACTTCCATCTTCTTCTCTCTCTATTTGGATTCCCAGATAGTAGCTAATGTTCCCTAGCTCTTTGATTTCAAAGTTTTCTTTCAGTTTGTGAACTATCTGATTGTAATCCCCTTCTTGTTCAAAACAGGTTATAATGTCATCAACATAGATAAGGATGTACATCCATCTGTCTTCTTGATTCCTGGAGTAGAGACAGGGGTCTGCTTTACTTCTTGAGAATCCCTCTCTGATAAGTACTTTGTTCACTTTCTCATTCCACATCCTTGCAGATTGTTTAAGACTGTAGATGCTCTTCTGAAGTTTACACTCAAGGTTGTCTCCTTGCTCAAACCCTGGTGGTTGCTCCATGTAGGGGTCTTCCTTTATGTCTCCATATAGGAAAGCAGTTTTAATGTCTAGGGGTTTCACTTTCATGCCCTTCCCAGCTGCAAAGCTAAGAAGCGTTCTGATGGTGGAGTGTTTTATGACGTGAACGAATGTTTAATCGTAATCTTCACCGAATTTCTGGGAGTAACCCTTGGCAACTAGGCTGGCTTTGTATTTGTGTATATTCCCTTCTGCGTCTGACTTTACTTTGAAAGTCCACGTACTTCCTATAGTTTTGCGGTTAGCAGGGAGCTCTGTGAGTGTCCAGGTGTCCAGGTGAAGTGACTTTAATTCTTTCTTCTGCTGCCTTTCTCCATTTATTGGCTTCACATTTTGGCAGTTTTTCTATGTCTTCCCAGGATGTTGGTTCAAGTATGCTGTGTGTTTTGACAGGGTATGACAGCTTGCGGGGTGGTATCCACTTGGTAGTCCGAGTGAATCTTTTGATTTCAGACAGTTCAGCAGGATCTGGTGGGGAACTTGATTTAGGCAATGTGAGTTCCACCTCTTGTTCTGACTCCTGCAAAGGTTCGCTTTGGTTGACCCTTTCTTCTAGTTTGCTTGACATATTCACTTCACAACTTTCAGGGATCAGTGTTTCTGGTGATGGGCTCTCATCAGAATAAACACTACGGCTTATTGTCACTTTGTCAGTCTTTGGGTGTAGAATTATGTAACCCTTAGTTTGCTCGCTGTAGCCTACTAGAATGCCCTCTATGGGTCTGTTCTCCAACTTGGATCGCTTTTCACTTGAAATATAGGCATATGCTTTACATCCAAACACTCTGATGTGCTCTATGCTAGGCTTTGATCCATGCCACATTTCAAATGGAGTACTTTTAATGGCTCTTGAGGGTAGTCTGTTTTGTAGGTAGGTTGCAGTCACGACTGCTTCTCCCCAGTACTTGTGAGGTAGGTAGGCATCCAACAACATGCATCTGGCCATTTCTATAAGAGTGCGATTTTTCCTTTCTTCTACACCCTTTTGTTCAGGAGTTTATGGTGTGGTTGTCTGGTGTACTATTCCTTGTCTCTTCAGATATGAGGCCACTTCTTTGCTTATGTATTCTCCTCCATTGTGGGTACGTATTATTCCTGGTTTCTGTTGGAATTTGTTGCTAGACATGGTGTACATGGTGTCGAACTCTTGAAGTTTCTCTGATGTTTCATTCTTGTGCTTCATCAGATAAGTAGTTGTGTACCTGGAATAATCATCAATGAAAGTCAGTAGATATTTGTTCCCACCTGACGTGGGAGATTTCATTGGACTGCATACATCACTGTGTATGAGCTGCGGGGGGGGGGGTAGTTTTTCTTTGAGACGCCTGTGGAAGGGGAGCACTTGTGGCTTTTACTTTAATATAGTACCTGACTTTATGAGCACTTTGCAAGGCGCTATTGCCAAATCTTCTGATAAGCCTCTCTTTATAATGTCCTGTATAGCTTCTGGACTTCTGTGCCCCAGCCGCCTGTGCCATAAGTGAGTGCATTTGCTGTGTATGTCATTAAAGACTATATTGGCTTGCTGGTCTGTGGTGATGAGCCTGTATAGGTGATCATCCAGTTTTCCTTTTGTGAGGAATCGCTTTTTATTGTGAATTGTGCATTAATCACCCTGGAACTTAACTGTGAGACCATTGTTTGCAAGACTTTTCACTGATAGAAGGCTGTCTTCTAGTTCTGGAATATACAGCACTTTCTTTACAAGGATACTTTGCTTGCCCTGTGGTATAATGCAGTTCAGGAAGCCCTGACCATTACCTACGGAAATTATGCTTTTCCCGTTTGCTAGGAAAACGTTATCTTTTGCAGTGTAATCAATGTTTGTGAAGAAGGTCTCATCGCCAGTCATGTGGCTTGTCGCACCTGAGTCTATGCACCAGCCGAATGGCTTGCCGTTCTGTGTCACTTTAAAGGTGCCACTCCATAAACTGTCTACAGTTTCCTTTGTGGTTGCTTTGACTCCTTCTTTTGTGGATAGCTTTAGTTGCTCGGCTTTCCAGATAGAACAATCCTTTTTTTAAGTGACCGGTCTTCTTACAGCGAAAAAACAGGCTCTGTTTTTTTTGTTGTGCTTTATGTCTTTGTACATCTTAAGAGCTTTGTCATTATGGTGCATATTTCTTTCCTTCTGTCATATTTATTGATTCATTTCCCTTTGACATATTCCAGTGTATGCTCCTCCTTGGGTCTGGTTTCTAAAGCGTTATTAAGAGCAGTATATGTATATATAGTATGCGGAATATTTCCTTCCCCCCCCCTTCTCTTCTTTTTTCAAGAGCAGTATATGTCTCTGGAAGACTGCAGAGGAGCAGGGCAACAATATGGTTATCTTTGATGTCCTCTCTGGTGGTGCGTAGTTGCTCTATAATTTCTAGCATAGCTTTCACCTGGTCACACATTTGCTGGTGTTCTTGTAGCCATATCTTATATAACTTTCGTAGCAAAAACAGTTTGCTGTTTAGACTTGAACGCTCATGCAGTTTCTGTAATGAAGTCCACGTACCTTTGGCCGTTTTTCTCTGTTCTTATGTGGATAAGCTGGTCTACTTCCATTAGTAAGCTTATGGTTGCTTTTGCCTGCCTATTTTTCCTGTCCCATTCCTCCATCTCTCCGTCTGTGGGTCTGTCTGTATTCAGCACTTGCCACAAGTCACCCATGCTAAAAGGCATTTCCAGTTTAAACTTCCATAGCTGGTAATTGGCATTGTTCAGCTTTGCTATTGCAAACTTCATTTGCCATGTTCCAGTAGCTTGTATACAGTATTCACTGACTTGCTGTATTCACTGAGTATTTATTACAGTGCCTCGGTGCCTGCTGGTTACGCTGGGTGTGCTGGCTGTGCCTGGGCCCATAACCTATTGGCTGAGTATTGAAATTATTATTTGCTAGAAGCTTGATGTATGCAGCAGAACACCTTTACTTTCATGGAGAAATACATTACATGTCTTTCGTCATAAAACAGCAAGAGAACATAAACAAGTGCATATAACACAATAAGGATGGTACTTCCTCTGATTACCTTACCATAGAGAACACACTATTATACTATAGCGCCACCTGCTGGATAGATAGGTATAATGCATATACACAGTTACAGTATGTAAGGAGATTGCTGTTGTTCTTCGAACAGGCAGAAGCTAGCAGGCAGATCAGGTTCAGACGACAGGCTGGAGTGTGGCCAGAGTCTGTAACAGCAGAGCAGATGAGCAGAAGTAGCAGGCAGAAACATAATCCAGGGACAAGCCAGGGGTTGGTTCAGGCAGTGTTCAGGCAGAGTCAGAGGCAGGATCAAGTTGGCAACAGAAGAACAACAAGAACGTATAACAGGAACACAGGAGATGTAATAGACCAAATGTCACTGACACACTGCACTAGTGCAGTTTAAACAGCCCTTCTGGCTCTAGTGTGCACTCGGGCATGCGTACGCACATCCGGTTGCGCACCCGCTATCTGGCCACGGTCATAATTCCTTAGACCAATTTGTTTGTGTACAGGAATATTCCTTTCCTGACATATTTTAAAACGGCGTTCCACCCGCATTTTTTTTTTTTTTTTTACAGTCAGCAGCTACAAAAACTGTACATGCTGACTTTTAATAAGGACACTTACGTGTCCAGGGAGCCCACGATGTCAGCCCCCCCCAGGCCGATTCGTCCATCAGATCGGGTGCAGGCGCCACCATTCGAATTAAGGGAAACAGGCAGTGGAGTCCTGAGGCTTCACTGCCCGTTTCCTACTGCGCATGCGCGAGTCGCACTGCGCTTTGTGAATGGCCGGCTGTCTTCTGGGACACACACATGCCCCAGAAGACATCGGGGGGGGGGGGGACTCGCCGAAGAAGAGGATATGAGGTCCTGCGCCACAGACCAAATGGATCGGAAGTACAGGCTGCACTTCATAAAAAGGTAAGTTAGAAGAAAAAAATTAATTTCTAACTAGCCAAAAACGAGCAGTGGAGAGGTGGTCTTTCATTTAAGACCACCTCTTAAAAGTGGGTGGAACTCTGCTTTTAAAGTCTTTTAATATTATTTTATATTATCTTGTTTCTTAGCCCTGATGAAGGGGAAGTTGGGCCCTGAGAGGCATTGGATTTCTGACCCATTATGAAGGCTAGTAAACTTTTACTGGACTTATTACAAACTTGTGAAGCTCTCATCCTTTACTCTCTGTTTGAGCAATCTGTCGACTGAAAAATGAAAATCAATTCTGCAATTTTTTTGCACCCATGCTTAAAAAATCTATTTAGGCCTGAAGATTACATAAACACCCCCCCCCCCCCCGAATATTCTATATTTTCTTAAAGCAGACAAGTTCATATAAATGTGCACTGCATCATCACACAAAGAGTTTTTATTCTTATTTCTTAATTTAAACATCACCCTTCTGTCAAAAGAGCAATATTCTTGTAACGAAACTTGGTTTGCCTTAAAGACCTTATATAATGACTAAATCTGTGTCACGTTCAAACCTTAATACCATAAATAATAAACTATTCGATTTTTCACTCCAGCAGTATATAAAGTTTGAAAATGGTAGAGAAATGCTTAATGCATTACAATGTAACTAAACCTATTAGATTTTAGTCAACGAAAATTATTTTAGTCAACTAAAATGTACTAGAGATGTAGTCGACTAAATTTGACTAAAACTAACACACTTGCAGAAGACTAAAATGGGACTAAAACTAAAATGCCATTTTAGTCCTAAGACTAAAACCAAGTCTAAATTTGCTGCGAAAATTAACACTGGTGCATGGGACAGGGTAACAATTCTTTCTTTGTTAGTGGTAAAGAGCAAATAAAGCTAACAATGCACTTATTCTGCTTGATGGCCGGTCTTGTCCTTCTGTCCCGCCAATGCTGTGTCCCGGCTAATGTTACAATGACTCAAACAGGCATTATTTTAGAGATAATAGTAACAAGCAGGTGGTTCCCACATATTTAGAGGTTGGGTTTGGATAGAGTCAATCAGTAAAGTGGGAGTGATGGTGGTCCTAACACAGAGAAAGAAGATTGCAGGAGGTTCGACAGTGCACAAGCCCATCAGATATCAATATTTTTTTTGGGGGGGGGCAAACCAATGCCAACCCCGCCACCCCCCCCCCCCGCGGGAGATGGACCAGTAATGCGTCATTCCCCCCCATGGGAGACGGACGGGAATGCGGCGATCCCCCCCGCGCGGGAGATGGAAGGGAATGTGGCGGCGATCAGAGACCTCCTTACCTTAGGAAGGAGGTTAATCAGGCAGACATGGATCCAAGCTGCAGCTCCTCGCTCCAAGGCCATTACTTCTCCTCCAGGCCGAACAGGAAGTGGGTCCTGACTGAGACCCGATTGGCCTGGCCAATTGGGTCTCAGGAACTGCTTCCTGACTGGCTGGGAGGAGAATCAGTAAGACAATAGCGAATATTAATTCGCTATTGTCACAGAACTGGGTGGGCTCAGGGTGCAGTGCTCTGTGCCTCGAGCCCACCCTTTTTTGAAGGCAATTAGAGTCTCAGGCTCTAAACATGCTCTTAAAAAAAAAACCCTATTGAAATCCATGCGTCTGTAGTTCAGGGGGCTGGACGTTTGGATGGGGGGCTGTGCCCGTGCTCCCCCTATGGACGGGCCACCACTGATCAGCTATCTAACCGTACCGCTACACCAGTTCATATATTGGGCTGCCACTTGTCAACCTAACACTGCTAGCAAATGTCTGGCAACGTTCTGACCATCGGATTCGTTTTCCTAATAATTTCACCAAGATACGACCATGTATATCACATCTACAGTATTTAGTAAAGGGTACAAAAGAAGTGTGGCACATTGGATTGTTTATTACAGTAGTCAGGCCAAATGGTAAAGACAAAGGATTAGGTAGATCTCCAAAGAGTAACAGCGATATACTGGCTGGCACATACACTATGCTGTCAAAAGTATTGTGACACCTGCCTTTACACATATGCACTTTAATGGTATCCCAGTCTTTGTCCGTAGGGTTCAATATTGAGTTGGCCCACCCTTTGCAGCTATAACAGCTTCAACTCTTCTGGGAAGGCTGTCCACAAGGTTTAGGAGTGTGTCTATGGGGATGTTTGATTATTCTTCCAGAAGTGCTTTTGTGAGGTCAGGCACTGATATTGGATGAGAAGGCCTGGCTCGCAGTCTTAGCTCTAATTAATCCCAAAGGTGTTCTATCGGGTTGAGGTCAGGACTCTGTGCGGGCCAGTCAAGTTCCTCCACCCCAAACTCGCTCATAGATGTCTTTATGGACCTTGCTTTGTGCGCTCGTCCAAATCATTTGGTGGAGGGTGGATTATGGTTTTGGGTTGTTTTTCAGGGCTTAGGCTTGGCCCATGGTTCCATTAAAGGCTTAAGGCGTCATCATACCAAGACATTTTGGACAATTTCATGCTCCCAACTTTGTGGGAACAGTTTGAGGATGGTCCCTTCCTGTTCCAACATGACTGCGCACCAGTACACAAAGCAAGGTCCATAAAGACATGGAAGAGTTTGGGGTGGAGGAACTTGACTGGCCTGCACAGAGTCCTGACCTCAACCCGATAGAAAACCTTTGGGTTGAATTAAAGCGGAGACAACGAGCCGGCCTTCTCGTCCAACATCAGTGCCTGACCTCACAAATAAACTTCTGGAAGAATGGTCAAACATTCCCATAGACACACTCCTAAACCTTGTGGACAGCCTTTCCATAAGAGTTGAAGCTGTTATAGCTGCAAAGGGTGGGCCAACTCAATATTGAACCCTATGGACTAAGACTGGGATGCCATTAAAGTTCATGTGCGTGTAAAGGCAGGCGTCCCAATACTTTTAATAATATAATGTATCTCAAAGTTGTGCACCGGAAGGAAAAGACCAGTGTCTTTTACAGATTGGCAACTCCTATCCTAATATTGATTAGTGGTTCCCAATTAATAATATCTACTGCAGTAGGGAACAGACACAAAAAAAAACATCCGGAGTCTTTACAAATAAATGCTCTGTTTTTTTCTGCGCCTTTTTCATTTTCTTTTATATAAACATGCGTATGTACTGTAGGTATCCCCTTAACATTACAATAGTACTTACTTTGCAGTACTTAGGCAGGCTAGTTTCTTAAAAGGGTATTATGAATGTGAGTACATGGCAGAAGAGTTTAGCGTTGACTGCAGTGGACAAAGCATACGTAATGAAATGACATTAATATTACAATTGTAAATAAATAAATAAAAGTTAAGAGCTAACCCTCTATGGATAAATGATAAAATAATTTATAATACTATATGCAAAACTGTGAAAGTAGTCCAAATGGAACACGTGAAAAAAATTTAGCAACAGTGGTGGTGACCTCCTATATAAAAATGTAAGTATAATCTAAATTGAAATACCCAATGCTGAAAATAGCAACATAAACATGTCTAATATAGAACAATGAGTAAAAAGAATATATAAACTGAATGGTGGCACTTCCCAAAAGTGCCACCAACAACAATGGTGCCAAATAGTGCCAACAAGTGTGTCAGAGTCCAAAGCAAAGTAATACATTGTTGCAAATCCTTAGAAAGGCACTCCTCCATGGGTGCTGTGTGCTCAATAGGCAAAAATAGCTTGTGCCCCTCCACCGGTCTGTATATACGCTCAACTCACATATAGATTCCAGGTCTACAAGAGCCTGCCCCTTATGCCACGTACACACGATTGGATTTTACGGCAGACTCTGTCCGACTGACTTTTCGACGGACTTTACGACGGACTTTCCGAATAAACAGACTTGCCTACACACGATCAACCAAAGTCCGACGGATTCGTACGTGATGACGTACACCGGACTAAAACAAGGAAGTTGATAGCCAGTAGCCAATAGCTGCCCTAGCGTCGGTTTTTGTCCGTCGGACTAGCATACAGACGAGCGGACTTTTCGACCGGACTCGAGTCCGTCAAAAAGATTTGAAACATGTTTAATTTCTAGGTCCGTCAAACTTTTGGGGAAAAAAAGTCAGCTGGAGCCCACACACGATCGAATTGTCAGACGGACTCCAGTCTGCAGGACCAAGTATGCCGTAAAGTCTGGTCGTGTGTACGTGGCATTAGGGGTAAATATCCAGTGGCTGGGGACTTCCCTCCTGTGTTAGGGCATCTTGCTTTTGGTGTGCAGTAATCCTCAGATCGGTAATGTTTAAAGAGTATTAGGGACCAACATAGTGCTGAACTGTATACACATTTTTATTACAAATATTAAAATATCACTGACATTTATAACTGCACCTTCCTCCAGTGCACTTGGGTAAGCCACTTAAAACAGTCAGGGTGTGTACCCCCTTAAAAAGTCATCTAGGTGTTCGCAGCAGCTCGGCCCCAGGAAATAGTAGAAGACTTCTTATTGCGACGTGGTGATGTCACAAACTCCATCCAACGTGTTTCGTCACGTGACTTCCTCGAGGAGTCTTCTTAAGAAATCTTCAGATAAGAAATAAGATATGATAAAAAAAAATCTCTACTGGACTGACATATAATGATTCTGGAAGGGTGAATTCTGTAACACAGAATACAAAGTATCTGCTCCAGAGGCCATTGTAGGTGGTCTTGCTAAGTCCCGATGAAAGGTGACCTCTTGAACTTCTGAAATGTGTATGCCGGTATTTTAGAAAATGTGATTTTTTTTAATAAGATCTACTGCCGGACTTTGAAAACTGTTCTGGCACTTTCCTACCTGCACGCTAAAGTCTCTTTTGTAACTCATGGGGGGAATTGAATGAAACTGGAGCAGACGGAATCTGGAGCAGTTGTACATTTCAACCAATGACCTTCTTCATTTTCAAAGCCTACCGGAACAAGCTAGCAGCTGATTAGTTCCCATGCACAGCTGCTCCAGATTTTGGATGCTAGAATGTTAATCACATGCTCATTACGACTATTTCTATGGGGCCTGAAAACACATGGGGGCCAAGTACAGTTTGGGAACATAGTACATTCTGCAGGTAGTGCTGCAATTTTGCAAATACATTTGGAATAAATCAAATGTTTTAGGAACCTCTACAAAACCGCCATGAAAGCAAATCATATTTTGTATTACTAGAGCAATTGCCTTTGAGATGGGGATTATGTAAGCAGGGGGCCCTAAATGGCCGTGCTATGGGTCCCCCATCATAGATAGTTAGAGCTCTGATGACTAAATCACAGTGCTTCAGCCAAGCGTATTGAGCCATGCTCACTTTCGATAAGCCGCAATCACTTTTCACTGCAGAGCGCAAAATCCTCGCAACACTCCACTCCCACTTACTATTCAGTTTTCCATGGACCTGAAATTGGCAATGTTAGTCTCATCTTACCTTTAGCTAAGCCCGTCACCCAATGCCCTAATAATGGGGTGAGAGGCATATCTGTGCATGAAGTAACCACTTGACCTCCGGAAGATTTACCTCCCTTCTTGACCAGGCCATTTTTTTGCTATACACCTCTGCGTTACTTTAACTGACAAGTGCGCGGTTGTGCAGCTCTGTACCCAAATTAAATTTATGTCCTTTTCTTCCCGCAGTTACCATATTTTGGTGGTAATTGATCACCTCTGCTTTTTTTTAATTTTTTGCGCTATATACAAAAAAAGACCGTAAATTTTTTTTAATAAAGCAATATTTTTTACTTTCTGCCGACTAGCCCCGTTTTGGATTTTAGGCGTTTACATGTTTAAAACAAGTTTTTTTTCTTTGAAAATTAGTTAGAACCCCCAAACATTATATATTGTTTTTTTCTAACACCCTAGAGAATAAAATGGCGGTCATTGCAATACTTTTTTTTGCACCGTATTTGCACAGCGGTCTTATAAGCGCACTTTTTTTTGGAAAAAATTCACTTTTTTAAATAAAAAAAATAAGACAACAGTAAAGTTAGCCCAATTTTTTTTTTATATTGTGAAATATAATGTTACGCCAAGTAAATTGATACCCAACATGTCACGCTTCAAAATTGCGCCCGCTCATGGAATGGCGTCAAACTTTTACCCTTAAAAATCTCCATAGGCGATGTTTAAAAAATTCTACAGGTTGCATGTTTTGCGCTACAGAGGAGGTCTAGGGCTAGAATGATTGCTCTCGCTCTACCGGTCGTGGTGATACCTCACATGTGTGGTTTGACCACCGTTTTCATATGCGGGCGCTACTCACGTATGCGTTCGCTTCTGCGCGCGAGCTCATCGGGACAGAGCGCTTTAAAAAAAAAATTTTTGTTATTTTCTTATTAATTTTACTTTATTATATTTATTTTTGCACTTTTTTTTTTTTTTTTAAATTTGGATCACTTTTATTCCTATTACAAGGAATGTAAACATCCCTTGTAATAGAAAAAAGCATGACAGGTCCTCTTAAATATGAGATCTGGGGTCAAAAAGTCCTCAGATCTCATATTTTGACTAAAATGCAAAAAAAAAAAAAAAAAGTTGTTTTAAAAAATGACATAAAAATAATATGCCTTTAAGACATATGGGCGGAGCTGACGTCATGACGTCGCTTCTGCCCTCCTATGGTATGGAGACAGGTGGCGGCCATCTTAGCCTCTCTCGTCTCCATACCTAAGCAGTGAGAGGTCCCGATCTCCTCCGCCGCTACCGACAGCTCTGGTAAGCCGCAGAGACCACCATTATCGTACACAGAACCGGCTCCTGTAAAGATAGATACCTCGGTTGTGGCATCAGCTGCTGCCGTTACCGAGATATCCATCTTCAAAGTGCCGACGTATATGTACAGGAGCCGGTCGGTAAGTGGTTAAAACACATCCTATTAAAAAAAATCGAAAAAAATTTATTTCATCATCAATTTAGGTCAAAA
The DNA here is from genome assembly GCF_042186555.1 of Aquarana catesbeiana. Classification (NCBI taxonomy): domain Eukaryota; kingdom Metazoa; phylum Chordata; class Amphibia; order Anura; family Ranidae; genus Aquarana; species Aquarana catesbeiana. The sequence continues at coordinate 31,768,506 of NC_133330.1, forward strand.
TGTATTCTGCTACATATTTTTGGTAAAAAAAAAATCCCAATAAGCGTATATTGATTGCTTTATGCAAAAGTTATAGCGTCAACAAACTATGGGATATTTTTATTTATTTATATTTATTTATTTACTTATTACTAGTAATGGCGGCGATCAATGACTTATAGCAGGACTGCGATATTGTGGCGGACTTTCTAACACTAACGGACACTTTTGACACTTTTTGGGGGCCGTTGACACTAATACAGTAATCAGTGCTAAAAATATACACTGTCACTGCACTAATGACACTGGCGGCTGGCAGTGGCATTGTTAGGGGGGGTGCAGTCCACACCCGGGTGCCACCTGCTACAGGGGTGACACCAACCCGAGGGTGAGGAAAGCCCTTGCTGACTTTGGAAGTTTTTTTCTCTTTCAGCTGGAAACCCACCTCCCGCGCCGCGGGTGTTCTCCTCCTCCTCTGTCTCTATGGCGCTGCTGCCTGTCACGATCCATTCTCCACCCGGGGTGGCGCGGCTGCCCACTGTCCTCTCCTCTCCAGCTGCCGCCCGGGTGTTCCATGTATCTGACCTGCCCAAGCTGGTGCGGTAACGGGGTGGGGGGGTGTTGGCTTGCGATGAGGGGGATGTACTGATAAAGGGGGGCGTGGATTGTGGTGCATGTGAATACGCACATCTCCGCAGATGCGTGAGGGTGTCATTAACAATTAATGGCACTGCTGTGTATCTGCTAAAGGGCAGGACGTTTTTGTGGTGTCAGGTAAGCGATTTTGCATGCGTTCCCGACACACACAAATGTGAAAGCAGGCTAAATGTCTCAGTTACGTTGGTGGTCAAAGAAAATGTTTGCCCGAAGTCCAATCAATATTAACGATGGCCCTGAGCGACACAGTTTACATCCCTCCCCTCCTGTCAGAACAGCGATCTGCCCTGTTTACATAGGCAGAGAGAAAGAACTGTGATCTGCTCAATGATCAGCAGGTGCCAGAGGATATTGGGTACCATGCACCCGCCGATCGGCTTCCGCTGTGTGTACTCACAGAGGTAGCGAGCCAGCGTGCATGCGCGCCCCCTACCCGGAAGTGTCAGATCAGATACGTGACCCGACGCACAGGTGCCGCCATGTAGCAGTAAAGCTGCTATAGGGCGGACCTGAAGCGGGTAAAGTGCACGCTACCCAAATGACCGATTAAGATACAGCTTGACTTTAAACACTACATATCCCAGCATGCCTTCCCAGCCTCCATCTCTCTCCCGTCTTCCCTTCAATCATAATTGTATGTCTCTTATTCATTTCACACAAAAAGCAATTAATCCAACATAAAGATATTTATATGAATCTGGCATATTAGTTTGCTTAATGATTGGTAATTATCTGTGGAGTCATATGCCCGATGGGGAGAAAGCAACAAAAAAAATGTACAAAACACTGAGATGGAATTCCTCAGAAAGTACACATTTCCAGTGGGAATTCCCAGACATATGTGTGGATAATCAGGCATACGTTCGCAGGCTGCTGCAATGGATCGGTGATTAATTCACACAATTCTTTCGGCGGGAAAAGGCCACATTTTTTTTAGCTGCCTTTTAGCATGAAGTAGAGTTTGATCAAGTCCAACGTTAAAGTCCTGACTTCAGCAGACACGGCGCACTTGCTCAATGGCGTCAATTTTATCCTCCGCGTTCGCCTACACCTGGCTGCCCCTTTAGCTAATCCGCTATCCTCCCTGGCAGTGGCGGCTGGTGCTCAAATTTTTTGGGGGGGCGCAAACAAACTGAAGAATTCTGAAAAAAAACAAAACAATTGCAGCCTCACTGTACCATCAATCGCAGCCACTGTACCATCAAACACAGCCACTCTACAATCAAACGCAGCCACTGTGCCCATCAATTGCCGCCACTGTACCATCAAATGCAGCCACTGTGCCCATCAATTGCCGCCACTGTACCATCAAACGCAGCCACTGTGCCATCAAATGCAGCCACCGTACCATCGAACACAGCCACTGTCCCATCAAAAGCAGCCACTGTGCCATCAAACGCAGCCACTGTGTCCATCAATTGCAGCCACTGTCCCATCAAAAGCAGCCACTGTGCCATCAAACGCAGCCACTGTGTCCATCAATTGCAGCCACTGTGCCATCAAACGCAGCCACTGTACCATCAAACACAGCCACTGTGCCATCAATTGCCACCACTGTACCATCAAACACAGCCACTGTGCCATCAAACGCAGCCACTGTGCCCATCGATTGCCACCACTGTGCCATCAAAAGCAGCCACTGTGCCATCAAACACAGCCAGTGTGCCCATCAATTGCAGCCACTGTGCCATCAAACGCAGCTACTGTACCATCAAACACAGCCACTGTGCCATCAAACGCAGCCACTGTTCCCATCAATTGCCACCACTGTGCCATCAAACGCAGCCACTGTGCCATCAAACACAGCCACTGTGCCATCAAACGCAGCCACTGTGCCATTAATTGCCTCCACTGTGCCATCAAACGCAGTCACTGTGCCCATCAATTGCCACCACTGTGCCATCAAAAGCAGCCACTATGCCATCAAACACAACCACTGTGCCCATCAAACGCAGCCACTGTGCCCCATCAAATACTCCCACTGTGCCTTAACAAATGCTGCCAGTGTGCCATTTCAAATGTGGCCAGTGTGCCCCCCGCCCGCCGTCTGCACTTACCCTGTCTCGGTGGGACAGCTCCTCAACGTCTTCTCCTGTCCTCTCTTCCCATCCTCTGCTATGATTGGAGGGCTATTAGGCGTCCAATCACAGCGCCTGTTGTTCCAGCCAATCAGGTGATGGGTATCAGATCCGAGCACCTGATTGGCGAAGAGGCGGTTTAGTATTAAAAAAGCGAATATTCATTTGCTTTTTTAACACAGCTGAGTGACCTGCGAGCGCTGTGGATACATAATTGCCAGCATTGGTGTGTACTTATGTGTGCACTTATGTGTGTACTTATGTGTGTACTTATGTGTGTACTTATGTGTGTACTTATGTGTGTATTTATGTGCTTATGGGTGTATTTTTCAAAACGTAATTTTTTTACAATTTGATAAAGATGGCCATATGTGTGCGTGAGTATACGCTGGTAATGGCATGGTATGCCTGAAATTTTGTGCAATTTATTCCAATGGTCAAAAATATACTCTGCGGCCTCCATAAGCTGTACTTTACGGCTGCATTCTTAATTCCCTAAATGTAGAAAGATACTGCTTCTATATATTGTGATGTCAGGAACGTATTCATTCGGACTTGTAAAGTTACTGAAAATTTTACTTTAAGTGTATGCCCAGCTTTACACGCCGCAGGCCGTATTTCAGCAATATTCCCAATTTCCCCCTTTATTGTTCCAACATCACGGCCACAAATCTTTATATAACATAATTGTCATATCCGCATGTTATAAAAGATGAATCCCTTGTTAGATTCTTGACGGATCAGGATTTCTGTACACATAGGACTGTACGCGGCAGACCTGTGAACGAGCTCATGAAAAAAAAATTACATGAAGAATAATGACTTTTCTGTGCTAAAAGAAAAAGTTATGCCATGGCTCTGGCACCTGGTTTTAGCGCCCCCTTGTTGCACGTGCATACAAACCCTAATGCCGCGTACACACGATCGGACATTCCGATAACAGAACCATGGATTTTTTTCCGAAGGATGTTGGCTCAAACTTGTCTTGCATACACACGGTCACGCAAATGTTGTCGGAAATTCCGAACGTCAAGAACGCGGTGACGTACAACACGTACGACGGGACTATAAAAAAGGAAGTTCAATAGCCAGTGCGCCACTCGTACTTGATTCCGAACCTGCGTGGAATTTTGTGCGTCAGACTTGTGTACACACGCTCGGAATTTCCGACAACAAGTTTTGTTGTCGGAAAATTTGAGTACCTGCTCTCAGACATTTGCGCGTGGGAATTCCGACAGCAAATGTTCGATGGAGCATACACACGGTCGGACTTTCCGACAACGAGCTCACATTGAACATTTCCCGTCGGAAATTCCGATCGTCTGTATGCGGCATTAGAGAGGATTTCTTCCCACTTCCTGTCCATTCCCAACTCCATTTACTAAAGTGGAGAATAGCTAGAGCCTAAAGAAAAAAAAAGTTTAGGCTTTAGATATAATCCCAACTGAAAATCACAACCTCAAAACTGCGGGTAGCCAACAAAAGAAATATGATAAAATAATTGTCATGAGAAAAACATGGGGGCTGTCATTCCTGTCTTCATACTGAAAATACTGGTTGCCATGCCGATCCTCTGGATTGAATAAATTTAATCACTGGTCAGGAACAGGTGAATAGATAGTGGTCTCCCATAAGCCTCATACACACAATCGGACTTTATACAAACTTTCCCGTGGATTTCTGTACAAAAGGCGTTGGCCGTGAACTTGTTAAACATACACACGTCCGGACTTTTAGGCAACAAACACGAACGTAATGACGTTTCAACGTACTGATGACACTTCAAAAGAGGACGTTCAATTCTCTGGCGCCATCCTTTGGTCAACTTCTGTATTGTTGTCTGGTCTTTTGCATTGGTTCTGAGCATGCGTGTTTGTACTTTGTAATAAAGTCCGATGGTTTTGTGTACACACGATCGGACTTGCCGACTTGCCAAGTTTGTCCGTTCGCACAGCCAACTTTTGCCCGATGAAAAACGAAAAAGTTTGTCCGATGGAGCGTACACACGGTCGGATTTTGCCTTAAAACAGCTAATCTGCATGTTTGTTGTCAAAAAGTCCGATCGTGTGTACGGGCCTTTATGCCGCATACACACGATCAGAAATTCAGTCAGAAAAAACTTGGATGGTTTTTCCGACGGAATTCTGCTTAAGCTTGCCTTGCATACACACGGTCACACAAAAGTTCTCTGAACTTTCGACCCTCAAGAACGCGGTGACGTACAACACTACGACAAACTGAGAAAATTAAGTTCAATGCTTCCGAGCATGCGTCGATTTTTTTGCGCGTCCGAATTGCATACAGACGAACGCATTTTCGGATAGGAACTTTTTCCGACCAAAAATAGAGAACCTGTTCCCAATCTTTTGCTGGTTGGAATTCCGCCAGCAAAAGTCCGATGGAGCATACACACGGTCGGAATTTCCGACCAAAAGCTCACATCCGACTTTGGCTGGCGGAATTTCTGATCGTGTGCACGGGGCATAAGTCGCTAAGTCAGAGCTGGAGCTCCCCAATCAGCAGGAAGCATGAGCTTTGATGATTGGAGAGCTTAGCAAGTGGCATGTTATGCCGCGTACACAAGACCGGACGTTTCGACAGCAAAGGTCTAACGGAAAGAATCCGCCGGACAATTCAATCGTGTGTGAGCTTCATCGGACCTTTGCGGTCGAAAAATCAGGCAGACTTTAGAAACAGAACACGTTTCAAATCTTTCAGATGGACTCGAGTCCGGTCGAAAAATCCGCTCTGTATGCTAGTCCGATGGACGAACAACGACGCAAGGGCAGCTATTGGCTACTGGCTATGAACTCCCTTACTCTAGTCAGGTCGTACGTCATCACGTTCGAATCAGTCGGACTTTGGTGTGATCGTGTGTAGGCAAGTCCGTTGCGTTGAAACTCCATCGAAAGTCCGTCAAAAAGTCCTTCGGGGTTCAGTCCGTCGAAAGTCCGCTCGTGTGTACACGGCATTAGACTTCTGTAGAGAGACCACTGCTTCCACACAGAAAGCAAGGTTTCTTCTCTGCAGCATGCTGGCAAGGGACAGACTTTTCCACTCAAGCTGTGGCTGGCTTTCTACGGAAAACAAGCTACAACACCCTTTACTTTTGGTGCACCGGGAATGTTTTAATAAGATTTAAAGAAAAAGTTATTTCCATTAATTTCTTTTGCAACTTTTTTGCGACTCCAGATACGTACGCACCCGCATGCGCTCAGTCACTGTCAATCATGTTTCTGAATCACAGAACCGAGCATATCTCCTCAGCACCGTGCTCCTGTAAACAGGAAACGCTGAACCGTTTAATAGGATATAGATTTTCCTGATCAAAACAAACACATCGCTTACACTTCAGTTCATCGCTCTCTCTCCCTCTCACACACGCGCAAACGCCTCATTTAACACGAAATGTACATATAGTATTCTAATGGTGGAGCATATGACTCTGGGAATAGCTAGTCTTTACCTTTTATCCCATAGAACATTGCCGCCGTGTCATTACAGCTTCAGATGATGATTTGTCTAAATAAACGCACACCAGGCTAAACAATAATACATTCTGTATATATCTAAACAATAACACATCCATTACTGATGCTGTAGTAAATACTGGCATTAGCCGATGCATTTTCTGCTCAGGTACTCAGCAAACAGTCATAGAAGTGGCGATTGCTGTGTGATGGGGGGGCTCTCCAGTGGAATCAATACAGTGCCCTCCAATTTCAAACCTCTGAGGAACAATATTTTATTATCAGGGTTGCACATGTTGCATTACGTACTTAGACGTCGTTAGAGGGTGCGCGTTTAGTATCTCTTCTTTTTCTTTCCTTTTTCCTCTTCACACTTCTTTGTTTTCCTTTCTACATGTTGGCCTTATGCCCCGTACACTCGATCGGATTTTCCGACAACAAATGTTGGATGTGAGCTTGTTTGGCAGAAAGTCCGACCGTGTGTACGCTCCATCGGACAATTGTTGTCGGAATTTCCGCCGACAAATGTTGGCTAGCAGGTTCTCAAATTTTCCGCCAACAAATTTTTGTTGTCGGACTTTCAGATTGTGTGTACACAAGTCTTTCAGCACAAAAGTCCATGCATGCTCGGAATCAATGCTCACCAAACACAATATTAGCAGTAGGAGCCCAAAGGGTGGTGCATGACTATTGAACTTCCTTTTTATCGGCTTGTACGTCACTACGTTCGTAATTGTTGGCCAACATTTGTGTAATCATGCGTTGCGTCACATGTCAAATGACTTTGTCCCTTGATAAAGTCACGTGACATGTGACACAACGCGTCGGGAGGAGCCAGTGACGACGCCTGATGTGCTCGAAACAAGCACACTGGATTTGTCAGGAGGAAAGGAGATCGCTCTGATTGTTCTATAGCGCGGCTTACCTTGCCATTACATGTGAGTGGACACATTTGTGCTCTTCATGCTGTTTCATGCTGATCGTTGCACAATGATACATTTCTCTCATTTTATGAATGAAACATCTGAAAACCGGAGGATTGAAGAGGTGGAGTGGTAGTAGGCAGTAGTGTGCGATCCAGGCTGCGGCAACCCACTGAGATTGGACTAATACATCCAGGAATTGGTTTGGCTTTCTATACATACACCTTGGGTGCTACATTGACTCTGGCTATATCCATCATGGTGTAGGTGAATGCACCATGCCCTATCTCAGCTGATTAATTAGGAGCGTTCATTGAAAGTTTGTTTGATATGCCCATTGCTGTTTATTCATTATATATCACTCATTATCTACCTATATTAATTTATGTATTTTTTTTCACTGCTCACAGACATTAGGAAATGTATTTTTAGCGCACTATTATTTATATTATTATTCACTATAGAAGTGTCAGATCACTTTTAGAATGGTTGCAGCTTGATTATTTGGGTTTCCTATTATTGATTTATTTTACACTTATCAGCGCTTGAGTACACATTGCACAATTTGTGTGATCGTGTGTATGCAGGACAAGTTGGAGACAACAATCTTCGAACAAAATTCCATGGTTTTGTTGTCGGAAATGTCCGATCGTGTGTACGGGGCATAACTCTTATGCCCCGTACACACGGTCGGATTTTCCGACGGAAAATGTGTGATAAGACCTTGTTGTCGGAAATTCCGACCGTGTGTAGGCTCCATCACACATTTTCCATTGGATTTTCCGACACATAATGTTTGAGAGCAGGATATAAAATTTTCCGACAACAAAATCCGTTGTTGGAAATTCCGATCGTGTGTACACAAATCCGATGCACAAAGTGCCACGCATGCTCAGAATAAATAAAGAGATGAAAGCTATTGGCCACTGCCCCGTTTATATAGTCCCGACGTACGTGTTTTACGTCACCGCGTTTAGAACGATCGGATTTTCCGACAACTTTGTGTGACCGTGTGTATGCAAGACAAGTTTGAGCCAACATCCGTCGGAAAAAATCCTAGGATTTTGTTGTCAGAATGTCCGATCAATGTCCGACCGTGTGTACGGGGCATTAAGCCGCGTACACACACGATCGGATTTTCCGACGGGAAATGTGTGATGACAGGCTGTTGGCCGAAAATCCGTGTGTATGCTCCATCAGACAATTGTTGTCGGATTTTCCGCGGACAAATGTTGGATCGCAGGTTTTAAAATTTTCCGCGGACAAATGTGTGTTGTCGGATTTTCCGAGCGTGTGTCCACAAGTCCGTCGGGACAAAAGTCCAAAGTACAAACACGCATGCTCGGAAGCAAGGACGAGCCAGAAGCGGTCGGTCTTGTAAACTAGCGTTCGTAATGGAGAATTAACATTCGTGACGCGGCAAATTATGAAATCTCCAAATGCAGCGCACAATTCTCTTCTTCTTTAATGGGATAATAATGAAGCTGCTTTCCTGGTGATACTGATGGAGTTATTGCAAACGAATTTTCAAAGGCTTTTTTTTTTCTAGTGATATCAAGAATAATATTACTATGTTTTTTTTTTTTTTATTTGGGCAAGTTACCACAACACCATTATCCCGTAGTTTTTAAGATCAAAGATACAACTATGTTGGTGTCCCTTGTCAATTTTACATTGTATTTTTTAAAATGTAACTGCCTACTCCCAAACTGTCATTTGAAGTAAAACACATAGCCAAGTATTATTCTACACAATTTTTTTATTGTGCATTAAAAAAAGAAAACAAATAAAATTAGACATGCTATCTGCCAATAGAACTTCACCAAAAAGTGCATTCTATGCATCCAAAAATATAGAAAATATACCAAATCAAATCATTATTATTCAACCAAAAAAATAATGTCAAAGCAATAACTCCAAGGCCAATAATAAATAACACGTTATCTCCTCCGATTCCGTAACATGGCTGGTTGACGAACGGCCGTTCAGAAACGAACTGAAAAGCGTGAAATGAAAAGTGCGAAATGAAAAGCGCAAATCAACACTCACCAAACTTCTACTAACACGAAATTAGCAGAAGGAGCCCAAAGGGTGGCGCCAAAGAGCTTAAAAACAACATAGTACGTCTAGTATGTCACTACGTTTGTATTTGTTGGCCAACAATTCCTTGCCGTTTGTATGCAAGACAAGTTTGGGCCAATGCCATTCTGACAAAAGTCCATGGTTTTGTTGGCCAACAATCCGATCGTGTGTACGAGGCTTTATACCACTGTTGGTTCTGTAAGACCTCTCTTCTATGTGAGCCTGAGATTGGTCGGCAGAAGCCCATAGACTCGTATGGGTTGTAGTAAACAAAATGGTACAAATTGAATCATCATAATACTGTTTTATAGATGATGATGTTATTGTTGTTTCCGGTGTGTTTAGGTTTTTTTGCTGGTTACTGCCATGTTACCTGACCAAGCAATATATGGATTTCTGATTTCCCGTTTCTGAAATTTACCTGAAAATACCTTTATATGTCACGATTGACTAAGAGATGGATGTTGTACTTATTGTACCTTTCTGTTCATTTCTGAAAAAAATTAATGGAAAAGTACTGTGACACGTACCAAGAAGTGATTTTTTTTATTGCACTTCTACTGGCTGGCTGCTTCATATTTTCATAGTGGTATTGCATATACTGTAAATGATCATTCATTCTTCCTCTCTATTCATTTTCTGTCAGGAACCATAAACCAGACAGAGACAGAAAGTGCAGTAAAAATTACACCTTTAATGCAATAGCAATAATAACACAGTTCAGGAATGTAGTCAAAAACAGAAGCCCGGATTTGGATGCCAGAGCGGGTAATCAGACAAGCTAGGGTCAGGAAACTAGAAGTCAGAGTAGTCAGGAGCAAAAATCAGGAACAGGAATCGGAAGAGAAGTCAGCCAGGCCACACACAGGAACACAGGCAGGAATGCACTGGAGATTATAGACCACAAAAGGGCAAGGAGGAAATTAAGCTGCTTAAATAGCAAAAAGGGGCTGGCTGTAAGCTGGACTAATGAGGCAGGTTAATAGTAACCACAGGTGAGACACTGACAGTTGAGCAGCTTCTGAGCGCTGAAAGAAAAGAGCTGCTCGTTAAGCAGCAGGAGTCCAGCCCTGACATTTCCTTATATCTCTGTATATCCGCACAGTCAGAATATGTGCTGAATCACAGCTGAGATAAAACCAATGACAGAATAAGTCCAGGACAGTAGAGCCTGTCACCAGTATCTTAAAGTGATTCTAAAGGTAAAAATGTAAATAAAAAAATAACAAACATGTTATGCTTACACTCTCTGTGCAATGGTTTAGTACCGAGCAGCCTAAGATCCTACTCTTCTGGGGTCCCCCCGCCAGCGCTCCTGGCTCCTCCCCCCTGCATACCTACCATCTTTTTGAGATAGGAACTAGGGACTCCTATTAGCAAAAAGTATGTAGGCATACGACACACCCCCTGGCACGCCCCCTTAAAGGGGTTGTAAAGGTAAAAGTTTTTTCACCTTAATGCATTCTATGCATTAAGGTGAAAAAACATCCGACAATACCGGCCCCCCAGCCCCCCCCTGTTTAACTTACCTGACCCCTCAAAAGTCCCGCGCTTGCTCCCGACATCCTCTTCGCCGCTCAGCCTGGCCGTTGATTGGCTACAGTGGATGGATTGAAAGCAGCGTAGCCATTGACTCGCGCTGCTGTCAATCACATCCAATGACGCGGCGCGCCGGGGGCGGGGCCAAGTGATACAGTGAGCGGCTATGGCCGCTGGGAGCTCGCATGAAGGTGTTGAGTCCTTGCGGGGGAGCCGAGACAGCCGCCGAGGGACCCCAGAAGACCAGGTTCGGGGCCACTCTGTGCAAAACTAGCTGCACAGTGGAGGTAAGTATAACATGTTTGATATTTAAAAAAAAAAATACCTTTAGTGATCCTTTAAAGGAGAATTATTTAAAAAAAATGATTAGTTAAACCCACAAGTGATTTTTTTACCACTACTATTCCTTTATACTGACTTTTGAAATATACAAATGCAGCAATTTAGAAATTGGATGAAAGGTTTAGCGCTGGGAAACACTTTTTGAAAGATGAAAAGTGCATTTTACTTTTTTTTTTCTTTTTTTTTCCCCATTTAATCATTTATTTTTAAATCAAAAGAACAAAATATATTCCATACACATCAAACATTATATGATAACCATCTCTATCTACTAGACGACATACCGTAGTATCTTATACTCTATCTATTGGTATACTTGATATCTCCTTCTCTCTAGAACCTTACTCATTTAATTTCGAATCAAAACCATTATTCCTTCTCAAACATCAAGATGGATAACCAGCCCCCCTCCTCCTCCTAGGCTCTCATCTTGTCCCTGGATCCAGGGGGATCCTCATTTATATTCGCCCTATATCCAAAACACAAAAAAAAAAAAAACATCTCTCCTCATTTTCCTCATCTTCCTCATCTCCCTCATCAAACCTCATCTCCTCATCTTCTGCCCTCCCTCCCACCCTCCAACAAAACAAACAACCCCCCCCAAAAAAAAGTGGGGAGGGAATAAATAACCTCCCCCTTCTCTCCCCCGTCTCCCCCCCACCGCGTTCCCCCCTCCCCCCCAAGACCGGAATAGCATCCATTCAGTCCACATCTATAAGGGATCTTCCCTCCTCTGTGTATCTAAAATAATTCCACAGGGACCATGTTTCCAGATTGACCCCCCGTTTCTACTGAGACGTCCAAACCAAGTCTTCCATTATGTTATAGATTTTATATACAACTATATAGATCAGACCAAAATGAGGGACAAATGAGGAGGAAGGAGGAACAGAGGTACTTTGTTCTGGGACAGTCCCTCAAAATCAGGGACAGTTGGGAGCTATGCCCCTGTTGAGTGCCTCCATAGCACGTTGCTTTCTATGGGGGCAATGGAGCAGGCTCGCTCCTGAGCTGTAGTCCTCATTGGCTGTAGCCCTCATTGGCTGTAGTCTTCATTGGCTGTAGTCGACAGCAGCAGGAGCTCTCTGTCCAGAGTCAGGAGAGCCGCTGCTCTCGTGTACATGTCTGGATCAAGATTGGGCTCACCACTTTGAGTTAGTATCAGGAAAGGATGATCTTTGGCGTAGTGGATCCCAGAACAGGTGAGCATGCAATAAAGGGTTGTGTTTACATGAGGGAGGGTTATTGCAAAGTTTGGGGTTACAAGGCTCACTGAGAGGGGGGTTAAGGTGGGAGTGAACTCAAAAAGTAAAGATTTGGAGCAACTTGAAGTGTTAAATGTGCCTGAAAAAAATTTACCTTTTGTCTTGAATGCCTCCTGAAAAATAGCAGTGCACCTCCTGGTTTGCGAGTGTGCCAAGGCTCATGTACCTACAACCTCATACAACCTCATAGTTCCTCATGTATCTGTAGTGTGCAGAAGCATCGCTGCCTCTGACTGCCAGTCTCAGGAGATTTGGAGTGGTATTTGGTGATGGAACTATTGTGCTGGTCCTTGTTCTCCTTGCTGGAGGCTTTGACATGTGGAAGCAAAACTCTGCCTCTACCAAACTGGCCGCCTCAGCAGAAACACAGTGTAGGACACAGTGTGGTAAGTCATTAATGGGGAAATGATTAGCTTAGGGGAGTGCACAGGAAAAATTAGTGACTTTGGCTTCTGCCAGCTTCCAGACTACATTCACACCTCAGTGTTTTGAATCGCGGGCAGATTTGTTGCGATTCTGCCCGCGATTTCCAAGCGGCGAGGTGTGAATGACAAATCGCAGAACGCGCGTTTGAGATGCCATTCGTTGAATGGCACCTAAAATCACTGTGCGGTTTTCCTGCGATTGTCGTGCAATAAATTGCACTGCAATCACGGCAACTCACATAGCGTGAAGCATGTCGTCGCAAAAAACTTCAGGAGCTACTTTAATAATATAGTAATCGTGACAGAACCGCATTGCGATTTTAAAGTGATACTAAATTCTTGTTTTTTCTATAAAAATAACAAACATGCAATAATTACCTGCACTGTGCAGTGATTTTTCACAGAGCGGCCCTGATCCTCCTCTTCTCAGGTTCCTGGCCAGAGCTCCTGGCCCCTCCTTCCTGTCGAGTGCCCCCACAGCAAGCAGCTTGCTATGGGGGCACCCGAGCCGAGCTCCGTCTGTCCTGTACTTCTGGACATTGCTGGATTGAGGTGGGTCATACAAGCACTTTAAGTGCCATTAAAATGAATAGCATCTCAAATGTGCGTTCTGCGATTTGTCATTCACACCTTGCCGTTTTGAAATCGTGGGCAGAATCGCGGCAAATCTGCCCGCAGTTCAATCAAAACGCTGAGGTGTGAATACAGTCTTATGCCCTGTACACACAATCGGACATTGATCGGACATTCCGACAACAAAATCCATGGATTTTTTCCGACGGATGTAGGCTCAAACTTGTTTTGCATACAAACGGTCGCACAAAGTTGTCGGAAAATCCGATCATTCTGAACGCGATGACGTAAAACACGTACGTCGGGACTATAAACGGGGCAGTAGCCAATAACTTTCGTCTCTTCACTTATTCTGAGCATGCGTGGCACTTTGTGCGTCGGAATTGTCCGGAATTTGCGCAAACGGATTTTGTTGTCGGAAAATTTTATAGCCTGCTCTCAAACTTTGTGTGTCGGAAAAAGTCCGATGGAGCCCAGACACGGTCGGAATTTCCGACAACAAGCTCCGATCGCACATATTCCGTCGGAAAGTCCGACCGTGTGTACAGGGCATTAGCCTAAGTTCACATTGGAGCAGGCTTGAAATTGTGCAAGTTCAGCTCCGACTTCGGGGGCGATTTCACAGACATCTGTGCGGGTTCCTGCACAGATGTCTATGGAAATCGCACCCGAAGTCGTCAAAAGTAGTACAGAAACTACTTTTGGGAGTGGCGCCGGCGTGGCGTCGCACTGATTCGCACAGTGCCATTGCCGGCAATAGCCGCCAATTTGGCATGCCATTTGACATGTCAAATCACATGCCAAATCGCTTCATTGTAAACCTAGGCTAAAAGTGGTTCTAAAGCCTTAAGGGTTTTCACCTTAATGCATTCTATGCATTAAGGTGAAAAACCTTTTTTGCTGCAAAATCCCCCCCCCAGCCCCCCCTTATACTTACCTGAGCCCAATCCGATCCAGTGATGTGCACAAGCGCAGCGGCTCTTGGCGCTGTCTCCCTGATCCCTGGGCAGATTTGGAGGAAGTTTTGGCTGGACTATGATTGTCGTGCTGTTAACGTCCTGCTGATGGCCTCTCTGCTAAGCCCCACTGCCACGGTGGCAGATGGGATCTGTAGGATTTTTCTTGAGCAATCGCAGTGATCAGTGGCGGAGCCATTCAGAACTGCTCTAAATTGTAAAAAAAAAAAAAAAGAAAAGAACTAAACACATGACCAAGGTTTTTATATCCCACTGATATTCCTATTTACTTTTAGCTGATCATATTCACACACAGTTGATATATTCAGCAAGCAGCTTATTTGAATGTAGTGTCCAGGGGCTGCTTTCACAGGAAATATGAAATTATTCCTTGTGAAACAGACGTGTAATATGTTATTCTGATCACAATACATATCCGGAGTTTTGCTATGGTAACCTGACTGCAGCGGTGCGTGTCGCTCAGGGGGGTGGGGGGTTAGTGTTCACACCTGATAAAACAGGTGATGTGATCATAAACAATAGTTAATTAGCACTTCTTCCAAAGCTCGCCTGAGAGATCTTAACCAGAAAAGCGTCTTACTTATGCACAAAGGGTGTCGTGGAAATCAAGCGTGAAGTGAGCGTTGTGTGCACATTGGCCCGACGGCTCAAGAGTCAGTTAACCATTTTTCCTTGTTTTGATGCTCACTTGTCTAAACTGGGAGGCAGAGATGGGCGATGGAGACAGTTTTTGGCTGTGTTCACAAATGTCTGACGCAGATCAGCCCCAGCTACTAAGGTACAATGTTGCAATCTGATCAGTGATGGAGAGGGGACTGAGGAAATACATTCTCCTACCTGCAGCACACTGAAGACATCATCTCTGCCTAGGCAAAGTTACAACTTAATTTTGAGGGTACTTCCATTTACATACAGAATACAAAAACAAAATCTTTAACGTAAACCTTTCAGTAACTTTTCAAAGCTGCATGAATTCATTTCCGACACATCACAATATAATTGTTCAGAGCATCTCCACCTTTTTCTATTAAAAAGTCATCCTTGAGCTCCAGTCCAAGGATGTCATCAGTCTGCTGCAGGTAGGAGGAAGCATTTCTTTTGTCTCCTGTTCCTCAGTGATCTGTAACTGT
The DNA here is from genome assembly GCF_042186555.1 of Aquarana catesbeiana. NCBI lineage: Eukaryota > Metazoa > Chordata > Amphibia > Anura > Ranidae > Aquarana > Aquarana catesbeiana. The sequence goes on from NC_133330.1 coordinate 31,783,946, forward strand.
AACTCTGTTTGTTATGGCCCCCACTATCAGGTGACATGGGCGCTTTTGAAGCACAAAATCTAAGTGCCAGCTGGTCTTCACCAGAGCTCCTGATGTTGGAGATATGATGGAAGCCCTAGTGGTCCAAGTTTTCTTCTGTGCAAGCTCTCAGCAGGTCACGGCCCTCAGGATTGTCCCACCAGGAGGTAGATGGAACAGAACAGCTTTAGTCTGGAGACAGTACATGAAGCACTAGGCAGAAGAGTAGTCAGGTCTGATCAGAGGTCAGGACATGCAAGAGAGTACCTAGGTCCAGACAAAGGGTATCAGCAGCTGGCAGGTAAGAGAGTAGTCAGGTCCAAGCAGAGGTTGTGCACAGGTCCAGCTGGCAGGCGAGAGAGTAGTCAGGTCAACGCAGAGGCTGTGGGCTGGTGGCAGGCGAAAGAGTAGTCAGGTCTAGGCAGAGGTCATGGACAGGGGGAAGGGGAGGGTATAATCAAATTTTGGTCGAGGTTGGGAGCAGGCAGCAGATGAGAGAATAGTCCAGGCAGAGGTCGTGGGCTGGTGACAAGTGAGGGAATAATCAGGTCCAGGCAGAGGTTGGTGGCAGGAGGCAGACAAGAGAGCAGTCATTACCAGGTAGAGATCATGGACAGGGAACAGGCAAGAGAACAGTCAGGTCCAGCCATGGGCAGGTGGAAGGGGAGAGAATAAATAGGTTCAGGCAGAGGTTGAGGACAGGTAGCAGGTGAGGAAATAGTGAGGTCCCGGCAGAGGTCATGGGCAGGCGGCAGGCAAGAGAGTAGTCAGGTCCAGGTAGAGGTTGCGGGCAGGCAGCAAATGAGAGTTTTCAGGTCTGGGCAGAGGTCATGGGCAGGCAGCAGGTGAGAAAATAGTCATGTCCAGACAGAGGTCATGGGCAGGCAGCAAGCGAAAGAGTAGTCAGGTCTAGGCTAGGATTGAGGGCAGGCAGCAGGCAATAGAGCAGTCCGTTCCAGGCAGAGGTTGTGGACAGATGGCAGGCGAGAGAATAATCAGATGCAGGCAGAGGTTGTCAACAGGCAAGAGAGTAGTCAGGTCCAAGCAGAGGTCATCAGCAGGCAAGAGAGTAGTCAGGTCCAAGCAGAGGTCATCAGCAGGCAAGAGAGTAGTCAGGTCCAAGCAGAGGTCATGAGCAGGCAAGAGAGTAGTCAGGTTCAGGCAGAGGAAGTAGGAAACAGAGTAGCCGAGGCCAGGCAGGGGTCATCGGCAGGCAGCAGGTGAGAGAGTAGTCAAGTCCAGACAGAGGTCTTGGACAGGCAAAAGAGTAGTCAAGTCAAGCTGGGTCAGCGACAAGTAAGATATCAGGAAGTAAAATAGCTCTATTGCACAAAGGATAGCTGGCATTAAGACACAGCACTTACTACTTCAAAGGCTGAAGCTGAAATACCCCTTTGGTAAGAAGACATGCCCGGGTCTTCTGGGTTCTGGAAGTACTGTGGCAGTAATTTTGTAGCAAGTCACATGGTGAGGTGCTGCAGCAGGGACTTATCTGTGTCACACATTTGTGCACAGACACCAAGATTTACATGACTGCGTCATCCCACTCAGCCCATGAAGTAGATGCTGACCTGGGATGATACCTGGACAAAAATGACATGGTCCTTCTGGAGAGAAAAGCAGATGAAGCCACTGTCAGGGGGAGTACTGTATTCCCTGTGAGAACTATAAAATACCTGGAAGTGTTCCACTGACACATTATTTAGCACATATACACTTAAATACCTGATGACAGGTCCACTTTAATAAAAAAAGACTTTAGTTTCCTCTAATCAGCCTTTTTTTTTTTTTCACTGTCAAATAAAGCTCAGGATCCAGCGGCTCCGTCCTAATTTATGAAACCCGTTTAAAGGGCTTTTTCTTAAATGAGCTGCTGCTTCTGCTTCGACGAAATAAGATAATGACGGCACTTGGCACCAACAGGGAACATATGCTAAGTACATTACTCTGTCCCATTAGCGACAAAACTTCTGGAATGTCAGAAGTTTTGCTGGCAAGGAGAATTAGCGATTCCGCGCGGTTTCCTCCAGCAGGGGAGAGGTTAAGGGTGACGCTGACAAGCTCTCCGCATTCCGATAGCGCCGTGCTGATCCAGATGAGAACTGTTCCAGGCAATTAGTGTAACAAGGGAAAGTTTGGCAGTCTTCCTCCGACGGCGACAGCGAAAGGGGCTTATTTGTAACAGGTTGTCGTCGCTGGAGCCTCACACGGGTCCCCTCCTCTGGGGAGCCCCCCAGATAATGCCCGTGGCCAGAAGAGAGAGATTTCTGCTGGTTAAGTGGATCCCCAGAGAGCCGTTTTCGGAATGTCACATCACCTCGCCACCGCTCAAACGTCTTACAGGAAATGTATTCGTGGCTTCTGCCAGCGCGCGGGGATAATGGGGCTCCCAGGGTGAATATATTTTTAAATTGTTATAAAAATTAGATAGTTAAATGCATATAAGATTAGGTAATAAGGACGAATGGGCCCCGCAGTTACCTCACCAAGCTCAAAGCACCCATTTAGGGACCGGATCGTAAAGGATGTTTTTTTAATTTTTTTTTTTTAAGTTGAAATTCTAGCCACTAAATAGACCGCTGAAATGTATATATGTGCATTGTTTAACCTGTCAAAGGATTTGGGATTCTGTTCAACTGGTCCTTATCTCCCCTGCTACCTGTCCACTTTGAGCTCAGCAAATCTTGTCTAAATACATTCATCATGTGTATTCTTCCTTGAATCTTGGTGTGCTTTGTGTATTTCTTCCAGATCTGTGCAGTAATTCAGAGTGAAACTTTTCCTCTGTGCAGGAGCTTCCTGCTGCTCTCTCTCCTTGTGCAGGGCGACTGGTCTTGTCTCCGCCCCCTCCTGTAGGTTTCTGCAGGCAGCCTGTAGTGGGTGGAGCCTGCTGGGTCCCTCCCTGCTATATCTTTCCTTCATCCTCAATACATGTGTCTGCGGATATCTGTCATGCATCCTGCAGTAGGTGTTTCCTAGGATACTTCTCCTGCATTCTGCTTTGAGTGTGCCCGGGATTTTTCTCCTGCATTGTGCAGTGGTTGTGTCCAGAACACCTCTACTGTACCATGTAGTGGGTGTGTCTGAGGATACTTCTCCTGCATTCTCCAGTGGGTGTGTCTGGGATACCTCCCCTGCATCCTGCAGTGGGTGTGTCTGGGGATACCTCTCTTGCATCTTGCAGTGGGTGTGTCTGTGGATACCTCTCCTGCATCCTGCAGTGGGTGTGTCTGGGGATTCCTCTCCTTCATCCTGCAGTGGGTGTGTCTGGGGATTCCTCTCCTTCATCCTGCAGTGGGTGTGTCTGGGGATTCCTCTCCTTCATCCTGCAGTGGGTGTGTCTGTGGATACCTCTCCTGCATCCTGCAGTGGGTGTGTCTGGGGATTCCTCTCCTTCATCCTGCAGTGGGTGTGTCTGGGGATTCCTCTCCTTCATCCTGCAGTGGGTGTGTCTGTGGATACCTCTCCTGCATCCTGCAGTGGGTGTGTCTGAGGATACCTCTCCTGCATCCTGCAGTGGGTGTGTCTGTGGATACCTCTCCTGCATCCTACAGTGGGTGTGTCTGTGGATACCTCTCCTGCATCCTACAGTGGGTGTGTCTGTGGATACATATCCTGCATCCTACAGTGGGCGTGTCCGGGATACCTCTCCTGTATCCTACAGTGGGTGTGTCTGTGGATACCTCTCCTGCATCCTACAGTGGGTGTGTCCGGGGATACCTCTCCTGCATCCTGCAGTGGGTGTGTCCGTGGATACCTCTCCTGCATCCTACAGTGTGTGTGTCTGGGATACCTCTCCTGCATCCTGCAGTGGGTGTGTCTGGGATACCTCTCCTGCATCCTGCAGTGGGTGTGTCCGGGATACCTCTCCTGCATCCTACAGTGGGTGTGTCTGTGGATACCTCTCCTGCATCCTGCAGTGGATGTGTCTGTGGATACATTTCCTGCATCCTGCAGTGGGTGTGTCTGGGATACCTCTCCTGCATCCTGCAGTGGATGTGTCCGTGGATACCTCTCCTGCATCCTACAGTGGGTGTGTCTGGGATACCTCTCCTGCATCCTGCAGTGGGTGTGTCTGGGATACCTCTCCTGCATCCTGCAGTGGGTGTGTCTGGGGATACCTCTCCTGCATCCTGCAGTGGGTGTGTCCGGGATACCTCTCCTGCATCCTGCAGTGGGTGTGTCTGTGGATACATTTCCTGCATCCTGCAGTGGGTGTGTCTGGGGATACATTTCCTGCATCCTGCAGTGGGTGTGTCTGGGGATACCTCTCCTGCATCCTGAAGTGATTGTGTCTGGTAGACATCCCCTGTATCCTGCAGTAGGTGCGTCCAGGGATACTGTATCTCTCCTGCATCCTGCAGTAAGTGTCTGGGGATATCAAAAGAAAAGTCCTAGTTCTGAAGTACCTCAAAAACAGGGTGACTTTGTAGGTACTTAATAACAATTTGTGCCAACGTCCCCAACATTGTGATTGTAAACGTATAAAAGCTAAGAAATGGGACTTTAAGGGCCCAACGGTATTAAACTACGAAAAAGTAGGTATCGTTTTGGAAATTTTATTATTAAAGTACAAAAAGACAAAAAACAAACATTGAAGTTTAAAAACAGATCTGACTAGACATGGAACCTAGTTATATACACCATATGGATCCTATCCTGCAAGCTAATGAAGCTATAAGTAAACAATCCAAGCACTTATTCCAAATGAAGAAGAATAAACTTCCCCAAACATAGAGCGGTGGAAGAATATAGAGCTATGATTGAAAGGATACTGCAGGTCTGGTGATCCAAGGTGAGATGCTCTCTAATTGCTCAACATGTTTCACGTTGACAAAGAACGCTTCTTCAGGAGCTAGAGATTCAATTCGGTATGGTGAATGTGGATGCTACCAATAAAAAAGAGTAAACAATAGATCGCAAGACGATCGGAGGTAATAATGTCTGAGTTGAATCAGAAAAGCAGCGGTCGGAGCCAGAAACCTCCCAGGTGCATATAACATTGGATATTCATGGGTAGAAGGAATAGCTTTTGTGAGCTGTAATTCCAGAGACAAATGAATGGGGGTTCGAGGGTACACCTCTCAGCTTGACCAGTGCCTTATCCATGATCCTTTTGCGATATATTGTCTATCCTTTTGCGATCTATTGATCCTTAGGCGATCTATTGTTTACTCTTTTTTTATTGGTAGCATCCACATTCACCATACCGAATTGAATCTCTAGCTCCTGAAGAAGCGTTCTTTGTCAACGTGAAACATGTTGAGCAATTAGAGAGCATCTCACCTTGGATCACCAGACCTGCAGCATCCTTTCAATCATAGCTCTATATTCTTCCACCGCTCTATGTTTGGGGAAGTTTATTCTTCTTCATTTGGAATAAGTGCTTGGATTGTTTACTTATAGCTTCATTAGCTTGCAGGATAGGATCCATATGGTGTATATAACTAGGTTCCATGTCTAGTCAGATCTGTTTTTAAACTTCAATGTTTGTTTTTTGTCTTTTTGTACTTTAATAATAAAATTTCCAAAACGATACCTACTTTTTCGTTGTTTAATACCGTTGTGCCCTTAAAGTCCCATTTATTAGCTTTTATACGTTTACAATCAAGTGTCTGGGGATACCTCTCCTTCCAGATTACCAACAAATGGGAGTGGGATGCGGAGGTTACTATAGCGATGTTTGGATTTAAAAATAAATTCTCGAGCAGGTGGGCCCTCTCTCCTCTATGCATGTTTCATTTTGACTCTGTGATTACGCTACATTCGGCATCCTAGAAAAAGTATATGGCTTTAAAAAGAAAAGAGGAGAAAAGAAGAATCACCATCCTGTCTGCATTCTGAACATGACCTTACACTGTCACATTGCTTTCTCTGAAATAAGCGCTCTTCCTGTGCTTTCTTAAATCCCTTGACATATTTTAAAATGGTAAAATGTCTTAGAATTGGACTTTCTTTGACAGCTCTGAATTTGTACTTTGATGAATCGTGAAGGATTTTTGAGTCTGGCTTGACAGTGAAGGTTAATAGAGAGGTCCGCTGCTCGTCTGCGCAATAAACCACACTGACACTCGGCCGTCGCCGTGATCAGACAGCTTCAATCACTATGATGCACGGCGCTTTGTATGAAGATAGTGCGGGTGGTTTTGCATCTCCCTAATGCTATAATCCGTGAGGGAGCATACAAAAATCTGGGGGTACGTTGGACTCCATGTTTTTTTTTTTTTTCTGCAGTGAGAGTTGACAGTCTGGGCCTGACCAAATCTACGCCAAGAGTATGAATTTCCCCCGCTTAACTGCTGTCGTGTAGCAATATTTAGGAAGGATTTATAATTTGCTGTCTAATGAAAGAGTACATTATTCACAGCCCAGTACCCAACACTCTTATACTACATCATGATGACAAATCAGCTTACATAGAACAAAGCATGTTTTACAATTTAGTTTTGGATAGAGTGGAAATGTTACAATTTCTGTGCAGACTCACGGGTTCAAGCTGAAATCTCTGCTGCAGAGAAAGCTGCTGGGACAGAGCAACCTGTTCCAGGAAGGGCAGGGAGGACCTCATGGTGCTATTGCAGGATGCTGGCTTGAGAGGGGGGGGGGGGGGCGTCCCGGGTATGGGGTGGAACCCTTCGATTGGCCCATGAGGGACTGAGCAGAACTGACTTTTTTGATGAGCAGCCCCGTACCCATTCGAGTGTTAAAATTTTATCAAATTGAGAGCTTCCCTGAAAGGCCCCAACGCTGGCAGGACTGCATTACCACTACATAGTCCTACTGTAGTAGTGGTAGTTCACCTGGATTAGGAGGGACTGAGCAGAACAGACTTTTATAATGAGAGACCTCTTGACCGTTTAAGTCTTGTTATAATTTAAATTAAATGAGATCCTCACTGAAAGACCCTAATGCCGGCACTAGGCAATTACCACTACCTAGTCCTACTGCAGAAATGGTAGTTAGGGCCTTTGCATTTGAGGTAGACCTCACAGATGCATTTAGTGTCTGTTTTCAGCTGGTACATAGCATCATAGATGCTTTTAGTGTCTGTCTTTAATTGGTACATAGTGGAATTTTTATTTCTGTATTTTGTATTTTTTCTCTGCCTTACCAATTTCCTTTTTCAGGGCTTTTGCTGTTATTAAAGCCTATCTAAACTGTTTTGAGGTGTGTCAGTGTCACTCAGGCCCAGGTACAGGATGGGTCATTACTGAAGCAGGGCAGGAGGACCCAAAGAATATAGCAGGGCTTCCTGGGTAGCGCTTTAGCTGTTTCCTGGGAAGAGAGGAGCTTTGAGCTACAGTCAGCTGTCATAACAAAACCTTTGCACACCTGGTCAATCAGTTGGTGCTGGTTACCACCAAAATGTGGACCTAAGGGTGGAGGTTTCATCCAGCCCAAAACTCTACAAAGCCTCCACGTTCCAGATCCCAGACAAGGACTTGCCAGGGCCCTGAGAAGACTACCAATCCTGTTTTCTACCTACCAGACATACATCCCAGTGTCTGTATGTGCATGACACCCATACCTTTGCTAAATCTGCAGTTCCTCACCTGCAATGTCATGACATGCCACTGGCCCGTCACTATATTACTGGTCTGTCTTGAAAAAAAATAGGACTTCTTGCCAGAGTTATTGTTAATAAATGGATTATAAACATGGTATTTTTCCACCAAAAAGGTAGCAATCTTCAATAGGCCTGTAGTGCAAGTGCCCACCATTGCAGTATTACCTCTTTCAGTAGGCCACAGTTCCTCCATTTTGTTGACCTCTCAAAGTCTACCTCTTTATTTCATAACCTCTGTAATTTTTTTACCTTGTAAATTCTCACGGGCCTCAATCTTATTTAACTCATATTAGTTGTTCCTCATTTTTTTTACCTCACAAAACTCTCCTAGGCCTCAATGATATCTGAGTGAAATTACTCTGTCGCCTGTCTCATTTTGAGCTTGCAAAGCTCTTGCTGGCCTCAATCATGTCTTGCTCCAGTGAACCAATGCTTTTCCATTAACATATAATTTCTTTTTTAGCTTCACAACCCTACTATCTGACTTAATTGTGTCCCCCTCTCAGCCGGCTATGAATAAAGAACGCGCTTCGGGACCAGTTTAAGAAAGACAGAGGTGGCCTCGCAGTCTACGGCTCTACGTTTTTTTTGTGTTCCTACGAGCCAGCCTTGCAGATGGAAGCGGAGGATTTGAGTGCAGACTTAGCCTCTTGCTCATGCAGATCTATACATAGATCTCCAATGCACGCTGTGCTGCGAGAACGTTATCTGAATAGCGCTCTGCTGTGGTGTCAAGGCTAATCCTACCTCTCCCGCTCAGAGAGGATTGAGGTAAGGGACACGGTGGCTTATTCGAATGGTAATATCTTCTATTGATCTTGCCATATGACATGTAGAAAAGAAAAAAAAAAAAAAGCCATGGTTCTGTCACCGGGGGATAACAGATTTGCATCTGAAAATGCCGGAGTTTTGGCTTTACAGACGGTGGGAAAAAATTGGCCATGTATTTTTATAAAAGGAAAAAGAAGATGAAAAGCTGAACTCGATTTTGGCTTTCATATAAATATGACTTGTTTATCCCCTGCTAGGCCTCAGACCTGTACAGCGGTCATATATTATGAAGCCAATTTCTGGGCTTCAAGAACATAAACTATGCTCAGGTTGCATAAAACATGGGGAATTAGGTAAATCAAAAACTTTGCTAATAGCCTGACAATATAGTAAAGATACATTTAAAGAAATGCTATATGCTGTATATATACAGTGGGGACGGAAAGTATTCAGACCCCCTTACATTTTTCACTCTTTGTTATATTGCAGCCATTTGCTAAAATCATTTAAGTTCATTTTGTTCCTCATTAATGTACACACAGCACCCCATATTGACAGAAAAACTCAGAATTGTTGACATTTTTGCAGATTTATTAAAAAAGAAAAACTGAAGCCACTCCTTCGTTATTTTAGCTTTGTGCTTAGGGTCATTGTCTTGTTGGAAGGTAAACCTTCAGCTCAGTCTGAGGTCCTGAGCACTCTGGAGAAGGTTTTCGTCCAGGATATCCCCTCGATTGCAACCAGTCGTCCTATCCCTGCAGCTGAAAAACACCCCCACAGCATGATGCTGCCACCACCATGCTTCACTGTATTGGACAGGTGATGAGCAGTGCCTGGTTTTCTCCAAACATACCACTTAGAATTAAGGTGAAAAAGTTCTATCTTGGTCTCATCAGACCAGAGAATCTTATTTCTCACCATCTTGGAGTCCTTCAGGTGTTTTTTAGCAAACTCCATTTGGGCTTTCATGTGTCTTGCACTGAGGAGAGGCTTCCGTCGGGTCACTCTGCCATAAAGCCCTGACTGGTGGAGGGCTGCAGTGATGGTTGACTTTCTACAACTTTCTCCCATCTCCCAACTGCATTTCTGGAGCTCAGCCACAGTGATCTTTGGGTTCTTCTTGACCTCTCTCACCAAGGCTCTTCTCCCCCGATAGCTCAGTTTGGCCGGACAGCCAGCTCTAGGAAGGGTTCTGGTCGTCCCAAACGTCTTCCATTTAAGGATTATGGAGGCCACTGTGCTCTTAGGAACCTTAAGTGCAGCAGAAATTTTTTTGGAACCTTGGCCAGATCTGTGCCTTGCCACAATTCTGCCTCTGAGCTCTTCAGGCAGTTCCTTTGACCTCATGATTCTCATTTGCTCTGACATGCGCTGTGAGCTGTAAGGTCCTAAATAGACAGGTGCGTGGCTTTCCTAATCAAGTCCAATCAGTATAATCAAACACAGCTGGACTCAAATGAAGGTGCAGAACCATCTTAAGGATGATCAGAAGAAATGGACAGCACCTGAGTTAAATATATTAATGTCACAGCAAAGGGTGTGAATACTTAGGACCATGTGATATTCCAGTTTTTCTTTTTTTAATAAATATGCAAAAATGTCAACAATTCTGTGTTTTTCTGTCAATATGGGGTGCTGTGTGTACATTAATGAGGAAAAAATTAACTTCAATGATTTTAGCAAATGGCTGTAATATAACAAAGAGTGAAAAATTTAAGAGGGTCTGAATACTTTCCGTCCCCACTGTGTGTATATATATATATATATATATATATACACACACACACACACACACACACACACACGAGGGGCACCTCAAAAGTTAAAAGTTCACGGCCCAACATGGAAGGAGTTACCACACAGACATAAAACTTTATCACTACGCCAAGCCACTCTTCTAGATGTTTGCTGCTGAAAATTGTGCATGTGCGCTATATGGTTTTCATGCTCTCCTTACAAACAATCTTCACCCCTGTAGTCAAGTTGAAAAAGAAGGCTCGGAGTGTTCCCTCAGCGGGCAAAGTGATGGCGATTGTCTTCTGGGATTCCGAGGGTGGGACACATCATAATCCCAAGAGACTGCTGCCACCACTTTGCCTGCTGATGGAACACTTTGAACCTTCTTTTCCTGATGACATGAATGTGGCTTTCATGATAGGCTATAGGAGTATGGCAATATAGTTGGAATCTTTCGGAATGAGTCCTGTTGGTAGCCCCGTAGAGTTGATGACCACTGCTAGTTAATATATGTCAATAGGAGAACATTCATGTTTATATATGATGTTGAAATGAGATCAACAATTGGTGCTTGAAGAATGTACAATTCAAGATATAGAATATACAATTGAAGGTGTGGATCCTGAAAAAGTGAACTCTCCACGAAACACTTTGACCCTGTCCCTGTACACTTTAATACTGCAAGACAAACTGTAAATGTAAATGTATTGCTTTTAATGGTGTTTTGTACTTTACTGCTTTTATCTTTATGAAATGAACATTGATTTTTTTTTAATGATTTCTTGGTGGCACACACAAAGTCCCATCCATGGTCTCCCTACCTCAGAAATTGGTAGCAACCAACCAGACTACTTGTCACTTTTCTAATGCGTGCTAAAAAAGGCATCTTATTGGCTGCCTATGGGCAGTGCAGGCTCTTATACCTCTTCCTTTTTCATAGAATAAACCTAAAAGCCTCATGTTAACTAGCAGACTGGGGCATTAAGAAATGCTTGAATTATATAGCAAATGCTCATTTGCAAAAGTCATTATCTAAACCTATGCATTCAAGAAGTAATGAGATTTCTCTTCCTTGATTATTCTTGTGAAGTCTGCGCCATAATTATGCAAGGAAGATCTTCATCGCTTTTATTTTTTTCCTCAAGGAGGCTAATGGTATAGTATGCAGAAATGTTGCATTAAAGGGAACGTATGCTTTGAGAGATGCCAAGGCTGTTGTTGCTGATTTCCTTCCAGAAACCTCAGCTGCTTGGCCATTTTTGGCTTTGGTACGTTATGAAGAACTGACCTGGAAACAAGTACACGGCTGGTCTGACCTTACTTACTACATGCTTGGTCTGAGACTCAAAGTACTGAAGTCATAGGATAGCCATGACAGCCAAGCAACTAGTGTATTACAGAAGAAGTTCAGCAATGGCAGCTGAACTGTTGATGTATGCATATCTTTGGCAGCTAATGCAAACCATTACACTTCACTTAAAATGAAACTTTAAGTTCTTGGCAGAGTAAAAGCAGAACTCCAGCCAAATGTATCAATATAAAAATGAACCGCTCAATAAAGGATAACATTTAAAAAAAACAGCTTTTGCTGCAATATTCACCTTCAATCCAAAGATTTCGCCTGCAGCACTTTTTTTCTGGAACTAGATGTCCTTAGTCTGGTGGCCAGCATCATTAAATGTACTTTCTCTGACCCAGGTCATCCTGGGCCAACCCCCAGCCTGTTATTGTACTGTCAAAGAGGAAGCAGCATAATGATGAGCTCATCTCTATGCTGTTTCACCTTTCACTGTCCAGTCATAGTAACTGGATTCGTGGGCATCTGGAGTCACTAGTTGACACATAGACAGGGACTACATTTGCAATTGGTTGCGCTGGAGTCCATAGATGACATGTGAACTGGCAGTGCACTTGGAGTCACTGGGTACACTGAGTGTACAGTAGCCACTAGATGACATGTGGCTTGGGAGCAAACTTGGAGACACTGGGGTGCACTGGAGTCATGTCAGGGCTGGGCCCAGCCCTTCCTTCTCTGAACTGGCCGCTCAGCTGTCGGCTAATTGCCAGCTCCTATCTCTCATATATTTTACACACTTACATAGTAGGTGAGGTTGAAAAAAGACACAAGTCCATCAAGTCCAACCTATGTGTGATTATGTGTCAGTATTACATTGTATATCCCTGTATGTTGCGGTCATTCAGGTGCTTATCTAATAGTTTCCCTCCACAGTGACTCGCCTGTTGATGATCCTGCTCGTCGGTCCTGCCTACTTAAGCCGGCCAGTCCAGATGATCTCTGCCTTCGCCTTGGTCACATCTCTAGAGACGCTCTCCTCTGTTCCTGTTAAAGACTTGCTTGGCTGACATTCCTTCTGGCTCCCTGACGTTTTGGCTTGTCTGACTATCCGTTCTGGTTCCTGAACTCTGGCTATGTTTTGACTACGTTTACGCTGTTTACCTTTTTTTTATTATTATTATTATTATTAATAAACAATTGTGTATTAACTGTACTTCTGTCTCAGTCTGATTCATGGCTTCTGACAAGTAATTGGGTGCACCAGAGTCACTAGATGACACAAGAACTGTAAGCTTATATGGAGCCACTGGGTGCATTGGAATCACTAAATGACATGCGGACTGGGAGTACACTTGGAGCCATTCGGCGCACTGGAATCACTAGGTGATACTTGGATTGCGAGCACACTTATGCAGCATACACACGATCGGAACTTTCAACCGGACTTGTCCGACAGATGCCGACGGACAATCCGATCGTGTTTAGGCTTCACCGGACCATCAGCGGACTTTTCCAGTTGCAAATCTGACGGACTTTAGATTTGGAACATGCTTCAAATCTTTACGTCGTAACTCCGCCAGACCCAGAAATCCGCTCGTCTGTATGCTAGTCTGACTGACAAAAACTGACGCTAGGGCAGCTATTGGCTACCGGCTATCAACTTCCTTATTTTAGTCCGGTGTACGTCATCAAGTATGAATCCGTCGGACTTTGGTGTGATCGTGTGTAGGTAAGTCCGTTCGTTAAAAAGTCCGTCGGAAGTCCGTCAAAAGTCCGTCGAAAGTCCGCTGGAAAGTCATTCGGACAAGTCCGGTCCTTGTCCTTAGGACAAGTCCTAAGAATCACTGGACATACTGGGTGTACTGGGGTCACTAGATGCCACATGTACCAGAAGCACACTTGGGAGACAGTAGGTGCACTGAAGTCACTAGATGACACGTTGAAAAGGAGCGCACTTGGAGTTACCGGGTACACTTGGTGCACTGAAGTCACTAGATAACATGTTAAAAAAGAGCACACTTGGAGTTACAGAATGCACTTGTTGCACTGGAGTCACTAGATGACACGTGGACTGGGAGCGCACCTAGAGTTACTGGGTGTTCTGAAGTCACTATAGTCACGTAGACTAGAAGTACACTCAGAGTCACTATTCATACTATATGCACTGGAGTCACTAAATGACACAGGGGCTGGGAGGACACTTGGAGTAACTGGGTGTACTGGAGTCACTAAATCAGGGGTCTCAAACTGGTGGCCCTCCAGCTGTTGTGAAACTACAAGTCCCATCATGCCTCTGTCTGTGGGGAGTCATACTTGTAACTGTCAGCCTTCCAATGCGTCATGGGACTTGTAGTTCTGCAACAGCTGGAGGGCCGCACAGTTTGGGACCCCTGCACTAGATGATACATAGACTGGGATCACACTTGGATACTAAGTGCACTGGAGTTACTAGATGACATGTGGACTGGGAGCACACTTGGAGTCACTGAAAAACTGGAGGCACTAGATGTTACATGGCCTAGTATGCCTGGAGTCACTGGACATACTGAGTGTATTGAAGTCACTAGTTGACATGTGGACTGGGAGTGCACTTTGAGTTACCGGATGCACTGGGCACAATGGAGTCACTAGATGACACATGGCCTGGGAACACACTTGGAGACATTGGGCGCACTGGAGTAACTAGATGGCACATGGATTGGAGCGCATTAAGGGTAATGGAGTACTAGATGACTTGTGGACTGGGAGCACACTTGGAGTCATTAGGTGTACTGGAGTCACTAGATTACATAAGGACTAGCACGTCTGCATTCACTGGGCATACTGAGTTTACTGGAGTTACTAGATGACATGTGTGCTAAGAGCACGCTTGGAGCCATTGGGTGCACTGGAGTCACTAGATGGCACGTGGACTGCAGCACACTTATGCCCCGTACACACGATAGGATTTTCCAACGGAAAATGTTCGATGGAAGCTTGTTATTGGAAATTCCGACCATGTGTAGGCTCCATCGGACATTTTCCATTGGAAATTTCCGACACACAAAATTTGAGATTTGGATCTCAAATTTTCCGACAACAAAATCCATTCTCGTAAATTCCGATTGTGTGTACACAATTCCGACGCACAAAGTTCCACGCATGCTCGGAATCCAGCAGAAGAGCCGCACTGGCTATTGAACTTCATTTTTCTCAGCTCGTTGTACGTGTTGTACGTCACCGCATTCTTGACGTTCGTAATTTCCGACAAGATTTGTGTGACAAGTTTGAGCCAACATCCGTCGGAAAAAAAACATGGATTTTGTTGTTGAAAAATCCTATCGTGTGTGCAGGGCATTAGAGTGGGTGCACTAGAGTAACTGGATGATATGTCAACTGGGAGCACACTTGGAGTCACTGGGTGTACTGGAGTCACTAGATGACATGTGGCCTGGGAGCACACTTGGAGTCCCTGCGCAAACTGGAGTCACTGGGCATACTGAGTGCATTAAAGTTACTAGATGACATGAGGACTGGAAACACACTTGAAGACACTGGGCGCACTGGAGTAACTAGATGGCATGTGAACTGCAGCACACTTATGCCCCGTACACACGGTCGGATTTTCCGACGGAAAATGTGTGATATGACCTTGTTGTCGGAAATTCGACCGTGTGTGGGCTCCATCACACATTTTCCTTTGGATTTTCCGACACACAAAGTTTGAGAGCAGGATATAAAATTTTCCGACAACAAAATCCGTTGTCGGAAATTCCGATCGTGTGTACACAAATCCGACGGACAATGTGCCACGCATGCGCAGAATAAATAAAGAGATGAAAGCTATTGGCCACTGCCCCGTTTATAGTCCCGACGTATGTGTTTTACAGAACGATCGGATTTTCCGACAACTTTGTGTGACCGTGTGTATGCAAGACAAGTTTGAGCCAACATCCGTCGTAAAAAATTCTAGGATTTTGTTGTCAGAATGTCCAAACAAAGTCCGACCGTGTGTACGGGGCATTAGAGTAACTGGGTGTACTGGAGTAAGTGGATGACATGTGGACTCGGAGCACACTTGGAGTCACTGGCTGTATTGGAATAACCAAATGACATGTGGACTATCACACTTGGAGTCACTGGGCACACCAAGTGCGCTGAAGTCACTAGATGACATGGAATAGAAGCACACTTGGAGCCACGGGGTGTACTGGAGTCACTAAATGACACGTGAACTAGCACACCTGGAATCACTGGGCATACTGGGTGTATTGGAGTCACTAGATGACATGTGGACTAGCACACCTGAAATCACTGGGCATACTGGGTGTACTGGAGTCACTAGATGAACGTGGACTAGCACACTTGGAATCACTGGGTGTACTGGAGTTACTAGATAACACATGGACTAGGAACACACCTGGATCACTAAAAATCCAGAGGCTGGAAGCAGGCAAGAAGGACATGGGAGGTATGGGGATATACATGACTTGAAAAAGTATTCATACCCCTTGAAATTTTCCTCGTTACAAACAAAAACGTAAATGTATTTTATGTGATAGACAAACACAAAGTGGCACATAATTGTGAAGTTGATGGAAAATGATAAATGATTTTCAAAATTTTTTACAAATAAATATGTGAAAAGTGTGACGTGCATTTGTATTCAGCCCCCTTTACTCTGATACCCCTAACTAAATTCCAGTGGAACCAATTGCATTCAGAAGTCACCTGCTTAGTAAATAGAGTCCACCTGTGTATAATTTAATCTCTATATAAATACAGCTGTTCTGTGAAGCCCTCAGAGGCTTGTTAGACAACCTTAGGGAACAAACAGCACCATGAAGGTCAAGGAAGGTCAGGGATAAAGTTGTGGAGAAGTTTAAAGCAGGGTTAGGTTCTAAAAAAAATATCCCAAGCTTTGAACATCTCACGGAGCACTGTTCAATGCATCATCCAAAAATGGAAAGAATATGCCACAACTGCAAACCTACCAAGACATGGCCATCCACCTAGACTGACAGGCCGGGCAAGAAGAGCATTAATCAGAGAAACAGCCAAGAGGCCCATGGTAAATATGGAGGAGCTGCAGAGATCCACAGCTCAGGTGGGAGAATCTGTCCACAGGACAACTATTAGTCATGCACTCCACAAATCTGGTCTTTATGGAAGAGTGACAAGAAGAAAGACATAAGAAGTCCCGTTTGCAGTTTACAAGAAACCATGTGGGGGGGACACCAAACATGTGGAAGAAGGTGCTCTGGTCAGATGAGACCAAATTTAACTTTTTGGCCTAAAAGCAAAACGCTATGTGTGGGGGAAAACCGACACTGCACATCATACTGAACACTGAATCCCCATCATGAAACATGGTGGTGGCAGCATCATGTTGTGGGGATGTTTTTCTTCAGCAGGGACAGGGAAGCTGGTCAGAGTTGATGGGCAGATGGATGGAGCCAAATACAGGACAATTTTAGAAGAAAACCTGTTACGCCGTGTACACATGAACGTTTTTTCAGTCGGAATGAACTCTGAAGGTTCAGACGGAGTTCCGCTGAAACTGTCTTGCATACACACGATCACACCAAAAGTCCGACCGTCTAGAACGCGGTGATATACAACACGTACGACGGGACTAGAAAAAGGAAGTTCAATAGCCAGTAGCCAATAGTTGCCGTCTCGTACTTGCTTCAGAACATGCGTCGTTTTTGGTCTGCTGGAACAGCATACAGACGAGCGGTTTTCCCTATAGGAATTGATTCCGTCGGAAAGATTTGAAACATGTTCTATTTCTACGTCCGTCAGAATTTTAGAAAGAGAAAGTCCGATAAGGCCCACACGCGATCGGAATGTCCACTGAAAAGATTCCGTCAGACTTTTCCTGCCGGAAAGTCTGACCGTGTGTACGCGGCATAAGAGTCTGCAAAAGACTTGAGTCTGGGGCGGAGGTTCACTTTCCAGCAGGACAACGACCCTAAACATACAGCCAGAGCTACAATAAAATGGTTTAGATCAAAGCAGATTCATGTGTTAGAATGGTCCAGTCAAAGTCCAGACCTAAATCCAATTGAGAATCTGTGGCAAGACTTGAAAATTGCTTTTAACAGACACTCTCCATCCAATCTGACAGAGCTTGAGATATTTTGCAAAGAAGAATGGGCAAAAATGTCCCTCTCTAGATGTGCAAAGCTGGTAGAGACATCTCCAAAAAGACTTGCAGCTGTAATTCCAGCGAAAGGAGGTTCTACAAAGTATTGACTCAGGGAGGCTGAATACAGATTCACGCCACACTTTTCACATATTTATTGGAAAAAAAAATTTTAAACCATTTATCATTTTCCTTCTACTTCACAATTATGTGGCACTTTGTGTTGGTCTGTCACAAAAAAATCCCAATAAAATACATTTACATTTTTGGATGTAACACGACAAAATGTGGAAATGTTTGAAGGGGTGTGAATACTTTTTCAAGGCACTGTAGGTAAGTACTGCAGCAGGGGAGCACGGCTGAAGCATAGCGACCTATTGCTTGAATGCCAAGTCATCTGTTGCTTTAAAATTTTAGATGGCGCTAATCAAGAGCTTTCTCCTAACTGGCCCTGCTCCCCGGAGAGAAGTCCCAGTGCTGAATCCCAGGAGAAGAAAGCCTACAATCATTACATTTCACTGCATTTAGGGAAACAATAAAACAAATGCATTATGTGTGTTTTCATACATAATGCAGTTTTTATAATAAAACTTAATTTTTGATGACATTTTTTTCATGTGCAGTTGTACACAGGAATTTCTGTGCTTTTTCGGTTTATTTTGCTGTGATACATGTTAGATGTGTCTGACCCTTTTCTGTGTGCTCAGCATATATGTCTGCATTTAATACAATTCAGTGGAAACATGCATTCTAAACACAAGCGTGACACGTCAGTGTGACTGTGATGCGTTTGACATCTGCATTAGCGTCAATTCAGAAGGCCACATGAGTCATTTTACATGCGTTTGTTATTTTATCTTTTATCAACCCATACACAAAAATAAATATCACTCTCGTGAGAAATCGTTCTTTTTCTGCATGAGATCAGATACCGAACACCTCGATTACTCCAGTATTTTAGCTCACAAGTCAGTATTTTATCTCCACCTGGAACAGCTCATTTTTCTGCTCTCTTCAATACTTAACCTCATAGAAGGTGATTCATTGTTAACACTAGACAAAAAGACAACAATGTTAAAAAAAAATACAAAAAGCGATATCATATGAGTGCGGAAAATTCAGTAGATCTGTGCCGTTTAAGTGGTTGTAAACCCTGTTACACCGCTTTTACCTACAGGTAAGCCAATAGGCGTGCGCACAGGGTGTGCCGGGTGTGCCCAGGCACACCCTAATCACCCCATGCGCATTAGTGCTATCGCTCTGTGTAGCAGCAGGAACATGGTAAAGATCTCCCTCTTACCTGCTCTGCCATAAGAAAAGTGTTTATGCTCTTCTCTTTCACTGTGTCGGCAGGGGGATCAATGTCCCGGGTTCCTATATATGTAGACATATAGAGCTTAAGGGTGCACACCCTAATGCAATAGGCTGCGCACACCTATGGGTAAGCCTATAATAAGGCTTACCTGTAGGTACCTTCAATATCTCCTAAACTTGCACGGTTTAGGAGATATTCACTGTATCCGCATGTGCCAACGTCATCGGCACATATAATTGAAAGCATTTTGTTATATATAAATCTTTGGTAAGTGCCTGTTGATCCTGACAGAAATTTTGTGAGCTGAGCTGATAACTTCTTGTGTTCTCTGCCTCAAGTTTAGGAGCTGCTAGTTTACATGAAGCCTAAGTGCACTGTCCCGAGCCGCACAGGGGATCAGTCCATAACCCAGCATCTGGATCGCTGAGAGTGTGGCGGCTCTTCCTAGGGGCTGAGCCGCTGCCTGATGTCCCAGTGCCAAGAAAGGTCCACCACACCGATGACACCACCAGAGGATCCAGGTCACAACAGGGCGCGTTTCAAGGAAATCTTTTGGGCGTTTCAAGGAACTCTTCCTCTTCTTCAGCTCATATATACAGTACAGTGAGTGCTGTCACCTTAGGACAGGAAGTTTGTTACAGATGAAAATAAAGGAAAACAACCTAACAAAAAAAAATGCAGCTACGGCATTTAAAGCGGAGCTCCACCCAAAAGGGGAAGCCCCGCTTGTCTGCCTACTCCCCCCCCCAAAAGGTGCCAAATGTGGCAGTGGAAGGGGGGGGAGCGGGTGCCTGGTTTTGAGCCAGAAGTTCACCCCCCTCTTTCCCCTGCAGCCTTCTGGGACACTTCACAGATCCCAGAAGACTGCAGCCCCTTTACAAAGCACAGAGCTTCACGCATGTGCAATAGGAAACCGCAATGCTTCACTGCCGGTTTCCCTTAGTCAAGATGGCGCCGCCAGCACCCAATAGCCGATTGAAGAATCGGCTCGGATGAGGACACCGCTGGATGCTCGGACAGGTAAGTGCTCTAATATTAAAAGTCAGCAGCTACAGTATTTGTAGCTTCTGACTTAAATTTTTTTTTGTTGGGGGGGAGCACCTACTTAAAGCGGTTGTATACCCACAGAAAAAATAAAAAATAAATAAATGAAAATAAAAAACCTGTAAGGGAAAGGCATAATGAGCTAGTAGGCACTGCCTACTAGCTCATTATGAAATACTTACCTTCGATCGAGGCATTGGCATCGGATCCCGGTCACCGCCGAGGGAGCTGACATTTTCCCCTAGAGGTGTCTTCCGAGTTCGCGGCTTCCTTGCTGTGAGTGGCCGGAACCGCGATGACGTCACTCCCATGCATGCGCGCGGGAGTCTTCAGCATCCAACAGCATCCGCTGGACCTTCAGCTGGCCCTTCAGAACGCATGCGCCGCTGATGTCAGCGGCTGCATGCAAGGTGAATATCTCCTAAACCGTAGAGGTTTAGGAGATATTCACTTTACCTACAGGTAAGCCTTATTATAGGCTTACCTGTAGGTAAAAATAGGGTATACAACCACTTTAAGGGATGGAAGCTGCAATATATTACATTCACACTAATGCTTCTGTTACATTGGCTTCATATGGTGCCAGTTATTCTGTATGGTACCCTAACCTAACCTAACATGCCAACAGAAGCGTGTGTTATACTCCTGGGAGAGAGGGGCTTACTCTTCCAGGGCCAGGAGGATGGAAATTGTCCACTATCTGTGCAAAGGACAGTATGGGGTGGGCTGTACAGCTGGTACAGCCCGGTATCCTGCATGTCTTTGGGCCGGAATCCAGCTGCATGTGACGGCCAGATGTGCGAGCGAGCCGCCCCCCGCCTACATGTGGGAAGTGATGTCACCAGCTCCACCTCATCCAATTAAAGGAACACCTTGCATTCATTGAGAACAATACAAATCGTTCTGTGAATGGTGCCTGTTTGGCCGCCTGTGCTACTGTAGCTATGCAGACAGGCATGGGACCTGGAAGCTAACGGTGATCATTGAATTATAATGACAAAAAATTATTATCATGGTGACCCCAATCTGTTAAGAGACAATCGTATGCCTGGAAATACAACATTTGGCGCCATATGTCTGGAATCACAGAACGCAGTTTGGCATTTAGCATGCAATTTAATTTCTCATAATGCTTTTGTCAAATGCATCCCATTAACGTGCATTGTGGGTGCATTTGCCGCGTGTTTCCATAGAGCTCAATTACACTTAGGCAGGGTCTGGAATAGTGTGAATGGGACCCTAAGGCCAATGGGCCCCAGCTGAAGGCCTGATGTAGAAGACAGAGCTCACTCTGCAACAGGTAGCTTCTCCCATGTCAGAAGCATATGGCAGCCACACTGCCTCTGTCTATGTTTGCTTAGCAAACAAGTATGATTTACTGCATGTGTGTCACAGCATCTGCGACGGGATGAGGGGGGGGGGGACGCCATTGCCATAATGGCAGAATAATGATCGACTAATGAAGTTCTTATCGAATTCAAATGTCCCATCCTTATGAAAACCAAACAAATTCATCATGATTAATACTGCTGGTCCTGGCACTGCCTAATTAATTGATAATGAGGACGTAGTTATTTATAGGGGGGAACAAGTCCTTATGGGGATTAACCCTCTCCATACTGCCAGCTGGGAATGTGGCAATATGTTACTGGGATGAGAATCTAGTAATGTGCATTTGTGAATGATCATTTCAGAAGGTTAGATAAGAACAGAAGATGTTTAAAATGAAGATGTCACAGTGTGGTGATGGCCTAATGAAACGCACAGCTGACTTCAATTGCAATCCTAAGAAAAAAAAAAAAAAACCCTGTTATTTTGATCTTCTTGATTAAGCCAGAGATGCTTTTGTGTTTTTTGTACACGTTTTAAAGAAAAAAAATGAAGGCTTGAAGATTACTTAAAACCCCCAAATAAATCACCATTTTACTTCCCTTTACCATGTGATCTGTGATGTCGCTTGCAAGACCCAGTAATTTCATCTACTGCACCAGCAGTTTCTTGATATAAAAGTCTTCTTGTGAGAGTAAACTCCCATGGTTGACATTTACGTAAGCCTATAATAAGGCTTACTTATAGGTACAGTAAATATCTCCTAAACGTGCGCCTTTTGAAGATATTTACTTGTGAATGGGCCAGTGACGTCACCCACGCATGCCTTCTAAAGGAACAGCCACTCGTTGTGGATGGGCCCCTGGGAGTGACAGCATTGTGGCGCGGCCAATCAGGCGGCCAGAGGACACGAACCCAGAAGGAAGAAAGGATGAAGATGGAAGCACTGCCAACGGTGACAGTGCATCGCTGGAGGACTTTGTTTTAGGGTTAGCTTCACATAATGTGCTAGTATGCGATTCGTGAAACGCGTTAATCTTGCCATGCCTGCATAGAGGTCTCATGATGTCTTATGATGTATCTTGATGGATTTTTATCTTCAATAAAGTAATCATCACTGCTTCATACCTGGGAGTGCGGTCAACCATTGGCTCTTATTCAGGCTGCGGACTGGACCTGCACCACAAGGTTAGACATCATGAGACCTCTATGCAGCCATGGCAAGATTAACGCGTTTCACGGATCAAGGTTAAGATTATGACTAAGCGAACCTTGGTTCGTGAAGGCTTATAAATCCTCATTTACCCACAGCATCCCTGGTATACAGACAACGGCCATTCTTACTGAGGGCATCTGAAGCCCGCTCGTACTTGCTTCAGGGATTTGGTGCAGCTGGCTACCCAGCATGCACCTCCCGATCTCGGGTCTGAACAGCCCAGACACAGCACGGCGCAATGTGTCGAATGCAAGTTGCCATATCAATTGCATGTCATCGTAAGTTCCTGCCACTTTGTTTTGTGGCAAACTGTCAAAACACAACCTGGAAGGAAGGTAACTGCGGTCGGTGAAAGCAGCAAGCCCCGCAGCAATATAAAAAATTAAATACTAATCGGTAAATGTTTTGGAGACTTAGATGGGCAATGTGAAAGATTACATTTTTTAGATTACTCTTTTTAGGGATACCTTCTCCGCCACCGCTCGGTACCCGGTATAATGACAAAAGAGAGTCCACAGTTCAAAAATGGTGCCTAACTCCACCTGGCATTGCATCATTTTTCCAGTTTTGAAATAACGCAATGCCAGAAGCGGAGAATGCCCGTTGACTCCTGGGGTGGAAATGACATTGGCCTGAAGTGGCGGGATATTTGAACGAAAGACATTTTTAAACAAAACCAATAAAAAAAAATTATTCAAAAATTAATGGCACAGGGATCAGCTGCCAGTGGGGCCATGGTTGCTAAAAAGGGTGGAACTCCGCTTTAATATAAATTTGGAAATTCTATTTTTCTATCTTGTTTTCTATTTTTAAAGTAAAAGGGACCAGGTGCGCTTCTCAATTAGTAACCAATATTCACATTTAAAGAGGAAATAAACCCTGCAAAGGTAAAGCATAATGGGCTACTTGTAGACTGAGAGGGTAGCAGGTAGGATCACACCCCCTCTCCACATACCCCCCCACCCTCCTCTTCTTTCTGTCCCCCCCCCCCTCTTTTTTCCCCCTTCCTACCCTGTGTTCTTTTTCTTCTCTTGATACAATCTGAGCCCTGTAACTGGATGGACATGGTGCTTGGTTCGGATAGTAATGTTCCGATACTGAGCTTTGTCCCTAGCCACAGTTGAGAACAAGTGGGTAAAGATGAACTAATATATCTATGCTCTGGCAGGTGGTTTTGGAAAAATTCTGAAATAGTAATAATCTATCCGGAGAGGAGTCATATTGAAATGAGGAGCACATAAACCCTAGAGCAGGGGCCAAGTTCTTTCTTTATTACGTAAATAAGATACATATGGAACTTGAGTATATGCTGGATAATTACTATACTCCGAACATGCAAATTATTGCATGAAAAACTTCTAATGGAACCTGTTACTCATGTTGTTACATTGTTGTATTGTTACACTGTGTTGTATACTTCTTGAAATACATAATAAAATCTTTATGAAGAAGAAAGCATAATGGGCTACTATGCATCGCATAGTAGCCGATTATGTGTCACTTACCTGAAACCGAAGCCTGTGATGTCCCTGATGTCCCCGCTGGCTGGAAGCGTCCATCTTCAGCCCTCTTCCCTCCAGGGCTGCGAACTCCAGCTCTGTGACTGGCCGGAGTCGCGTGACGTCACTCCCGCGCACGCGCAGAAGAACTCATCGTACGGGGAATTGTAAATATCTCCTAAACTGTGTAGGTTTAGGAGATATTTCCAGCATCTACAGGTAAGCCTTAATCTAAGCTTACCTGTAGGTGAAAGTGGTTGTATAGTGTGCACAACCACTTTAAGTGTCTGAAATCTTGAAAACTCATAAAAATTTGAACTTAAGTCCATCAAAATGAAACATAAACTCTAAAAAGTAAAAGTAAATAAATGTCCATATAAACAATACATTTCCCGGAGACTGAGTGTGCAGAGACGACAAAACATACAGTGGCAAGGCGCTCTCATAAATCCTTTCCCACTGTAAATCACACCTCTTACCAGAAGCTGTGGATCTCAAATAATAGAGATCAAAATCATTTTGTTCTCCACATACTTCTGTGTTATTCAGAGAGGATAGACTGTCATCCCTAGGGAGGGTTCAGCGTTGTTAAACGAACGCCTTTTCCACTGGTAGTCTCAGCATGTATGGAACAACGATCCTCACGTTTATCATGTGAAGGAAGAGGTAGGCAATTCATAGTGTAGCATATAAAACAATCCAATTCATTAAAAGATAGTTGGACTTACAATCAGGATGATAAAAACCAGCGTTTTTATCAGCGGACCTCACAAGCCAGCTCGTGTGCACAAACGTCTCAGATGTGGCTCCACCCAACGCATTTCCCCATAATAGTTGTCAACTTGGAAAGGAGGCTCATCTGGGACGTCTCTACCTTTGTCTTTTTGTTAGGCAGGAGTGGCACTGGAAGTCCCTTACAGGTATATATCCTATATTGTGTCACCGATGAGACTATAATCCAAGTGCTTTTTTAAAAAGAAACATTTCACTGTAGGTAAAGTATATTAGAAAGAGTCCTCTCCTCCCTCCAAGATTACTTATACCTCTTAAAAATAATAATAATTTGAGGTATTTAAAAAAAAATTTAAAATTATACCAAAAAAATTTAAAAAATGGTTTACTTCATATTCAAACGTTTACCTATAATGGCTATATGAGTGAAGATATAGTAGATTTGTTATATTCCCAGGTATATGACTGCACCGAAACTTCCGCGCCAACAAAATAAATTATTAACCCCAAGTTTATCATAAAGGTCTTCATATACATAATCAGATTACTTGATGGGTTCCTGATGATTTCTATTTGACCTCTTTTGTCACTATATGATAAATAATTTTTAATCCATACAAGCAATCATATTTGTGATTAGTTAGGTGCCTTTGTTCTATCAAGAACATATGAACATAATACTGATCATAGGATATGAAAAGGAAAATTCTGCATGATGGCAACATAGCACTCCTTCTGTCAACAAAGTGCTTCCATTGATAATATAGCAGTTTTTCCAATGTCTGTCCGTCCATTCTTTTCTTTGATAATATAGCAGTCTCTCCAATGTCTGTTCTTTGATAACTTAGTCTCTCCAATGCCTGTCCTTTCTTTGACAACATAGTAGCCTTGCCATTGTTCAGACATCCATCCTTTTTTTGATCATACAGTCTCTCCAATATCCATCTTTCCTTTTTTTTGATAATAACAAATACATTTGCAGCGCTAATAAGAATGGTCGCTAGATGATGAGACCGTATAAAGTGATGTGAAAAATTGAAAAGATGTAAATTATTTACATACACATATAATAAACCATGTGTAAAAACATATATAAATTATGGTGATAAACTTAATAAAGTCCACAACGTGATGAATGTAAAAAAGTATAAAAACACAAAGTCCACAGATGAAGACTAGGGTATTTGTGTTAATCCAGGTGAACGGATGACCTCCTTATGACATCAATGGGAGGACAAGTGAGAATAGTAGATATGGGAGATAGCCACCACCAACATTGAGAAGGCTTACCGGAACTATCAGATTTAAAAGGACATACGCCTGATGAGTTGTCAAGGCTTGTGGTGAAAACACACCAGTAGATAGGAACATCCACGTCTGCAGCCACTGGCACGAGTGAATGGTGGTCACACTGTCCTTCAAATGGTTCCCAGTAGATAAATGATCTCAGCAGGAGGTTAACCGAATCTTTCCCATAAGCTCACAAGATGCAACCAAAAACAAAACAAAGTTCCACATAGTGTAACAAAGAGTATTTATAAAAAATTGGGAATACTCACATTTGAGAAGATCTAAAAGCGCTTGTAAAAATGACTGAAGAGTAACGCAATGGCATCAGCAAGGCTCGTTCTGATGCGTTTTGTCTAAAGAGCAGTCTCTCCAAAATTCATCTTTCCTTTCTTTGATAACACAGCAGTCTCCAACTTCTGTCTTTTGTTTTTTTATAACATAGCAGTCTCTCCAATATTCATCTTTCCTTTCTTTGATAACATAGCAATCTCTTCATTGTCCATCCATCCTTTCTTTGATAACATAGTGTAGCAGTCCCTCCAGTGGCTATCCTTCATTTGATAACATAGCAGTCTGTCTGATGTCCAACCTTTGTTTAATAACATAGCAGTCTTTCCATTGTCCACCCGCCCATTCTTTCATAACATAGCAATCTCTGCAATGTCCATTCTTTCTTTGATAACATAGCAGTTTCTCCAATGTCTATTCTTTCTTTGATAACAAATCAATCTCTATAATATCCGTCTTTCCTTTCTTTGATAAAAATAGCATTCTCTCCAATACCTAACCTTAATTTCTTTGATAACATAGCAGTCTCTCCAATGTCTGTCCGTTAATTATTTTGATAACATAGCAGTCTCTCCAATATCCATCTTTCCTTTTTTTTTAAAACACAGCAGTCTCTCCAAAGTCCATCTTTCTTTTCTTTGGTCACATAGTGGTCTGTTCAATGTCCACCTATCCTTTCTTTGATAACATACCAGTCTTTCTAATGTCTATCTGTTTAGCTATCTGTCCATCCATCTATAAGTCCATCCATCGTGTCTCAGTTCTGAAATACTGGAACACTAAACAATATGTATTCTGTACATGTGAAAACAGTTAGCCTTTTGTCCTCCCTATTTCTTCCATTCCTGACTTTATTTTCAGATTCTAATTTTGGAAAATAAAATTATTGAAACAAAAAAAAAGCAATTCTGCTGACAAGTGCAGAAATTTCCTGAAATAGCCTGCAGAAATTCCCCTCTCCTGACTGCAATAAATATAAATGTAATAGTTTTTTATTTTGTGCGCCTGTTGCAAGTGCTGTTCTGCTGCGCTCTGGCGAATGGTACAAACACATAATATTTTACTGGCCTCGGATTAGACGAAAATGTGGCAACATATGGGTACGCTAATTCTAAAGAATCAAAAACCTTTTTAACAGCTTCAGCTGGGAGGAAAGTAATAGGAAATCTATGTAGCAAAGGCTGGAAAATACAGCAGAGGAACACAGGAATTGATCTCGCTCTTTCCACATAAAAAATCCTTCGTTTTGCGAAACGCTACTTCAGCGACTCGAACAGAATGAGGACAAGACTGACACAATGCATGGCGTCTCAGGAAAGGAACCAGCTCAATACACTTTGAAAAGCAGCAATGTTTTTTTTTTCTTCATTTTCCGTTCTCGTTATTTTCTTTTGTCTGCTGTCTCTTTTCTCTCTTTTTAACAGCTCTGATCCAGCTTTAGAAAGCCTGGTAGAGCAAAGTTGATACCTTTTGGTATAAAATAGGTGAAGTTTATGGTGCAGGAGTTTTTTAAAAATTGGCATTTTTTTTCTCCAAAGTCAGTCGCATGTATATTTCATTAGTACGTATCTAATCGTCAACGCTGCATAATAATGTTTAGTATGGTAATTTTTACCCCCCAGAATCACAACACTTATGCCGTGTACACACGAGCGGACTTTTCGATTGGACTGGTCCGACGGTCTATCCAACGGACTTTCGGCGGACTTCCGACGGACTTTCCTAATGAACGAACTTGCCTACACACGATCACACCAAAGTCCTACGGATTTGTACGTGATGACATACGAGCAGACTAAAATAAGGAAGTTGATAGCCAGTAGCCAATAGCTGCTCTAGCATCGGTTTTAGACCGTCGGACTAGCATACAGACGAGCGGATTTTTTGACCGGACTCGAGTTCGTCGGAAAGATTTGAAACATGTTTTATTTCTAGGTCCGTCTGACTTTTGGGGAAAAAAAAGTCCGCTGGAGCCCACACACGATCGAATTATCCGACGGAGTCCGGTCCGCCGGACCAAGTCTGCCGGAAAGTCCGCTCGTGTGTACACAGCATTAGCCTACCCTAATCCTAAGCATTACTATTATGCCCTGTACACACGGCCGAACATTGATCAGACATTCCGACAACAAAATCCATGGATTTTTTTCCGTCGGATGTTGGCTCAAACTTGTCTTACATACACACAGTCACACAAAGTTGACAGAAAATTCGATCATTCTGAACGCGGTGACGTAAAACACGTAGGTCGGAGCTATAAACAGGGCAGTAGCCAATAGCTTTCGTTTCTCAATTTATTCTGAGCATGCGTGTCACTTTGTGCATCGGATTTGTGTACACACGATCGGATTTTCCGACAACGGATTCTGTTGTCGGAAAATTTTATAGCAAGCTCTCAAACTTTGTGTGTCGGAAATTCCTATGGAAAATGTGTGATGGAGCCTACACACGGTCGGAATTTCCGACAACAAGGACCTATCACACATTTTCCATCGGAAAATCCTATCGTGTGTACAGGGCATTCCACTAAAACACAAGCCAGTCCTTAAGGTGACGCTCTTGCCTCCACAAAAAAAAAATATCAAAAACATGGTTACAGTACGGCTGCTTTCACACTGGGGCGGTAGGGGGCCTATTTTTAGCGCTGCTTTACCGCTGGTGGCCGAAAAAGGGTTAAAACCGCTCGTATAGCGGTATTGCCGCTGTATAGCCGCTGTATAGCCGCGCTGTCCCATTGATTTCAATGGGCAGGAGCGGTTTAGGAGCAGTGAATACAACGCTCCTTCACCGCTCCAAAGATGCGGCTGGCAGGAGTTTTTTTCTTCTCCTGTCAGCGCACCGCTTCAGTGTGAAAGCCCTCGGGCTTTTACACTGAACAAACAGCAGTGGCTGTTTTGGGTGGGTTTGCAGGCACTATTTTTAGCGCAATAACGCCTGCAAACCGCCCCAGTGTGAAAGGGGTCTAATAGAAGATTCTGAATACTTACCTTTCTGGTGGGAGGCAAATCTGAATTCGGCTGTCTACAAATTTTAGTAGAATCTTTGGCAGTTATCACTTTTAGGGATCTTCAATGCCTTTGTGCTATGCCACACACTGGTTCTCTCTGCTGAGCCTAGGTCATTACAGGACACAGGAGTGATGTAGGGACCAGAGAAACTACTGAGTGCAGTAGGGACCAGGCATCCAACACACCAGAAAGTGTGTTGGATTTGAAGGTCCCGACAGAGGCTTCAGAGATAAGTGGCATGAAAACCATTTGAGTATCCTAAAATATCAACACATCTAATAACAGATGAGCATTTGAGTTTAATCCCCTAGTGAAGATTGAGGATTTCACATTTGTATTGACAGTCCCATTTTATAGGTGGACAGGCCATGTAGATCTTTGCTTTAAGCCAGGTTAATGCATTCATGAACCAGCTTGAGGATCTTACTTGTAGGTGACTTTCCTGCCTTTTTAAAGCAGTAGTAAAGTTCTCAAAAAAAAAAAAAGTCATCATGTGCTAGTATACACCGCAAATTTCTTTCCTGCAACCCCCGGGGAATTAGCAATTGTCTTCTCCTTGCAAGGGAAGCTGCCCCCAAGCAGCCACTAGCGGTAATCACAAGAGAATCCGTCAGGCTGGTTGTACCCAAGTTGATCGATCAATCATTTTGGTATATTCAGCCAGCCCATTAACAGTTCGAATTTGGAACCAAGTATGGCTGGCCTAAGAGGACTTGAGTACTTTTCAAGACCAGTTTAATCAGAAGGGCAAATGGGAAGACGATATGAAAATTCAACTCTATTTTTACATTAAAAAAATTTTTTTGAACACTATATTTAAAGTGGTTGTACACCCTGTACAATCACTTTTACCTACAGGTAAGCCTATATTAAGGCTTACCTGTAGGTGCTTGAAATATCTCCTAAACCTGCACGGTTTAGGAGATATTTATAAAAAAGTTGCGAGCCGATGACTACGAGCGACCAGTCACAGAGCCGGAGTTTACGGCCCCGGAAGGAAGAGGGGTGAAGATGGACGCTCGCTGCTAGTGGGGACAGCAGTGACATCGCAGGCTTCGGTTTCAGGTAAGTGACACATAATGGGGAGATGCAGAGTAGCTCATTATGCTTTACCTTTGCAGGGAAATAAAGAGGAAGTAAAACCCACCAGGGTTTACTTCCTTTTTAAGAAAGAATCAAGCCTATGGGGTTGAGAATTCAGATCTTTCCTAATTTACTTACAGTGTCTGAAGATTTGAAAAAGAGATGGGAGAAGGCCCTCACCGATTTTTCTAAGGAGATGATAGGTTTATTGTCGGGTAAATACCAGAAACAACTTGAAATTATTGATGCAGAGATTCAAAATCTTCCTGTTTAGGTATCTCTATTCAAATCTCTACCTAGTTTTTCTGAACAGGAAAAAAAAAAACTTAGGGAAGGGTTGGATCTATACAATAAACAAATCTTAGGAAAATAAATATATGAAGGATAAGAAGGCTTTTCCTGAAGGCATAATGAATAAATTAATGGTGCGCTTATTCTCCAACCTGTGTGAATCGATCAAACTATTGTAATAAACCAAAAACAAATTATTAAATTCTAAAATCCTAAACATCCATATATTAGTGCTTGAATTCAGTGTAGCACACAGCAAATTCATATATAGATCAAATATCAAAAAATATGTAGATAATATATTACATCAAAAAAGTAAAATATGCAAAAGTCCTAAAATTAGAGTAGGTCATCCGATAGCACAAAAAAAGTCTCTGCTCCAGTGCGTGCTCACAATGTGCTAATTTCTGTGAAAAGCAGAAACCTCCATCAGCCACCTTGTGTGAATTGGCCGCTGACCTTCAGGGTATGACCAATATACAGTGTCTTGCAAAAGTATTCACCCCCCTTGGCTTTTTACCTGTTTTGTTACATTACAGCCTTTAGTTCAATATTTAAAATCTGAATCATATGTAATGGATCAGAACACAATAGTCTAAGTTGGTGAAGTAAAATTAGAAAAATATATACATAAAACTATTTTTCAGAAATAAAAAACTGATAATTGGCATGTGCGTATGTATTCACCCCATTTGTTAAGAAGCCCATAAAAAGCTCTGGTGAAACCAAATACCTTCAGAAGTCACATAATTAGTGAAATTATGTCCACCTGTGTGCAATCTAAGTGTCACATAATCTGTCATTACATATACACACCTTTTTGAAATGCCCCAGAGGCTGCAAAACTTAAGCAAGAGGCACCACTAACCAAACACTGCCATGAAGACCAAGGAGCTCTCCAAACAAGTAAGGGACAATGTTGTTGAGAAGTACAAGTCAGGGTTAGGTTATAAAAAAATATCCAAATCTTTGATGATCCCTAGGAGCTCCATCAAATCTATCATAACCAAATGGAAAGAACATGGCAAAACAGCAAACCTGCCAAGAGACGGCCGCACACCAAAACTCACGGACCGGGCAAGGAGGACATTAATCAGAGAGGCAGCACAGAGACCTCAGGTAACCCTGGAGGAGCTGCAGAGTTCCACAGCAGAGACTGGAGTATCTGTACATATGATGACAATAAGCTGTACGCTCCATAGAGTTGGGCTTTATGGCAGAGTGGCCAGAAGAAAGCCATTACTTTCAGCAAAAAACAAAATGGCACATTTTGAGTTTGCGAAAAGGCATGTGGGAGACTCCCAAAATGTATGGAGGAAGGTGCTCTGTTCTGATGAGACTAAAATTTAACTTTTTGGCCATCAAAAAAAAAAGGCTATGTCTGGCGCAAACCCAACACATCACATCGCCCAAAGAACACCATCCCCACAGTGAAACATGGTGGTGGCAGCATCATTCTGTGGGTATGTTTTTCAGCAGTCGAGACTGGGAAACCGGTCAGGGTTGAGGGAAAGATGGATGGCACTAAATACAGGGATATTCTTGAGCAAAACCTGTACCACCCTGTGTGTGATTTGAGGCTAGAACAGAGGGTCACCTTCCAGCAGGACAATGACCCCAAACACACTGCTAAAGTAACACTTGAGTGGTTTAAGGGGAAACATGTAAATGTGTTGGAATGGCCTAGTCAAAGCCCAGACCTCAATCCAATAGAAAATCTGTGGTCAGACTTAAAGATTGCTGTTCACAAGTGCAAACCATCCAACTTGAGGAACTGGAGCAGTTTTGCAAGGAGGAATGGGCAAAAATCCCAGTGGCAAGATGTGGCAAGCTCATAGAGACTTATCCAAAGTGACTTGGAGCTGTGATAGCCGCAAAAGGTGGCTCTACAAAGTATTGACTTTAATAGTTATGCACATTGACTTTTTCTGTTATTTTGTCCTATTTGTTGTTTGATTCACAATAAAAAAAAAAAAAAAAATCTTCAAAGTTGTGAGCATGTTCTGTAAATGAAACGATGCAAATCCTCAAACAATCCATATTAATTCCGGGTTGTGAGGCAACAAAACATGAAAAATGCCAAGGGGGTGAATACTTTTGCAAGGCACTGTAGGTCAAACAGAGTCTTTTTTTGATGAAATGATCTTCAGATTCTATAGGTGTTGACCTGATGTGATCCAGAGAACATCCGTGGTCCCCGTTAAGGGTTAGCAGAACCCACTTCTTATCATCTCCTGTTAAATCGGGGTATAAAAGAACATTTCATTGCGCAGTATTGCTTGAAATACTTCCGTTTTTTTGTTTAGATACAAAAACAAATTTATGTGACAGCTCCTTTGCCTTCTCACCGTTAATCCTGGTCTACAAGACCCTAGAAATTACATCACTAGCTCCACCGGATGTGTTGCATCACTTGTCATGTGACTTCTTCAAGGGATGACTGAATTTCGGGCCCTGAGAGACTTGTTGGAGGAGGGAGGGTGACACCACTGGTATGATTGATCAAATCAATTTGGGGGAATAGCTGGAGATGAATAAGGGAGAGACATCTTTATCCCATACATTACGCAATACATCACATAAATTCCTCTCTTATTACCAATCAGAGTGTTTCCACATTTCTTTGAGTGGTAATGAAGGAAATTGAATCCATCAGAATTTCCAAAAATACACCCAGCAACCTTACTGGGCCTCAATTGGCAGCATTGGAGAAGTCGATGAACAACTTAAATATCACAGTGAAACCGCCCGATAAAGGGGAAAATACGGTTATTATGGATAATTCACAACATGAACGAATGTGTATGAGGATCTTGACCAATGCAAATTGGTATCATCCCATTTCTCCTCTGCTTATCAATGGATTTAATACCTACATTTAATACATATTTTTTAAGTTAATTGATCAGGCTTGTGAGCAGGGAACCATTTCCAAAACTATTTGGGAATTTCTGCGTACTGTACTAAATTTCCAAAAATTGGTGCTGTTAAAGTCCCCTTCTCTTGTTCTCTCTTTTACCTCTATCAATATTGGAATGTTGGCTAAGGGGAGAACCTCTGGGGGTCCTAGTAGATGATAGGCTCAGTAATGGCATGTAATGCCAGGCTGCTGCAAGCAAAGCAAACTGAATATTGGCATTAAAAAGGGGATTCACTCCAGAGATAAAACGATAATTCTCCCTCTCTACAAGACTCTGGTCCGGCCACATCTTGAATATGCCATCCGGTTCTGGGCACCAGTCCACAGGAAGGATGTGCTGGAACTGTAAAGAGTCCACAGAAGGGCAACAAAGCTAAGTAAGGGAATGGAGGACCTCAGCCATGGAGAAAGACTACAAGCGTTGAACTTATTCTCCCTGGAGAGGAGACGCTTGAGAGGGGATTTTATATCAATGTACAAATACCGTAACGTATCAAAGAAACTAGTGAAAGGGGATTTAATATGACATGCGGCCATTCACTACAGTTGGAAGAGAAGCGGTTTAACCTTAAACTGCGTAGAGGGTTCTTTACTGTCAGAGCGGTAAGGATGTGAAATTCTCTTCCACAAGCAGTGGTATCAGCAGGGAGCGTCAATAGTTTAGATGGGCACCTCAACGACCACAACATACAGGGGTATACGATGTACTATTGGCATTAACACATATTAGGCTGAACTCGATGGACTAGTGTCTTTTTTTCGACCTCACCAACTATGTAACTATGTATAGACTCAAGTCACACTGTTGAATTTGTACTTGCAATGTTGGATGTCTCAGTCTCCTTCTGCACAATGTGGTTCCATCCGTTGGCCACTTTGCCATACTTTGTTCTGTAGTGCTTAACAAAATTGATTTGGAATGGGACTTTTAAGGCACAGATATCAGTACACAGATTATAAAAATCATACAAATTTTATTCAACAAATCTCAATAAAATCACATAAAAACAAGAGAATGTGCATAATATCGTTCATGATGCTATTTGGGTACAAGTTTCTCATGTTCCAACGCATTTCTGAGAAAAATACATGCAAACCAAGTATATTGGTTTATTATTATGTAATTGTTGAGACATCACACTGGTGAAATGCACCTACATTGCCACACAATAGGACAGATCCATCTCAACCTGACAGAATCCACAAATGCACATCCTGAAGGAGCCAGATGTACAGTGCCTTGCAAAAGTATTCACCCCCCTTGGATTTTACCAATTTTGTTACATTACAGCCTTTAGTTCAATGTTTTTTTAATCTGAATTATATGTGATGGATCAGAACACAATAGTCTAAGTTGGTGAAGTAAAATTTGAAAAATATATACATAAAACCATTTTTCAGAAATAAAAAACGTATAATTGGCATGTGCGTATGTATTCACCCCCTTTGTGATGAAGCCCATAAAAAGCTCTGGTGTAACCAATTACCTTCAGAAGTCACATAATTAGTGAAATTATGTCCACCTGTGTGCAATCTAAGTGTCACATGATCTGTCATTACATATATACACCTTTTTGAAAGGTCCCAGAGGCTGCAACACCTAAGCAAGAGGCACCACTAACCAAACACTGCCATGAAGACCAAGGAACTCTCCAAACAAGTAAGGGACAATGTTGTTGAGAAATACAAGTCAGGGTTATGTTATAAAAAAATATCCAAATCTTTCATGATCCCTAGGAGCACCATCAAATCTATCATAACCAAATGGAAAGAACATGGCACAACAGCAAACCTGCCAAGAGACGGCCGCACACCAAAACTCATGGACTGGGCAAGGAGGGCATTAATCAGAGAGGCAGCACAGAGACCTAAGGTAACCCTGGAGGAGCTGCAGAGATTCACAGCAGAGACTGGAGTATCTGTACATAGGACAACAATAAGCCGTACACTCCATAGAGTTGGGCTTTATGGCAGAGTGGCCAGAAGAAAGCCATTACCTTCAGCAAAAAACAAAATGGCACGTTTTGAGTTTGCTAAAAGGCATGTGGGAGACTCCCAAAATGTATGGAGGAAGGTGCTCTGTTCTGATAAGACTAAGATTGAACTTTTTGGCCATCAAAGAAAACACTATGTCTGGCGCAAACCCAACACATCACATCACCCAAAGAACACCATCCCCACAGTGAAACATGGTGGTGGCAGCATCATGCTGTGGGGACGTTTTTCAGCAGTCGGACTGGGAAACTGGTCAGAGTTGTGGGAAAGATGGATGGCGCTAAATACAGGGATATTCTTGAGCAAAACCTGTACCACTCTGTGTGTGATTTGAGGCTAGGACGGAGGTTCACCTTCCAGAAGGAAAATGACCCCAAACACACTGCTAAAGCAACACTTGAGTGGTTTAAGGTGAAACATGTAAATGTGTTGGACTGGCCTAGTCAAAGCCCAGACCTCAATCCATTAGAAAATCTGTGGTCAGACTTAAATATTTCTGTTCACAAGCGCAAACCATCCAACTTGAAGGAGCTTGAGCAGTTTTGCAAGGAGGAATGGGCAAAAATCCCAGTGGTAAGATGTGGCAAGTTCATAAAGACTTATCCAAAGCGACTTGGAGATGTGATAGCCGCAAAAGGCGGCTCTACAAAGTATTGACTGTAGGGGGGTGAATAGTTATGCACATTGACTTTTTCTGTTATGTTGTCCTATTTGTTGTTTGCTTCACAATAAAAAAAAATAAAAATTTTCTAAGTTGTGGGCATATTCTGTGAATTAAATGATGCAAATCCTCAAATGATCCATGTTAATTCCAGGTTTTGAGGCAACAAAACAAGAAAAATGCCAAGGGGGGTGAATACTTTTGCAAGGCACTGTATGAATGTTCTTACTCTGGGGGATGATTGTCTGCTCATTCATACATCTGGCTGCATGGTCCTACCTCATCTGCTAACCTGTTTTCCTGGTAGCATGTAATTGACTTACAATTTTTTTTTTTTTTTTTGGGACAACACAAGATTGCTTTGCTGTCTGAACATATCCCTCTTGGGAGTCTGTGACATTCCACTTTGTGGATTAAAACTGAGCCCTACATTATTGTTTGAGGACATGATGTCTCCATTCCCCTGAAACCACTCCTTTAAGAAGTGCGTTTGCGGATTCTGTCAGGTTGAGATGGATCTGCCCTATTGTGTAGCAGGGTAGGTGCATTCCCCTCAGGGGTGGAACATAATACCTCAAAACCCATTGGAACATGGGAAACTTGCACCCAAACTGCGTCATGATCAGTGCTGTATCCTGGCCTAGGCCAACAAGGCCCAGGCCTAGGGCAGCACTTTGCAGGGGGGCAGCACAGAAAGAGATCCCACTGGCTTGCGCTACACTGTTAGCGTAGCACCAGTCTTATGGGGCGGACTGGGATGAGAGGCAAATTAGTCTAGTGCCCCCATAAAGCAGCCGCACTGCTTCTAGTATGCAGGCGGCCGGCATTCCGCAACTGTTGGGGGGGGGCCACTTCTAATTTTGACTGTCTAATCATCCTGGACCACAAACCTTCCTCACTGTGCTATGTTTTCTGCTGCCCCATTGGCATGGGTTTATCTTCTTAGTCCTCTCCATAAAATTATCAGAAATTTTTGTAGAACTATAGGCAACACTTTTTTTGGGGAGGGTTATAACCTCTGTCAGTTTATTTTTTACCATCCCTGTCCCATTGCAGAGATTTCCCTTCACTTCCTGCCCCATAGCCACACAGGAAGTAAGAGGAAATCTATGCAAATTAAGGGAATCCATTCCCCCCAGGCCCTCAGAACTAGTGTCCCCAATTGAAAATTTCAGGGCAGCTCTTAAACAGCAAGGGGTGTGGCCTTGACAGGAAGGGGTGGATCATATTTAATTTAGGGGGTACACGAGTCAGGCCTAGGGCAGCACAAAACCTAAATACACTACTGGTCATGATCACTATTATAACTGTTCTCTTGATTTATATGTGATTTTAATGAGGTTTGTTGAACAAAATTTGTATGATTTTTATAATCTGTGTACTGATATCTATCCCACTCTAAATCAATTTTGTTAAATGCTTCCAATTGGGGACATGGCATGGTTTATCTTGGGGGGGTCAAAATACTCAATGCTATTGTATTTTGTTCTATAGTGACGCATGGAATCACGGAATGCCGCAAAGGCACCCAACACTCCTGGAAATGTGTTTAATGTGAATATTTTACTGGCAGCTTTGCTATGACGAACGGTGGTGGGTCAGAATTTTTGCAGGGACTTGATTTTTTATTTTTCAAACCAGATTTATTTTCATGCAGATTAACTTTTTTTCCCCCTCTTTTTATTTACGACACATTAAGTAATACTACAGAGGCAATTCCACAGCACCCACTCATGTGCACCCCAGCCATTTAAATGCAGGGCCCTGGCCAAGTCTAAATTTCCGTTGGCACGAAAAGACTTAGCATCCACGTACCTAGTGTTTTGTTTCGTCAATCCCTTCCTTGGCAGAACGGTTTGGTGGGGTGATAACAGCACAAAAGAAGCACGGGGAAGAAAGGGCAAGGGGAAAGCTTCATTTACTTGTTCTTTTGTCTGACGCTCGTTACAATTCCGTGTTTTTGTTTTCTGCCATACAAGTGCGAGTCGGATAAAGAGCAGAATTATAGCGGATTAAACCTGCCTATTATTTTTCTCTACACCGCTCGCGAAAATCTTGTTTAGGTTTTATAAGGTTTGTTAGCTATTGTGGCATTAACCCACCTAAAACCACAGGTTGGAAAAGATAAAGGCACACAAAAAAAAAAATTGCACATTTGATGGAGAACTTTTGGAAAAAAAAGGATGTGGAACTCCCTTCCACAATCGGTGCTGTCAGCAGGAAGTGACAATAATTTAAAAAAGAAACTCTTATGCCCTGTACACACGGTCGGACTTTGTTCGAACATTCCGACAACGAAATCCTAGGATTTTTTCCGACGGATGTTGGCTCAAACTTGTCTTGCATACACACGGTCACACAAAGTTGTCGGAAAATCCGATCATTCTGAACGCGGTGACGTAAACACGTACGCCGGGACTATAAATGGGGCAGTGGCCAATAGCTTTCATCTCTTTATTTATTCTGAGCATGCGTGGCACTTTGTCCATCGGATTTGTGTACACACGATCGGAATTTCCGACAACGGATTTTGTTGTCGGAAAATTTTATATCCTGCTCTCAAACTTTGTGTGTCGGAAAATCTGATGGAAAATGTCCGATGGAGCCCACACACGATCGGAATTTCCGACAACACGCTCCGATCGGTCATTTTCCATTGGAAAATCCATCTGTGTGTACGGGGCATTAGATGGGCATCTTAACAAACGCAATATACAGGGATATGGGATATGGTTTTGACATAAAAACACCCACACTGGTTGAACTGGATGGACTGGTGTCTTTATTCAACCCTACAAAATATGAAACTACCGTATATACTCGAGTATAAGTCAAATTTTTCAGCACATTTTTTTGTGCTGAAAGTGCCCCCCTCGACTTATACTCGAGTCAAGCACTTTTCTGCAGCAAAAAAATTCATTTTCCGAACCGACTTTGGGGCCCCGTATCTCAGGGCCACTTGGTGCTAAGAACCCCAAATTTGGTGTGCAAACCCAGTGGAACTGGTACCATAACATATCCAAAGCTAGGGTTCCTAGCACTAAGTGGCCCTGAGATACAGGGCCCCAAACCCGGTTCGGAAAATGTCATTCTCTGCTGCAGAAAAGTGCTTGACATTTTCTGAACTGATTTTTGGGGCCACTTGGTGCTAGAAACCCCAGCTTTGGACATATTATGGTACCAGTTCCACTGGGTTTGCACACCAAATTTGGGGTTCTTAGCACTAAGTGGCCCCGAGATATGGGGCCCCAAATTTGGTCAACTGTGTCCATCTGCAGCAATGTCATTTCGGGACCCTTTGGGTTCAGAGACCCCAAATTTTGGCTGCAGCTAGGGAGCATTTAGGAACCCTTAACTACTGAGTTTGAAGTTCAGGGGACCTATGGCTGCAAATGGGCACAGTGATGCTGCAAATGGGCATTGTTGACCCTCCTTTCCACTTACAGTAGCTGTGCATTTCTCTCCCTCGTCTTATACTCGGGTCAATAAGTTTTTCCCATTTTTTTTGTGGTAAATTAGGGCCTCGACTTATACTCGGAACGACATATACTCGAGTATATACGGTAAGTACAGTAAAAACTTGGATTGCGAGCATAATTCGTTCCAGAAACATGCTTGCAATCCAAAGCACTTGTATATCAAAGCGAACTTCCCCATAGGAAATAATAGAAATTCAAATGATTCGTTCCACAACCATTTATTCATAGGTCCTTCAGTTTATAGTCCATATAAAAAGATTATAGCAATGTGATTGGTTGTGTAACCATAAAATGTCCATCCACAAATGGAAGCCTCCACAAGGGGATTAGAAGCAAAATCCAGCAGGAGCTCCAGAGTATAAAAGAGAAAAGAGGCGCCTCTAAGTGTAGCAATATGGTTACATTTAATGAAGGTACAACATTTAGCAACTCACATGGTTGATGATTAAAAGGGGCACATCTAAGTATGCAGGCATGGGGGGTAAAGCTGTCCACATAGACCGTCCTCTGTACCGCCGGCTCTCAACGCTGTCAGTTTGCAATCGTGCCTGCGAAGACTACCCTGCAGTAGAGCGATCTGAAAGCGAGGCTTGAACTGCTCATGGAGCACAGCTTGGAAGGGTCAACATTGATGGCAGTGCGGGGGATGGTCTATGTGGACAGCTTTATCCCGGATGCCTGCATACTTAGATGTGCCTGTTGTATTCATCAACCATGTGAGTTGCTAAATGTTGTACCTTCATTAAATGTAACCATATTGCTCCACTTAGAGGCGCCTCTCTTCTCTTTTACACATAGTTGTGACATGATGCTACTTGTGTATCAAGACATCGCTTGTATATCAAGTCAAAATGTTGCTTGTCTTGCAAAACGCTCTCAAACTAAGTTACTCTCAAACCAAGGTTTTACTGTAATGAGTAATTACTAAGTCATAAAACTAGCTAGATACCAGCTTTTATGATTTGTTCTTTGGATGGCATTGCTCGGCAGAGAAGCTAGCAATCTACATCAGCACATTAGAATTTGGCTTAACATAACTTA
The DNA here is from genome assembly GCF_042186555.1 of Aquarana catesbeiana. NCBI lineage: Eukaryota > Metazoa > Chordata > Amphibia > Anura > Ranidae > Aquarana > Aquarana catesbeiana. Next base: position 31,824,654 of record NC_133330.1, read on the forward strand.
AAGCTGAAGTTTATTCCGGTTATATTTTGCCTTCCTTGGTTCTTTCTTTTCCCTCTCATCAGCATGCTAATTAATTATTTCCCATCTTTGTATTATACTTGTATACCTTTATTTAAACCTAGTGATGTAATGACTGTCTCTCTGTACTTCTCTATGCAGAGCAAGCAAAACATTGCTGGTGGGAGAGGCTGGCAGGGTACACATAGCTTCCATAAAACATCACAGCACCCTTCCCCAATACTCCTCTCAAGAGTCTTCAGTCTTGATGCAAGAAGAGGACTGGGCTGGCTCTTTATAGGAGTTATGCAAATATCAAACTGCCTTCATGGGTGGATGCGTGAGCGTTCCTAAGCAGGCTGTATTTGCATGCAGACCACCCCAGGTAACGCCAACATGTGATGCTGAGCCTCCATAATCGAAAGTACTGAAATCCAATAAAAGAAAAAGCCAGGCCAGGTACAATTAGGCTGGGGAGGAAAAAGCTAGATAGTGTTGAACATCCTCAAGCCAGGAAATGAGACAGACTTTAACTGACTTCCTGCAGCTTCTAATGCACATTGTGAGAAGCTCACAGTGTGCACTGAAATCAGAGAAAGTCATTTCAGTACAAGAGAGGAGCCTGTACAACTGTGCAAGACTGAAGGGAAGATGGGGGTTCAGCTTTAAAAAGATTTAATTTTACGAATTAGCTGTTTACGCTCCATCCAAGGTTAGAGCTGCACGAATATTCGTTAAAAAATCACGATCTCGATTCAAACCCCCCCTCACGATCTTAATCCAGCATTTCCACGATTCATACAGCGCAGAGCCGTTCTCTGCTCACTCACAGCTGTCGAAAAAAAAAAATAAAGCCATCAAATGTTTATCAATATTGGTCAGTGCTGGGAGATAACTATAAACAAAGTATCATTTGGTTCTTTTAGATCAAAGGGATGAACGTTGGTCTGTAAATGAGGTCAGTTTAACCTCTTACAGACTAAACCTTTTTCTGAGACTTGTTGCTTACATGTTAAAAGCAGCATTTTTTGCTAGAAAATCACTTAGAACAGTGATGGCGAACCTTGGCACTCCAGGTGTTTTTGAACTACATTTCCCATTATGCTCTTGCACTCTGCAGTGTAGTTGAGCATTATGGGAAATGTAGTTCCAAAACATCTGGAGTGCCAAGGTTCGCCATCACTGACTTAGAACCTCCAAACAATATATGACCCTAGAGAATAAAATGGCGGTTGTTGCAATATTTTAGGTCACACTGTATGTGCGCAGCAGTCTTTCAAATGCAATTTTTTGGGAAAAAATACACTTCAATTAAATAAAAAGAAAATAAACAGTAAAGTTAGCCCAATCTTTTTGTATAATGTGAAAGATGATGTTACGCCGTGAGGATCGTGAGAGAATCTTGATCTTTATTCTAAGCAAAAAAAAAAAAAAAATTGTGATTCTCATTTTAGACAGAATCTTGCAGCTCTATCCAAGGTTGGCCATAGTATTGTCATTTGTCATCCGATGCTTGAATGGCAAAGCCATAAATGCAATAGCTGTGAATAGGGGGTGGAAGGGGGGGGGGGTATTTAGCTCTGTGCAATCTCCAACCCAGTATACAGTCAGAATTTTGGCATAGTTCTAGCAGATGATCCAGATGGCAAGGAGTATGACATGACCATGGGGTCAATTCACAAAGCTTTACCGCATGCGATAAGGGTATCGTATTACTCATTTGCATACATTATCCCATGCAGTAAAGTAAGTCCAATTAAAAAAAGGCAAAAAGCAAAAAAAAAAATAGCGTTTATGTGGTATTTACTGAAAAAAAAAATATGTGTCAGTAAATACAGCATAAAAAGCTCCAATTCGAAAACGGACCAGAGCGTTAAAAAGGATGTGATAATTACAACCAGGGTTTAGCTGGCGGTATCACATGCGGTAATCCACATGTGATACTTCGGGGGGACCCCGAGGCTGTTTCTTGACAAATAGCTGATTGCTAAGGATTCTGCTATGGATTTCAAGGGGAACCCATGCCAATTTTTTTTTTTTTAAATGGCGTGGGGCCCCCCACAAACTCCATACCAGACCCTTATCCGAGCATGCAGCCCAGCAGGTCAGGAAAGGGGGGGGGACAATCGAGCAGGCTGGGAAGCTGGCCGCTGCGTCCTTGACTTGATGACTTATCAGCTGTCAGCGGGCTTCCCTGCTCACAGCTGATTGTAAAAAAGAAAAAGCAGACAATTAACAATTTAAAAAAAAACTGCGTGGGGTCCCCCCCAAAATCCATACCAGACCCTTATCCAAGCATGTAGCCTGGCAGGTCAGGAAAAGGGGGGGATGAGCGAGCGCCCCCCCCCCCCTCCTGAACCATACAAGGCCACATGCCCACAAAATTGGGGGGGTGGGTGCTTTGGGTCAGGGCGGCTCTGCCCCCCCCCCCACTCCAAAGCACCTCTTCCTGACATCCCTGGGCTGTGGTTGTCAGGGTCTGTGATACAAAACACAAGAGACAGTTTTTGACAAGTCCTTTATTAAAAATGGTACCTTCTTCGTCCTGTGTGTATTCTCCATTCGGTGGTTTCTTCTCCCTCCGCTGTCTTCTCCCTCTAGTGTTACTTCTCCTTCTTCTCCCTCCAGTGAGGTCTTCTTCATCTGCCCCACCGCTGCCCTCTAACCAGTCTTCTTCTGACACTGGCCGCCTCTGTTGTGTCGGCTCCCGCTGTCTGCCGTTTCTTAAATAGCCATGGGGCGTGGCCATCCGGTGACGTCACCTGGAGATCCCGTCCCACATCCCAGAGTAGACATCACCGGAGAGAGAAGAGGGAGAAGACACATCGGAGGGAGAAGAGAGCAGAGGAAGAAGAAACCTCTGGAGAGAGAGGAAACACTAGAGGGAGAAGAAACTCCAGAGGAAGACGACACAATTTTTAATAAAGGAATGGTCAAAAACTGTCTCTTGTGTTTTGTAACACTACATTTCTTTTTTTTTTTGGTGAATGGGTAGGGTTACAATGTATGAGGGGGGCCCGGGGTCTGGGGGTCCCCTTGTTCAAGGGGGCTTCCAGATTCCAATAAGCCCCCCCACCCACAGACCCCTACAACTACAGCCCAGGGTTGTCTGGAGGAGGCCCCATCCCAAAGCACCGGCCCCCCCATGTTGAGAACATGTGACCTGGTATGGTTTGGGGGGGCTTGCTCGCCCCCCCCCCACTTTCCTGACCTACTAGGCTGCATGCTCATATAGGGTCTGGTATGGATTTTGAGGGGGAGCCCACGCCGTTTCTTTTGAAAAAAATTAATTGCTGGCTTTTTTTTTTACGACCGCCTGTCAGCGGGGAGGCCTGATGACAGCTGATAAGTCATCAGTTGTTAAGGATGCGGCGGACAAGTTCCCGGCCTGCTGCTTAGCAACCAGCTCAGTGCAGTAAATTACTTCATTGACTACTATGGTAACAGTTAAATCGAACAAATACCGCATGCGGAATTTAACTACAAATTCTTGATGAATTGTACACTTGCACAATTGTTACCGCATGTAGTATTTTACCACATAGGATTAGCCGTCATTAAACTATTAGTGAATCGACCCCCATGTCTGCTATCTTGGTATGGGCAAAGCATGACCAAATCTTTTAGTGTGAGATCTGTTCTAAAACAAGATAGAGCTCAAATGTACGCTTAGAAAAAAATTGCAAAAAAAAATTGTCTTTTTTTTTTGAAGATTTTTCTCATTCTTCCATTACGTAGGTACTTTAAGCCAGGAGATGGGGAACTCAACAGAAGTAGGAATGGGCAAAAAACACATATTAAAATAGAAGTGCACTCTCTTAATCAACATTGACTAGTTTTAATCCTCATGTTGCTAGCATTAGTAAATAGATAAGAAAGTATATTATATTTAGCGGTTTAAAACTTTTTTTTTTACATTTCTTCAGTCCCTTCCTGGTTTCTAGACCTAGGCACATAATGCCATACATTCCAGGAGTCTTCAGAAGGGAAGGAGGGGTTTTCACAGTTAAACACACCCTCCTGTCTGCATGCCAGATGGATTTCAGGAAGTAAATGCTACATGAATCATCTGCCCTTACTCAAGATGGTAGGTTTGCCACCTGTCCGGGATTCACCCGGACCGTTCGGGTTTGGAATCCGGGTTTCAGACTGCTTGAAACCCGGACACATTATTCAGTCTGGACTATGGCCTCCCAGCAGGGTTGCTGGTTGCAGTTTTCTAAGCTGAGAGTGTCTGTTACACTCTCTTCACACTGCCCAAAGCCAGCAACAACCTAACAATCCCCCAAACACACACACGCAGACAGGAGAGGAGAGAGGGCTTGATCTGCACCTTTCTCTCCCGCCCCTACCTCTCTGGGTCTGCCCACACTACAATCCCCGGGGCTGTGCCTCAGAAAAGGATAGTGGGGGCTGGAAATTGGAAGTCTAGCAACCTCAGATACAGCTGGATGAGAAGTGCTGACTGCCAAGGGGTGAGTGAGCTCACCATCCATTCCTGCCTGTGACTGAAGTCTCCCCCCTTCTATCTCCTGCCTCTGAGTGAGTACACTAAGGTAAATCAGTGCACCCCTTACATCAGAGTTCTCCTTCACACCAGAGGCCACAGCATTCCCCCTTAGAGCAAAGTCCTCTCCGTACATCAGAGTGCTCAGTGTTCCCCCCTTAAATCAGGGTTCCCAGAGCATCCCTTAGAGTCCCCAGAATTCGCCCTTACATCAAAGTCTGCAGAGCCCCCCTTACAGTGAAAGGGAACTCTGCAAGTTCAGATGTAAAATGGGAACTCTGTGGACTCTGATGTAAAGGGGGACTCTTGTTATTAATGTCATATGATTAGAAATGTTATTTAATCGCAAAATATATGTATAGTTTATACTATAAAAAAAAAATAGCTGTGCACTGCTAAAGTGTTCGGGTTTGATTTGAAGAAAAGGTGGCAACCCTACAAGATGCATAGTCCCTCCTTGCATCAGGTGTCCCAGCAGAGTCCGTCCTTGCATCAGGTGCCCCCAGCGGAGCCCCCCTTACATCAGATGTCCCCAGCGGAGCCCCCCCCTCACACCAGGAGTCCCCGGCAGAGCCCCCCCTCGCACCAGGAGTCCCCAGCATGCCCCCCCTCACACCAGGAGTCCCCGGCGGAGCCCCCCCTCACATCAGGTGTCCCCAACGGAGCTCCCCCTCACATCAGGAGTCCCCGGCAGAGCCCCCCCTCACATCAGGTGTCCCCAGCGGAGCTCCCCCTCACATCAGGTGTCCCCGGCAGAGCCCCCCTCACATCAGGAGTCCCCGGCGGAGCCCCCCCTCACATCAGGTGTCCCCGGTGGAGCCCCCCTCACATCAGGTGTCCCCAGTGGAGCCCCCCTCACATCAGGAGTCCCCAGCGGAGCTCCCCCTCACATCAGGAGTCCCCAGCGGAGCTCCCCTCACATCAGGAGTCCCCAGCGGAGCTCCCCCTCACATCAGGAGTCCCCAGCGGAGCTCCCCTCACATCAGGAGGCCCCAGCGGAGCCCCCCTCACATCAGGTGTCCCCAGCGGAGCTCCCCCTCACATCAGGTGTCCCCGGTGGAGCCCCCCTCACATCAGGTGTCCCCGGCAGAGCCCCCCCTCACATCAGGTGTCCCCGGCAGAGCCCCCCTCACATCAGGAGTCCCCGGCGGAGCCCCCCCTCACATCAGGTGTCCCCGGTGGAGCCCCCCTCACATCAGGTGTCCCCAGTGGAGCCCCCCTCACATCAGGAGTCCCCAGCGGAGCTCCCCCTCACATCAGGAGTCCCCAGCGGAGCTCCCCCTCACATCAGGAGGCCCCAGCGGAGCCCCCCTCACATCAGGTGTCCCCAGCGGAGCTCCCCCTCACATCAGGTGTCCCCGGTGGAGCCCCCCTCACATCAGGTGTCCCCGGCAGAGCCCCCCCTCACATCAGGTGTCCCCAGTGGAGCCCCCCCTCACATTAGGTGTCCCCAGTGGAGCGCCCCCTCACATTAGGTGTCCCCAGTGGTGCCCCCCTCACATTAGGTGTCCCCAGTGGAGACCCCTCACATCAGGTGTACCCAGTGGAGCCCCCCTTACATCAGATTCCCACAGCGGTGCGCCCCCCCCACCTCAGAGGTGTCCTAGTGTGTCCGCTGGCCGCATGGCTAGAACCCCCGCCCCTTTCCATAACAGACTGGCAGCGGGGCGGGGGGTAGGTGGGGCAACGCAGGAGCTCCATCTAGCCCCCCAGCCGTCTTCCTGAACTTCTTTAAGATGGTGGCCGGCGGAGACAATCTCTCCGCCGGCCGCGGACCTCTAGCGGTGGCGGCGAAAATCGTGAAGAACCGTATTTCTCAGGACATTTCCCGGGACACCACAAATTCGGGAATGGAGTCTATGTCCCGGGAATGTCCCAGGAAATCCGGGACAGTTGGCAACTATGCAAGATGGCCATGGTCAGAAATTCTAGAGAGTGTTTTTCAAAGTGATTTCTCAGCAAAACAAATCGTGGAGACATGAATGGATGAAGGAGTTTGCTTTAAATATTAAAAATGAATCAAATAGCATTTTTGGTTTGTGGTGCTCAGATGCAATGTAGTTCCACTTTAAACAGTACTTTTCATGTACAGTTATAATAAAATATATATAAAAGACTTTAGGGATTAGTTCAGTAACATACATCCAGTAAAGTAGAACTTGTCACAAAATGCAATTGTTCATAACGATGTACTAAATACCGACATTTAATGAGCCATTTATCCTGAAACTTGAGCTGAGCTCTTTCTTATGCTATACATTTTTCAAGTTATACTCCATATCTTCTGTAGGTATTTATGAAACCCAGGAGAACTAAAAAAGCAAAAACCAGAGGGAATGAAGGAAATTAAATTATAAATTAGAAATTCGGTAAGCAGGAAGAAGACAGAAGTGTAAAGAGATACAGAGAGAAGCAAGGAATATATGTCCCGACATGTCTACTCTCTCTAGGCATGATATGATAATCATTCCAAGGCTCACAGATTTCTTTACATGTATCAAGACAGTTCTCGGTGTCAGTGACGATGTGCTCTATATGGCAAAACCTGTGACCCCCTCTCCAAATGATTGAGTTCAAGTGTTTCCAGTGAACATTTTTTAGACATTTTAGACCAGCCTTTCTCAACCAGGGTTCCATGGAGCTCTAGGGTTCCTCCAGAGGTTGCTAGGGTTTTCTTTGACCAAGGAGCCATTTCTGCCTCTCAGGTAAGTTCCTACTGGCCCCAATGAACATTTTAGCTATCTCTAAGAAGGGAACTGCCAGAGTCACAAAGGTTGCATTTGCGACCGGGCCCTGGTGTACCGCCACCACGTTTGGGGGGGGGGGGGGCCTAAGAACAGACGTAGATGGAGAACATGGCCACAAGGTGGAATGGCAGTGGGTTACACTTCTTGAAGCAAACACTGTTTGCTACACTGAGTTGGTCCCCGTATAGTAAGCATCGGGATCACCAGTTGTTTCTGCTTCATACAGCCCTACCTGCCTGTGTTCACATCTCAGTCCCTTCCATCCATGCTGATATAGACCTGCTTAAATGTAAGTGTGCCATATTTTTTGTACTAATAAATACTATTCCTTTTAAATTCGTTTTTAATCTGCTCTCCTTTTTGTTTTTAATAAAGGGCCTCGCGGTGGGAGTAAAGGGCCTTAGGATCAGTGAGAAGGGCCCCGGGTCCGAATACAAGGGGTCGGGGGGGTTGGGGATCAGGGGGCTCTTCATGGTTTCTTGCACTGGTGCCCTAAAGGTTCTAGTTAAGAATTTGGGGGATTCTTCCAAAACGTACCTCAAACCTCAAATGTAAGGAACATTCTTCCCATTGACCATCCCTCCAATTTACAGTGAGCTGTAAATAGTCACTATTGACAGGGGCTCCCTGAGACTGGAAAGTTATTTCAAGGCTTCCTCTGTATCAAAAGGTTGAGAAAGACTGTTTTTGACAATTGTGATCCTCCAACCTTGTGGTGACAGTTTACTGAAGAGCCTTTTCTGTTCCAGCGTGACTGTCTGCCCATTTACAAAGCCATCTCTATAAAGACATGGGGGTTTATTTAATAAAGGCAAATCCACTTTGCACTACAAGTGCTGCAAGTGCACTTGGAAGTGCAGTCGCTGTAGATCTGAGGGGGACATGCAAGGAAAATAAAAAACAGCATTTTTGCTTGTATATGATTGGATGATAAAATCAGCAGAGCTTCCCCTCATTTCAGATCTTCCCCTCAGATCTAAAGCGACTGCACTTCCAAGTGCCTTTCCAAGTGTACTTGCAGTGCTGGATTTGCCTTTAGTAAACCAACCCCAAGGTTTCACTAGCTTGGTGTGGAGGAACCTAAGTCAACTCTACTGAACACATTTGAGATGAATTGGAATGACAATTGTAAGCCAGGTCTTCTCATTCAACATCAGTACTTGACGTTACAAATGCTTTTGGGGCTCAAAGGGCATCCGTTCTCACAGACACCCTGCAAAATCTCTTCTCAAAAGAGTGAAGGTTGTTATAAGCGCAACTCTGTATGAATGGCCGTGGCTTTGGAATGGGAAGCCCAATAAGCTCATATAGAGGTGATGGTCAGATGGCCAAATAGGGGTTAATTTGCTAAAACCGGAGAGTGCCAAATATGGTGCAACCGTGTATGGTAGCCAATCAGTTTCTAACTTCAGCTTGTCCAATTAAGCTTTGACAAAAAAAAATGGATTTTGCCCTCTCCAGTTTTAGTAAATCAGCCCCATAGTGTATATTTGGGGGTCATTAGTGATTAATAACCTCATCCAAACTGCACTATAGCCAAAAGACGGCTACAGCGTGGTCATCCAGCTCTAGGAGGTCTTCAATAATTGTCCTCCCTGAACCACACCTCCTGGGGCGCACACCCACCGCGTTCTGTGATTGCTGTGTCGTAAAGGGCCAGTCACAGCGGACCTTTACCATGTGGTCAGATGTGTCCAATCACAGCTGATTATTTGTAAACAAGCTTGCTAGTGTTCAGCATACCTCTCCCTGTGTGCTGTCACAAGGCTGGTAACCGCAATTCTGATAGGGGACATTCACACTGATATCCAGGCACTGATCATCAGTGGCCTGATGATCAGTGCTGCCCATCAGTGCTGCCTATCAGTGCTACCTCATCAGTGCCCACCAGTGCAGCCTATTAGTGACCATCAGTGCAGCCTAATTAGCACATGTCAGTAAATTACTTATTTGCAAAAAATTTTAACTTTTTTTTCAAATTTTTTGTTTGTTTAGCAAAAAATAAAAAACCCAGTGATAATTAAATACCACTAAAAGAAAGTGCTATCTGAATAAAAAAAACGATAAAGATGTCATTAGGGTACAGTGTTGCATGACTGCACAATTGTCATTCAAAGTGCGACAGTGCTGAAAGCTGAAAATTGGCCTGGGCAGGAAGGGGGTAAAAGTGCAATGTATTGAAGTGGTTAAAGTCCATAATGTGTACTTCATCATGTCTGTGAAAATTTGGACCAGCACCTAATGGGTTAAAACAACATTTTCTGCACTGCATAAAAAAGTTATATTTTCCCTTGATTTTTTTTTTTTTTAAATGCATTTTAAACTCATTTGTCCATCACAGTGGTGTATTTTTTTTCCTTCTACGCGTTTTATAGAAGATAAACACCACTTACACATATTTTCAGAATCAATAAAAGTGTTTTAAATGACCGTTCCAACTTGTAAGAAGACTTATTATCTGCTCGGTTCGCCAGTAACCACAATCCAGGTCAAACACCCTTAGCATCCGTGAAGCGATTTCCGCTTTCTTCGAATGATGCCGTTGATATTATGATTCTCAGGATGATTTGTTTGTGCGCATTAGTGGCTCCCCCGAAACGCTTGCATTATAATAAGATGGCACGCAGTTTGTGAATGGCATGGAAGAAATTACCCCAACTAATTCACAAAGAATAAAAAGAAAAAAAAAAACTGATAAGAAAAAAAAAAAAACTATTTCCCTCTCGGGCTTTAATGTGTACTTGACCTCCTCTGCAAAGTGGCGGAATATAGGCATTAGTAATGACGGGATTTAGAATGACCAGCTAATGACTGCTTCGCAATGGTCCTCCCGGCGGCATCGACAGCAAATTCTTGCTCCTCGCTGAATTGTATCTACATGTACTTAATGCTTTGTTCAGCCATTCGCTCCCGATATTTTCACCATTACTATTATTTCGCCCTAATTGACGTGGCGTGGTCTCAGAAATTGCGGATGCAAATTATCTTCTCGAAAATGTGTTTTTAAAAATCATTTTTATTTTTTTCCCGGAGTCATTAAGTGAAGTGGATGAGAGGCTTCGTGTGACTGGAGTGTGTCGATTTTTTTTTTTTCTTTTTTTTTTCTTTTTTCTCTCCCCTCTCCTAGATAGTTATCTATGGCTATCCACTTATACATGCTGTGTTGCTGTTATCCTACGGATGCTAATTGTCCAGAGAGTGGGCGTTTGGAATCTAGGGAGGGAAAAAAGAAACAAAAAAAAAAAAAACAGTAAAACGGGCAAAACAGATAAGACAATTTTGCCAAAGCAAGATGCTTATTTAGGCCAAAGTGATCTTTTTTTCCAGAGGTCAGGCACTTTGCTAAAATAATTTGTCACCTCTCCGACTGTCATTTGCAGCAAGGTTGATTTGCATAAAAACCATGGAAAAAAAAAAATTGCTGTAAATGACTTCGGTTCGCACAAAAGATGTCAGTTCCCCAGTTCCATTCTCCCTGCCCGTGGCCCTTGTGCGACTGTCACTCAACAAAAGAGCAGCTAAAGAGGAGGAGAGCTGGAGTTGTAAAGGGGGCGACAAACTACCCCCAGGGCACTGATTAATTTTGTGTTCGTCGCACTATACAACGTCTTGCTCATCACTTATTTGCATGTAACTTGAATGAGGAGACAATGGCCTACCTTGCCTATCTGACAGTCTATAGGGATGGTGACAAGTGTTATGAGACAACGCAATATTTGCCCTCATTGTAAATGTGTCAATTAACATCTTAACATCTCCACTATCAAGACATCTGACTTCTTCTGTGTCAGCAACTCAATTAAAGGGGATATATATAGAATGGATGAATAGCAGCTGTGACGTTAAATATTTGTAGAATTGGAGGTATTTTTATGGATTTTAGAACCACAGATCTGGAGAGCTCCCAAAGCTGCTTCAGAGAAAGATCCATTCTGTCTGTGGGGAAGCAGTGGTCTTTCTGCAGAGGTCAAAAAAAGCCCCCTGCTAAGCCAGAGTTCTCCAATCATCAGTAAGCTTGAGATTTGATGATAGCAGAGCTATTGGTCTTAATCCACTGCTTCCACAAAGGTCCTTCTTCATGCTGGTAGGGCACAGGCTTTTCTACTCTAAATATTACTTCAAAAGGAGTCGCGCTTATGTAATGATGACAAGTAATATGAAACATATGTAGACCAAACAGAAAAAAAATGGTTTCCTGTGAAAAAATAGAAAAGAAAAAAGTCCAATGTGCAAAAGAAAATTCCTCCTTTTATTTGTTCAAATGTTCTTAAATATGTGATGAGCCTCCATCGCCAATAAGAAGAACATTCAATTGTGAAGCCACCACCTTTATGGGGAGAGTGCATGCTTACCGGCTAGAGTCTGACCCCCTAGTTAAAGAGAAGTCAACTGAACTTTCAATCGGGGCACCCAGCCGCGGATCATTATAAGGCAACTTCTCCGCCCCCCCCCGGCAGATGATAGTGACTGGTTTTCATTTGGGCATCGCCCCATAAACATATCTCGTGAGAAAATTTTAAAAAAGAGATGCTTCAACAGTGTAAAACCTTATGGGCACGTTTATTAATTAAGTACCACTAGTGCCCCGGACGACGGCACGTGTGATGAAACGCGTAGGACTGAGCTACGTGCTGATGTCATTGCAAGTTCCCGGCAGTGCGGATGCTGTTCATTTGGCTAGCGAGGATTTGTTTTAAAGCGCTTTGGATTTACTCAAATGTAAGTGTAATTTTAATCAATTAACCACTTCAGCCCCGGAAGGATTTACCCCCTTCCTGACCAGAGCACTTTTTACAATTTGGCACTGCGTTGCTTTAACTGCTAATTGCACAGTCATGCAATGCTGTACCCAAACAAAATTTGCGTCCTTTTCTTCCCACAAATAGAGCTTTCTTTTGATGGTATTTGATCACCTCTGCGGTTTTTATTTTTTGCGCTATAAACGGAAAAAGACCGAAAATTTTGAAAAAAAATGATATTTTCTACTTTTTGTTATAAAAAAAATCCAATAAACTCAATTTTAGTCATACATTTAGGCCAAAATGTATTCGGCCACATGTCTTTGGTAAAAAAAATGTCAATAAGTGTATATTTATTGGTTTGCGCAAAAGTTATAGCGCCTACAAACTAGGGTACATTTTCTGGAATTTACACAGCTTTTAGTTTATGACTGCCTATGTCATTTCTTGAGGTGCTAAAATGGCAGGGCGGTACAAAACCCCCCCAAATGACCCCATTTTGGAAAGTAGACACCCCAAGGAAATTGCTGAGAGGCATGTTGAGCCCATTGAATATTAATTTTTTTTGTCCCAAGTGATTGAATAATGACAAAAAAAAAAAAAATTACAAAAAGTTGTCACTAAATGATATATTGCTCACACAGGCCATGGGCATATGTGGAATTACACCCCAAAATATATTCAGCTGCTTCTCCTGAGTACGGGGATAACACATGTGTGGGACTTTTTGGGAGCCTAATGACCCTAATGACCCCCCCTCAAATGACCCCATTTTGGAAAGTAGACACCCCAAGCTATTTGCTAAGAGGCATGGAGAGTATTTTGCAGCTCTCATTTGTTTTTGAAAATGAAGAAAGACAAGAAAAAAAAATTTTTTTTTTCTTTTTTTAATTTTCAAAACCTTGTGACAAAAAGTGAGGTCTGCAAAATACTCACTATACCTCTCAGCAAATATCTTGGGGTGTCTACTTTCCAAAATGGGGTCATTTGGGGGGGTTTGTGCCACCTGGGCATTCCATGGCCTCCGAAACTGTGATAGGCAGTGAAGAGTGAAATCAAAAATTTACGCCCTTAGAAAGCCTGAAGGCAGTGCTTGGTTTTCGGGGTCCTGTACGTGGCTAGGCTCCCAAAAACTCCCACACATGTGGTATCCCCGTACTCAGGAGAAGCAACAGAATGTATTTTGGGGTGTAATTTCACATATTCCCGTGGCATGTTTGAGCAATATATCATTTAGTGACAACTTTGTGCAAAAAAAAAATTTGTCTCTTTCCCGCAACTTGTGTCACAATATAAAATATTCTGTGGACTCGACATGCCTCTCAGCAAATAGCTTAGGGTGTCTACTTTCCAAAATAGGGTCATTTGGGGGGGTTTTGAACTGTCCTGGCATTTTATGCACAACATTTAGAAGCTTATGTCACACATCACCCAGTCTTCTAACCACTTGAAGACAAAGCCCTTTCTGACACTTTTTGTTTACATGAAAAAATTTTTTTTTTTGCAAGAAAATTACTTTGAACATCCAAACATTATATATTTTTTTAAAGCAAATGCCCTACAGATTAAAATGGTGGGTGTTTAATTTTTTTTTCACACAGTATTTGCGCAGCGATTTTTCAAACGCATTTTTTGGGGAAAAAACACACTTTTTAAAATTTTAATGCACTAAAACACACTATATTGCCCAAATGTTTGATGTAATAAAAAAGATGATCTTAGGCCGAGTACATGGATATCAAACATGACATGCTTTAAAATTGCGCACAAATGTGCAGTGGCAACAAAATAAATACATTTTTAAAAGCCTTTAAAAGCCTTTACAGGTTACCACTTTAGATTTACAGAGGAGGTCTACTGCTAAAATTACTGCCCTCGATCTGACCTTCGCGGTGATACCTCACATGCATGGTGCAATTGCTGTTTACATTTGACGCCAGACCGACGCTTGCATTCGCCTTAGCGCGAGAGCAGGGGGGGACAGAGGTGCTTTTTTTTTTTTTTTTCTTTATTAGTTTTTTGCTTTTTTATCTTATTTTTAAACTGTCCTTTCATTTTTTTTAAAATCATTTTTATTGTTATCTCAGGGAATGTAAATATCCCCTATGATAGCAATAGGTAGTGCCAGGTACTCTTTTTTGAAAAAATTGGGGTCTATTAGACCCTAGATCTCTCCTCTGCCCTCAAAGCATCTGACCACACCTAGATCGGTGTGATAAAATGCTTTCCCAATTTCCCAATGGCGCTGTTTACATCCGGCGAAATCTAAGTAATGAAATGCTCGTAGCTTCCGGTTTCTTAGGCCATAGAGATGTTTGGAGCCACTCTGGTCTCTGATCAGCTCTATGTTCAGCTGGCTGAATCACCGGCTGCATTCTCAGGTTCCCTGTTGAGACAGGAGAGCCAGAGAAAAACACGGAAGACGGTGGGGGGGGGCATTCCCTCCCACTGCTTGTAAAAGCAGTCTAGAGGCTAATTAGCTGCTAGGATTGCTTTTACATGAAAGCCGACCGCTGGCTGAAAAGAATGATACCAAGATTATACCTAAACCTGCAGGCATCATTCTGGTATAACCACTCAAAGTCCTGAATGGCGTACCTGAAGACAAAAAAATGGTTAACAATAAAACACAGTAAACGGTAAAGTATAAAAAATTGCTTAACTGAAAAGCAAACATGATAAAACATAATAACAATAAAACATTGCAGAATAGAATACAGTAAAAAAGAGCAGAACAATAGAGAGAATAGAGAGAGAGAGAACAATAAAATTACAACTATTTTTTTTATTTTATATTTTTTTTCTTGTGTTTTTTTTTTATTTTTTTTTTACACTTTTTTTTGTAACTGTAACTTTTATAACTGTAACCGGTTCCAGGTTTTGGTCTCTCAAAATGCGATGGCATCTTGGGAGACCCTGTGAAAGTTTTCCTAGTCTGTGCAATGCTGTACCCTACGCTAATACGCAACTAGTGAATGGTAGCGTTCAAAACGTTCACCAATGCAAAGACCAGGATTGTCAGGACACGGGTGTCACGTCTATATCCGCGCTTGCTGCAGACACGACATCTTTTTTGGGGGTTCGTTGGGTAGGGGTACTCGGGAGGACATAAAGAAAATGCCTCTCATGCAGCCGACTGCATTTGGTTGGGGATGTGAATGGGGGAAGTACGGGTGCTGCAGAAGCGGTGGGTTCCCAATTAGGATTAGCAGGAAGGGCACTATGGGCACTATGGGCCTGTGTTTGTCTTCTTCTTGGTGGCAGCGGGACACTACTCGTTCTTGCCACCTCACCAGCTTGAACTGCACTTATGGGACTTGCCACGTCACCAAGTGTTACTGCAGTGCTGGTTTGACTACGACCGGGGTGTACTAGGCCGCTGGTGCTTGCCAGTTCACCAAATCGCTACCAAAAAAACTGTTAGCGATCGCAGGGATCAGGCCTGACTCTGCGAACGCTGCAGTTATGCATTTAGTGTTTTGTAAGTGACAGTGATCGATCGATACTGCACTTGGGTGGGCTGGGCTGGGCCGGGCGGAGGGGCAAAACGCAGGTGCTAGCAGGTATCTGGGCTGATCCCGCTAACACTGCGTTTTTGGGAACCCTAAACTGCTGGGGACGCTAGTATAGATCTGATCGGATCAGATATTGATGCGTTCAGATACTATACCACTAAGGGAGGCGTATGCTGCGTGCGTGGGTGTTAACGGTACTGACGCTAATCTGACGCTGCCTGGGGCGACGCATATCACCGCCGGGCGATCAGGGGGCTAAACATTTATTCGGTAATAAACGGCGGGTGCCCTGACACTATAAAAAATAAGCTAACTAACCAGCGTCACCCGTAACGGTCATACGGTGATCACTGGTGAAAGGGTTAACTAGGGGGCAATCAAGGGGTTAAAACATTTATTAGATAGTATATGGGGGTCCCTGACGCTATAAAACGCTGACGGCGAACCTAAATATTTAGCTCCCTAACTAGCGTCACCAGTGACACTAAAACAGCGATCAGAAAAATGATCGCTTAGTGACACTGGCGACGGGGGGTGATCAAGGGGTTAAAACTTTATTGGGGGGGTTAGGGGGGTAACCTAGACCTAAAGGGGGGTAATACTAACTGCCCTACCACACTAACTGTCACAAACTGACACCATGCAGTAATCAGAAAAAAAAACAAAACTGCTTGATGTCAGTGTGACGGGGGGGGGGTGATTAGGGGGTGATCGGGGGGGATCGGGGGTGTATTGTGTGCCTGGCATGTTCTACTGTATGTGTGTGTGTTTTACACTCACATTGCAGTCTTCTCTCCTTGGCGCCGGAACGGAAAATGCAGAGCCGAGGAGAGATGACATAATTTCCTCTGCCTCTGTGTACTGTACAGAGGCAGGGGAATGATCTCATTGGGTGGGAGCGATCGCGAGGGGGGGGGCCACGAATGGATGGCCTCCCCCTCATTTCTGAACGCTCCCAGACTAAAGCTGACTGCCTCGGGCACTGTGGGGGGTCCGATCGGACCCCCCCCGCCCGCGGGAAGGCAATCACGTACCAGGTACGTGATTTTGCCTACCCGTGCCATTCTGCCGCAGCATATATGCGTGAGGCAGTCGGCAACTGGTTAATAAATGTGCCAATAAGATGGAGTTGCTCAATTTGATTATTGTACAAATTTGGTTCATAGCGCAGTTTCTTCTTCCTTTGTTGATTTTCTACTCTAAAGCAGCCCATAGTGATTTGATTCTCCCATCAACACAGTCCATGTTACATAGGCGAGGTTGAAAAAAGACACAAGTCCATCAAGTCCAACCTATGTGTGTGATTTTATGTCATTATTACATTGTATATCCCTGTATGTTGTGGTCGTTTAGGTGCTTATCTAATAGTTTTTTTTAATTATCTATGCTCCCCACTGAAACCACTGCCTGTGGAAGAGAACTCCACATCATTACGGCTCTTACAGAACCCTCTACGCAGTTTAAGGATAAACTGCTTTTCTTCTAATTTTAGTGAATGGCTGCGTGTCTTTTTAAATTCCCTTTTACTAAAAAGTTTTATCCCTATTGTGGGGTCCCCAGTAAGGTGTGTGTACATTGAAATCATATCCCTTCTCAAGCATCTCTTCTCCAGAGAGAATAAGTGCTCGTAACCTTTCCTCATAACTAAAGTCCCCAAGTCCCTTTATTCGTTTTGTTGCCCTTCTCTGGACTCTCTCCATTTCCAGTACATCCTTCCAGAGGACTGGGGCCCAGAACTAGATTGCATACTCAAGGTGAGGCCAGACCAGAGTCTTGTAGAGTGGGAGAATTATCGTTTTATCTCTGGGGTTGATCCCCTTTTTAATGCATGCCAATATTCTGTTTGCTTTGCTTGCAGCAGTTTGGCATTGCATGCCATTGCTGAGCCTATCATCTACTAGGACCCCCAGGTCCTTTTCCATCCTAGATTCCCCCAGAGGTTCTCCCCCCAGTGAGTAGATTGCATTCATATTTTTGCCACCCAAATGCATTATTTTAAACCTCATTTGCCATGTAGTTGCCCACCCCATTAATTTGTTCAGATCTTCTTGCAAGGTTTCAACATCCTGCAAAGAGGTTATTGCCCTGCTTTGCTTAGTATCATCCGCAAATACTGAGATTGAGCTGTTTATCCTATCCTCCAGATCGTTTATGAATAAATGAAATAGGATTGGTCCCAGGACAGAACCCTGGGGGGACCCCACTACCCACCCCTGACCATTCCAAGTACTCCCCATTTATCACTACCCATTGAACTCGCCCCCTGTAGCCAGTTTTCAATCCATGTACTCACCCTATGGTCCAAGCCAACAGACCAGACCTGGGATTTTTTTTTACTCTCCTCCGCTATGTGCCTTTCATGTTCTATCTTAGCAGCTGTGATTGCACCCTTACTTTATTTGCTGCATTCTTTGTAAAGTTGGAATGCTGATGATGATCCCTCAGCCTTGTATTTTTGAAGGCCTTCTCCTTTGCACCCAGGACTTTTATTAGCTCTTTTAACCACTTCCCACCCGGCCTATAACAGAATGACGGCCAGGAAGTGGTTCTGTTATCCTGACTGGACGTCATATGATGTCCAGCAAGATAACATGCCGGCACGCACCTGCTGGGGTGCGCAGTGCGGCGACCGCTAGTGCAGCGTGTCAGTCTGACACGTCGCATTTCCGATCGTGATAAGAAGCCTCTGACAGAGGCTTCTTACCACGTGATCAGCTGTGACCACAGCTGATCATCGCGAGGACCAGGAAGTGCCGGTAAATGGCATTCCTCAGTTCGTGCTGACAGGGACAGACGATCGGCAGCTCTCCCTGTCAGAGGGGGGGGGTTCTGTGCTGATAATCAGCACATTGATTATCAGCACAGCCCCATCAGATGTGCCAATCAGCTGCCAATCAGTGCTCCAAAAATAAAGTCTGCCAGTGCCCACCACAGTGCCAATCAGTGCCCATCACAGTGCCAATCAGAGCCAACCACAGTGCCAATCAGTATCCATCCCAGTGCCAATCAGTGCCCAGCATCAATACCTGTCAGTACCTGCCCAATCAGTGCTGCCCATCAGTGCCATCTATAAGTGTCTATCAATGCCACCTGTCAGTGCCAATCAGTGCCGCTGGTCAGTGCAGATCAATGCTGCCTAACATTGCCCATCAGTGCCGCCTGTCAATGCCCATCAGTGCCGCCTGTCAGTGCCCATCAGTGCCACCTGTCAGTGCCAGTCAGTGCCGCCTGTCAGTGCCACCTATCAGTGCCCATCAGTGCTGCAAATCAGTGCCGCCTATCAGTGCCCATCAATTCTACATATCAGTGCCCATCAGTGCCACCTTATCAGTGCCAACTCATCAGTGGCCATCGGTGCCGCCTCATCAGTGCCCATCAGTGCCGACTCATCAGTGCCCATCAGTGAAGGAGAAAACAAAATTTTATAACAGAAACGAAGAAATACTTTTTTTTTTTTCAAAAATGTTAGTTTGTTTAGCAAAAAATAAAAACCGCAGAGGTGATCAAATACCACCAAAAGAAAGCTCTATTTGTGGGAAGAAAATGATAAAAATTTAGTTTGGGTACAGCGTTGTATGACCGCGCAATTGTCATTCAAAGTGCGACATCGCTGACAGCTCAAAATTGTCCTGGGCAGGAAGGAGCAAAAGTGCCTGGTATTGAAGTGGTTAAATTTATTTCCTACTGGGATGCACTGGCTAATACACTTATTTAATATGGTCTTAAAGCATACCCATTTTTCCTTCGTGTTCTTTGTTCCTAAGATTTTATCCCATAGTATCTTCTAGCAAGGATCATAGTTTAGGGAAGTTGGCTAATTTGAAATTCAATGTCTTTGAATTCAGCTTATGTTTCCTATTTGTGTGATTTATACTGAAACTAATTGACCTGTGATCGCTGTTTCCTAAATTGCCCCGTATTTCCTCATCCGTGATCAGGTCTGTATTGTTGGTAATCAGTAGGTCTAGTAACGCTTTGTTTCTAGTTGGTGCATTTACCATCTGACCCATGAAATTGTCCTGCAAGACATTTAGTAACTGGCGAGCCTTAGATGAATACGCGGTTCCTTCCACCCAGTCTATGTCTGGATAATTAAAATCCCCCAATTATAATGACACATTCCATCCTTGCCGCTAATCCAAATTGTGATAGGAGGTCCGCCTCCTCCCTCTGGTTAGGGGGCCTATAGCATACTCCCAGTATTACTTACCGCTTAGTTTCCTCCCTTTGTAGCTCCACCCATAAGGATTCCACCTCCTCCCTTGCTCCCTTAGTGATGTCATCTCTCACATTCACTTGTACATTATTTTTGATATACAGGCATACCCCTCCCCCTTTTTTACCCTCTCTTTCCCTGCGATATAGGGAATACCCTTGAATGGTTGCCAGCCAATCATGAGAGCTGTTGAACCAAGTCTCTGAAATTCCTTCAAAATCTAAATACTCCTCATACAACAGTAGCTCTAGTTCTCCCATCTTGTCCGCCAGACTCCTGGCATTGGTGAACATGCCACGTAGTTTAGACATACTATCTCCTTTTTGGGTGTTCTGAGGTTGCAAATAGGACTTACCTCGGGTTGAGGTGCTTTAGTCAACCTACCACTAATGCCTCCAATACTACCTTCTGGAATTTGTTCCACGCTGACTATCTTTACCTTTGGACCCTCCCCCTGTCGTCTAGTTTAAAAGCCCTTCTAACTTTTCGGCCATCTTCTCTCCTAGCAGATCTGCACCCTCCTCCTTTAGGTGCAGTCTGTCCCTTCTATAGAGCTAGTAACCAAGAAGTCGGCCCAGTTCTCCAAGAACCCAAACCCCTGTGTTGATGGGTGAATGCCTCCCATAGTGCTATTGTGTTCTGTCTGGCAGAATACAAGGAATACTGCAGTAATTGCATGTAAAAAATGTAACAGGCTGGTTGTACCCAATTCGATAGATGAATTGACTTGGGTACAATCAGCCTGCCCATAGAAAATTAACTGGAAGGCTTTTCACACCATTTTTTAATGCACCTGGAATGTATTTAAGGGATTTTACCTGAAATATCAGTTTGGCTTTACCCCTGTATAAGCTCCAACACATTCCATCATGGAGCTTACACAGGGATTAGGCTCAACCTCCAGTCGGTGCCCAAAGCTGTGGGAAGCAGAAGAAAAATAAGTATCAGTAGCTAAGTCGCTTGGCCCTGAATATAATGCTTTCCAGTATAATCAAGCACACCCCTTTTGTTTTGGTCATGAAGGTGTCTTATTATTGCATCAGCACCAAGCAACTGTTAAAGTTTCTTGGTTTTGTGAGTAGTTTTGGGTAGTTCCCCAGTCAAGTTTTTATTGCTGTCTGCGACATTAACGGTCATCAAGTCAATAACAGGGAACCTGACCTTCCAGGCCCACCGCAGCTTCACCTACACCTATTTTATCAGACAAGGCCACCCATGCACATGCAAAGAACAGAAGTAGCAGTCTGCTACAAAAAGACAATGATGACCCTTTAAAGATTCACCATCGCCAGTCCTCCCATGGACACCACACCCCGTTTTGGCATTCTGAGATGTTTCAATATTTATTTATTTCAAATCATTGACGAAAAAGACTGGGACAAAGATAAAAACATTTACAAAGGTGAATGTGATTTAAAATGGGGGGGGGGGTAGATTGTGGCACCATTCAGGCAGGATCTGGCTACTCCCTGGGACCCGGTTGTCTAGGACATGTGTCATGGGTTATATGTACTAGTAAGTGGGTTCTTTCTTGGGGAACATATTTACTTGTTGCCTATAAGCCTTGCATTGAATGGTGCTCTCTATTTATTTATAATATCCACAGAGCCTTGAATGTTGCTGATCTAGTATTCAGCTTCCATAGGTGTGCGCAGCCTATTGCATTAGGGTGTGCACCCCAAAACTCAAACACACATGCGCGTGCGTGTATGTATGTATGTATGTGTATATGTATATTACATACAAACACACTCTTATGGCAGAGCCAATGCAGTGAAAGAGAGGTATGGTAGCACTTTATTAATGGCAGAACTGGTCAGAGGGAGATATTTCCCATCTCCCCGCCGCAACACAGAGTAATAATGCTAATGCGCTTGGGGTGATTAGGGTGTGCCCAGGCACCCCTGGCACACCCCCTGCGCACGCCTATGTCAGCTTCCTTGACGCTAACAAATGTTCCTATGTCTACACCCACCAAAATATCTCCTGGTTTTGCAGATTCCAAGTGCCCATTGATTCCTAGGTGAGTTCCATTCCAGGACCTAAACTTTTCATATTGTGTAGAGTATACCTCTGTTTCAGCACAGACTAAATAACTACATAGCTACCTTGAATATAAAAAACATCAATTTCTTTTGTTGAAGCATTTACATATATGCATACGTCTAGTGAGATATCTCCTATAGAAAAAACGAAAAAACTACTGAAAGCGTCTACCACCTCAACTACAGTCTGAAAAGGGATCATTATATTATATTACATTATATGCCTAATATAAATATATATATATATATATATATATATATATATATATATATATATATATATATATATATATATATATATATATATATATATATTTATATATTTATTTTATTTTTTTAAATTTTTTTTTTAGGTGGGTACTTTCATGGTTAAATAAATGATTTTTGTTTGCTTATAAATTGGAGTGCATATTACCTAGTTTCATTCTCTATTACCCACTAGAGCTTGATGAGTTTTCCCATGTACCACATCCTCATAGTTGCCTCATATGATCTGGCACCCCCTGTTCTGATTTACCTGTCTGCCTTATCTCAGTGACAAACTGTACCCTATACTTTGTGCTTTTTTCATATATGTAAGTAGACAAATCACTGTATGAATATGGGTTTGATGTCATCATATGTCCTATGTCTCTATGTTCATGCCTCTGTCTCTGGTTATATATAAAAAATGATCAATGTTTACTTAAAGCACATACTTATTTTACCTTTTCTGTACTTTATTAAATACATGTTGGTCAGTGGTCACTGAGACATGTTTTAAATCACATTCACCTTTGTAAATGTTTTTATCTTTGTCCTAGTCTTTTTATCAATGATTTGTAATAAATAAATATTGATTTATATTTTTATAAAACAAAAAAATATGCCTTAAAAGTCCACTTTTTTCCATTCCTTATATTTACATAACCATTCTAGGACGTGCCATAGTGTTCTATTAATTGTGCTGTCCACAGCGCCACTCTGTGGTGACAACACCAACATACATATATGATTCTGAGATGTTTATTGGCCAACAATGAAGAACAATTACACAAGCCATGACTGGTTACTTCCATTATGCTAAGCCAGGGTTCTCCAGTCAGCAGCAAGTCTGAGTTTTGCTGATGGCAGAGCTACAGTATTGGTCGAAGTCTACAGGGGGTGTATTGGAACACCGCAGATAGACCACTGCTTCCACATAGAGAACAAGGGCTCTTCTTCATGCTGGCAAAAAGTCAATGATGCCCCTTTAAAGATTCAGTGCCATTCCTCCCATGGCCACCACACTCCGTTCTTGCATTCTGGGAAGTTTCTTGGCCAACAATGAACTTGACCATCTCTGGGGTTACTTCCCTTGTGCTGTGCTGGGTTCCTGGCAGGGCACATATCTATCACAGTTCTATAAAGAATAATTTAAAGAACAACAAAATGATTGTAGACGATACCAGAAGGTCATCTCCTATTGTGACTGTCCCAGACTGGTACGCAAAAATAAAACAAACAGTGAATTTGTCACGGTTGATGGCCGGCCTTCAACGTGGTAATCCTCTGTTTGGAGAGAAGGCCTCGGCTCTCCCTGAGGGGGGCCCAAGTATGTTTATGGTCTGTGTGAGAGTTTTTATGTTTCAGAACAAGATAGGAACAGCAGCCTGACCCCCCACATACTTCACATGAGCAGAATATTATTATCTGTGTTCTGCGATGAAGCATCTGTCTGTGGCTTTTCCTGTCTCCCATGGTCCTTAGAAAAATATGACATCTTTGTTTTTTTGTGTTTTTCTTCATGACTGTTTATAATCGCTACTACTTAAGCTGTTACTGTCAGGAAATCAGTCCACTACTTGGAGTGGAACTGTCATTATAGGGCATGTCAGCCTGACCAAATAACATATTTTTTTAAAGAAAAAAAGCACCCTTTCTTGATCTAAATCCTGGGCTCTTACTGTGAAAAAGCCTTTCCGTATATGGAGATTAAATCTCTTTTCCTCCAGACGTAAGGAGTGCCCCCTTGTCCTCTGTGATGACCTTAAGGTGAATAACTCAACATTGACTTCACTATATGGACGACTTATGTATTTATACAATATATATAATACTTTTTGTAGTCAATTAGTGCATTTTCATAGACATCTATATATCAAACCAAAAGAGGGACAACTAAGGAAGAAAGAGGGACCAGGAGTTTTGGTTCCAAAAGAGAGACAGTCCCACCAAATAAAGGACATTTGGGAACTACTGTATGAGGCTCTTATCCTACATTCTTTTTCACAGAATAAACCTGAATGGTCCCTCTATGGAGGCAGACATTGTTGTCCACCAGGCTGGAGTTCAACAGGTCTTCTATGTCCATTACATGTCAGGTGGGGGATTAGTAGTATACAGAAGGAAGATGTTACGGTACTCCTAGAATGCATGCCAGGATGTCCAAAACTACTCTCAGAAAACCTGCCAGGACTTCAAATGGTACTTGCAGAATCCCTACCAGGACTTCCAATGGTAGGTAATGAGTTACCAGAAACAACGCTGGGCATGTCTTCTGACCAGAAAGTTACATAAGCGCTGGTGCTGTATCTTATTGCCATATATCTAAAAGCTAAAAAGATACAGTACCTGCTTGTTGCCGACCCTGACTGACCTGACTTCTCTCTTGCCTGCTGCCTGTCTAGACATTTGTTTGGACTACATTCTTGCTTGCTTCCTGCCTTGGCCCCTGCCTGGATCTGACTACTCTCTCATCTGCAGCCCTGTGAAAAGTACCATAGCCCTATGAATAGCACCATAACCTCTCCTTTCCAGTCATCCCCTTGGTGGGGCTTAGTGTCAGTTTTCAG
This sequence comes from Aquarana catesbeiana, assembly GCF_042186555.1. Classification (NCBI taxonomy): domain Eukaryota; kingdom Metazoa; phylum Chordata; class Amphibia; order Anura; family Ranidae; genus Aquarana; species Aquarana catesbeiana. The sequence continues at coordinate 31,849,233 of NC_133330.1, forward strand.
CAAAGTAAACTGGGACCATTACGGTCTCCGGGTCATCTCCACCATAAGAAGCTCTGGTGAAGACCAGCTGCCATTTACGCACCTCAGGTGAGCCAGCATCACTTGTCAAATGGCTCCGGTTGATAACTTTGATAGTGCTTTCAGTTCAGCTCACAGGTAGTGACAACAACACTTAATGTCAGGCAAGATTAACAGGTATTTTCTGCACTTGCTGATAATGTTCTTAGCCTAAAAAATAAAACTAATGAAACCACCACATCTAATTACTGGTGACCTGCAAAATGTCACAATTTTGTTCTTGGATTTAGATATTCGTTCAGCTTCCTATGCGCATGAGCTCTCTTTGAAGGCAAACTGAATAAACTTTTGACTTTAGCCTAGTTGCTCGTTTACCAAGATAGCATTAGTAATTCACCAAATCGATTTTACTCGCGGCTCTTTAATTTTATGCGCCGAACAGTTGTGACCTGATGATAGGTAGGCTTTAACATTCACCATAAATATTTTGTGCTTTAATCAAAGATTCAGTAATTAACGCCACATTTCTCCCTCCAGATTCTCTACGGCAGTATCTCTTCTTTCTACTCCTTGTGTCCGTTCGGTCTTCTCTCTAGAAAGATGCGTCCTCCCCAATGCGTCTGGGAGGCGAGCACTGAACGATGCTGTCTTTCTGAACCTTATATCATCCCGTTACCCTGCTGCGTAGGAAATACTGGAGTTTTTTCTTTAATAATTTTGGGCATTTACAACCCATCATAAGTAATTCAAAGGAAAATTACCTTGTGCAGTAAATGTCAGAATGGCAGCCAAGAGCTGTAAAACTAGTTAAATGCAACGGAAATTGAGATAGGACCGCAGTCTAACAGCCTGGCCTAGACACCGCGCCACAGATACTCCGCTATGTCGCAACGCATACAGAGGAGTGACATCACAGCACACAGAAAAAGTGGTTTGCAAAGCTACAGTTGTCATTTTAAAGTGGACCTGTACTGAAATGTGAACTTAAAGCAGATGCAAACCCTAACAGAAAGGCATTTAGTTTGCTAAAGCACTATGTATCACAAACAATTGCCATTTTTTTTAATGAAATACTTGTTTTTACCTTTTTTTTTAATTCGTCATTACATTTCAGTGCTGCTGATTGCATGCAGTCCTTTCCTGTCACCACGCAATCCAGTGATGGCTGCATGGAATCTCTCAGAGTGGGTTTCCTGGTGGTGAGAACCAGGGCTGGATTAACGTAGGGGCTATTGGAGCTGCGGCTCCAGGCTCCTACATTAATATAGGCCCAGCCTTCCAAATCAAATGCCAGACTTCCCTAGAGTTACACTTGAGCGGCTGCACCCAGCACAGGCTCTTGGAAATGCGGAAGGGTGTCCAGTAAAAGGCCCATCAAAATCCTCACCACCAAGTGCATGATGCTCTTAATCTGGCCCTGGTGAGAACGGTGGACCATGCCTGCAAAATGAGTTACTGAAACAGCTGCTTGTAGTCTCCATGGGAAAATCATGTGACAGGGTGACAACACGGGAGCACAATTGGGATACAGTATTGTCACCCTATATCAGGAAGTGCCTAAACAATAACCATCATGGCAGGATCACCAGGGATCATTTTAATAAAAGCAGTGGATTTAAATGTATTAAAGATTATTTTTGAAATTTGAATTGACATGCAAAAGCCTAGATTTTAGTGAATGGGTATACATCTACTTTAGACCCCTTTCACACTGGGGCCGTGCCGCATTAGCGCTAAAGTGCCGCACATTTTAGAGCTGTTTAAGTTGTGCTTTTTGGCCACTAGCAGGGTGCTCTTAACCCACGCTAGTTGCCGAAGAAAAAGGTTAAAACTGCCCGCGTTGCAGCGCTTAGGAAGCGCTGCCCAATTATTTCAATGGGCAGGGGCAGTTTAGGAGTGCTGTATACAGCGCTCCCAAACCGCCCCAAAGATGCTGCTTGCAGGACTTTTTCTAACGTCCTGCAAGCACACCGCCTCAGTGTGAAAGCACTGGGGCTTTAACACTGGGGTGGCATGGGTGGCAGTTTTCAGGCGCTTTATATGCACTATTTTTAGCACTAAAATGCCTCAAAAACGCCTTCAGTGTGAAAGGGGTCTTCAAGATTAACTGCACTAATTTTCTAAATAGAGTAGGGAAGGATTTGATGGATGATTGATGTGCTATGTTGGGTAATAATTGCCATCTGTGATCCCCGTAGTGGATGTGGCCTCTCATTTTCTGTCTCAGCAACACACAGGGTATTGTGAATGCAATGAATTGTGAATTGCACCCCCCCCCCTTTTATTCTAATAGAGAATCAATTGGTTGCTGGTGACAGTGTGAAAGGTTTTCTAGTGGATCCTCCACAATAGGACAGAGAAACCGGATGTATAAAGCTGAACTCCATCACTTCAGTCCTGCACATTTGTAAAGACTTCTGTCCTGGCCAGAATTTGCTTATTCTCATTTCACTGCACTCTGTAAGCTTCTGACAGTGTTCATTGAAATGTTAAGAGGTGCAGTGTAGTGCGGCAGCAGAAAACACTCAGAGTCCAGTTGCAGGAACAGAATTTGTATTAAAGTTTGGTAATTCCCAATAAGCCTGGCTGGAAGGCACCCAACTGGAAACACTCACAGAATGCAGAGCGATGTGTGGAAAAACAGGTTCTGGTGTGCCAACAATGTCTGTCTTGAGGGGCGGAATACAGCCTGGCTGGTCTGTGCCCAAATAGGGAGGCCTCCAGGAAGGATTTTGTCTCCCTATCCTTTCCTTCCTCATCTGGAACCTCTCCCTGCTGCTAATCCCTGTCCCTGTCAGATGGGTAAACTGTCCCTACACTACCCGCACACAAAAATGCACACCAAGCCTATTAGCCGGGGCCTTAAAAAGGCACTGCCTGACCCATCATGGCTGCCAGAGGCACATGGGGTTACAGCATCCAATCAGCTAGCTTCCCCAGTGAACCAGGAAACCACAGAGGAACCATGTTCCTCTTGACCTCCTCTCCAACTGCAATGCCGCTGTGGTTGAGCGCCACCTACAGTGCAGAAAGTAGACTGCACCTGCCTACAATGAGCTACCCCTTTACTTCTCAGTCAGGCTGTCCCTGGCCAACAGCTTTCATTCATTGGATTTCAGCATCACATGTGGAACTCTAAGGTTCCTCAAGAGGTTGTTAGGGTTTCTTCGAGCTGTGACCGAATGACCTTCTGTCCGATGGTACCTGCATAGTTCCAAGGCCAACACGAATGGTGCCAGCGGCATGACACCAATCATTTTTTTAGCTGTCTGTAAGGCTGTCCACTATAAGGGTTGAATTCTTCCCACTGACCTCCAAAGTAAGAGGCATTGTTAGCATTGAGCCCAGATGGATTGGTTTTAGTAAGGCTTCTTCGAGATCTTAAATGTTTTGGGATTTCTCTGGGGTAAGGGTTGAAAAAGACTGTCTTAGACAGATACTTGGATAAAGACTAAGGGCTGTCCATTGATATCAGGCACTAATGAACTGTATTATCTGAATGTGTAAGCCACACGGCCATCAGCACAGCAGCCAGAGTGCAGAGAGATGATTTATCAGAGTGACGTCACCTGGAATACTACACATATGGCTTGGGAAAGGTGACACGGCCTAGGTGAGGGTCATTGTGTGGGCAATTACAGTATCGTGACTCCAGACTGTGCCACATAATAGACTTTATTTGGAATTAGTTTGGCTCATCTCTAATTTATCACCAAAGTCACTCCTGTCCAGAGCAGTTAGCGCATCTTTTGCAAAGCCTATTATAGGTTTGATTAAACCCCTCTCCACCCTTTCAATGCATCATTACGTCTAAACCCGCTCACAGGCGACATTCTTAATGGCAGGTGACAGCAAAGGCAGCAGATGAGTCACACCGCCCTGTTATAGAAGTGTTCTAATATAGCTTCACATGGCATCCATACGATGTTGTAATATATATTATGCACATACATAGAAACACTCAGTGGCCAGTTTATTAAATACACCTGCTGGTTATGGCATACAGCCAGATGATGAATTGTGATAATGAAGTGCAGTACATAAAGCATGCAGACCTATTTTACCACCTGGACCACGTGTGATATCTTGAATATGAGAGCAGGCCCAGGTGGAGTGAAATCACACACGTGCTGCAGAATTCATATTCCCAGTGTGCCAGAGAGTGCCCTGGGGCTTTTACAATCCCGGTAATGGCTCTTTGCATTTCCTGCTATCCTTTCTGCTACACTAAATGTTTTTTGGACACCGGACCATTACACCCAAATGAGCCTGGACATCAACTTCAAAACCATTAGCGATAATATGGAGTTCCTCTTCTCCACCTTTTGCCGTTATAATGACCTCCACACCTCTGAAAAGACTTTCCACAAGATTTAGGAGAGATTGCTCATTCATCCAAAAGAACATTTAGGGAGTCGGGTACTGATGTTGGATGGGGTGGATATTCTAATTCAATCTAAACGTGTTCAGTAGGGTTGAGGTTGTTGCTCTATGGAGGACACTCCAGCGTAACCTGGTCAAACCATACCATTATGGAGCCGGCTTTATGCACAGGGGTATAGTCATGTTGGAACGGAAATGGACCTTCCCCAAACAGTTGTCAGAAGGCTAGAAGTGTAAATTGTCTAAGATGTCTTTGTATTAACCATAGTGTACCACTCTCCCCCAAAGGGGCTGTTGTGAATCGACCCAGGTCTCCTGTGCTGGAGTACAGAGGCTGCTAGTACCAGACACAGCTCTAAGCAGGCCAACAAATATAGGCTCAGTCTAGGGGATGTCTTTTTTTATGGATTTATTTAATAAAACTTGAACAGGAAAGGGGTGCAGATGCAGGATACTGTAAAACGTCAGGAGAAATTAGCAGGAGGATGAACTTTGGCCAAAATCCTCTTGTCATAACCTTTGCTGTGGGTACAAGGGAATGACCAGCTAATCTGGAGCTCTATATGAGCAGTCCAAGTCCTTACAGAAACCTCTGGCACTTACATACCTAAGCACATGCAAGATGGAATCCATAATCAAAGTCTTACTCACAAGGTCCAAGGACAGCTGCCTGCCCCCAAACTCCATGTGACCTCATCCAGTGAGGAAGAAAAAGGGTCCTTCTCCAGACCAGTATCCACAATTGATACCCTCAAGCAAATATCTCTCAATCAGATCTCCTTCAGGCCCTCAGACAAACACATGCTAAGACCCAAACAGCAGCTCCAGTACAAAGGCTGCATCTCAGGGGCACAGTCCTGGGGCAAGAACACTCTAAGCAAGCCTCCCAAACATTTATCTTCTCCTTCAGCCACCTTCTGGGACTGATTGGGAGCAGATAAATATTCATAACTTCAGTGACTGACCCTCCTACGCTATTCTCTAGACCAGGGGTGTCAAACTCAATTTCATTGCAGGCCATGTCAGCATTATGATTGCCCTCAAAGGGTCAGTTGTCTCTGCAAGACTAGATGTTCAGAGCACCTCACCCCATACATCAGAAATCAAGCCCTGCCCCCCCCCCCATCCTCCCACCTTTTGTGTATTTAAAATTAATTTGAAGCATAGACATGGACAGGCATTCACAGGACTTCTTTACTTAATCACACACAGGAATACAGTCCATAGATGCTAAAGAAATACATAGCTCTACACGAAATATACACAAGTGAACATATTTACAATGCTTCCCCCTACTGGATGGAGAGCAGTATAACACACTAATACATAACACACCATAAGTCAAGTGACCTCCCCTTCCATTACATCACAGTGCACCCCTTACCTTGTGCTGCTGCTGGGAAGAAGCTGGGGGCAGAGCTGGGAAGCAAAATGTACAGGGCCTGGAGGAGGCCCAGAGGAGGGTGGGATTAAGCTGCTGGATTCTGCTGAATGCTGAGACCAGGGGAGGCGGAGACAAGGGGGTGCTGCAGTTGCACAGAGAAGAGCAGGATCTGTAGCAGGAGTTCTGTCCTCCTCTCTGTTGCTGACTGCTAAGATGGGGGTGCAGAGACAAGCCTCTCCGTGGCTGCACAGAGAAGCGCAGGATCTGGCAGAAGAGTTCTGTCCTCCTCTCACAAGATCTGGCAGAAGAGTTCTGTCCTCCCCTCTGCTGAGGCAAGGTGCTGGGCCAGGTTTGGCCCATGGCCCTTCCAAAGACAGACAGGAGTAATCAACTACTAAGATTAGGTAAACCTGACCAGACCAAAAAAACAGATCACCATTCCACTGAGTACAGCAGAGCCAAAAACTTAATTTAGCCTAACTATGGCAGGGCGCTACAGGAGTGTACATTGCAAACACCTGAACTAAATTCGGAGGGGGTGTCCACATAGATTTGACCATCGCATATTTGAAGTGCTGATGTTTACCCAACAAGAATGAGATAAGCTAGGCAGCAACTTGGATTAAGTCTTACAAATACTTTTCTCCTTTTAGCAGTATGTCTCTGTTCCTACTTAGTATAGAAGTTTTATCTTCACAAAGTGTCAGGTCCTGCTAAATCAGACCTGCTCAATATGGAAAGGACGGCATGTTTCTACACAGCATGTGCTCGTACATTTTTCTTCATAAAAAATTTAGCACTTTTCCTTTAAATAGCTTCCAGCCAGGCTGCTGGAGATGCATAGTGCAATACACGTCCTCCACACCTCTCCCCCCTCCCGTCCCTGTCCGTATGAATATGCATCATGCAGAAAAAGCATGTCGGTGATTGTTGCAGGGCTGATATGTGTCACTTCTCCAGCTCTGAAGTGCTCAGATCAAGCGACTGACGCTTGTGAATTTAGGCTGTCACCCAGACATCACCAGTTTTAGGAGAGGACGAGGGTGTCATTTCACATTATTCTTTCTTTTAAGGGATAATTTACTGAGCCTAAAGTTAGTAGTTACCAAAGTGTTCTCGATGTCTGGGAGAAATCTCAGATGTCTGGGAGAAGTCTCAGGTTTATGTACACGATAGACTGAATTCCAATCATCTATTAACCACTTCAGCTACGGAAGATTTACCCTCCTTCATGACCAGGCCATTTTTTGCAATACGGCACTGCGTTACTTTAACTGACAATTGCGTGGTCTTGTTACGCTGTACCCAAATATAATTTATGTCCTTTTTTTCCACAAATAGAGCTTTCTTTTGGTGGTATTTGATCACCTCTGCAGTTTTAATTTTTTGCGCTATAAACAAAAAAAGAGCGACAATTTTGAAAAAAATATATACCGTATTTTTCTGCATATAACACGCACCCCAATTTAAGAGGGAAGTTTTTTTTTTAAATAACCACTTTGAAGCAAAATAATGGTCAGCGAGCATCAATGCAGCCTGATTAGTGCCCATCTGCAGCCTGATCTGTGCCCATCTGCAGCCTGATCTGTGCCCATCCGCAGGCTGATCTGTGCCCATCTGCAGCCTGATCTGCACCCATCTGCAGTCTGATCTGTGCCCATCTGCAGTCTGATCTGTGCCCATCCGCAGGCTGATCTGTGCCCATCCGCAGCCTGATCTGCGCCCATCTGCAGCCTGATCTGTGCCCATCTGCAGCCTGATCTGCACCCATCTGCAGTCTGATCTGTGCCCATCTGCAGTCTGATCTGTGCCCATCCGCAGCCTGATCTGCGCCCATCTGCAGCCTGATCTGTGCCCATCTGCAGCCTGATCTGTGCCCATCTGCAGCATGATCTGTGCCTATCTGCAGCCTGATCTGCGCCCATCTGCAGCCTAATCTGTGCCAATCTGCAGCCTGATCTGTGCCCATCTGCAGCCTGATCTGTGCCCATCTGCAGCCTGATCTGCGCCCATCTGCAGCCTGATCTGTGCCCATCTGCAGCCTGATCTTTGTCCATCTGCAGCCTGATCTGCGCCCGTTTGCAGCCTGATCTGCGCCCATCTGCAGCCTGATCTGCGCCCATCTGCAGCCTGATCTGTGCCCATCTGCAGCCTGATCTGTGCCCATCTGCAGCCTGATCTGCGCCCATCTGCAGCCTGATCTGCGCCCATCTGCAGCCTGATCTGCGCCCATCTGCAGCCTGATCTGTGCCCATCTGCAGCCTGATCTGTGCCCATCTGCAGCCTGATCTGTGCCCATCTGCAGCCTGATCTGTGCCCATCTGCAGCCTGATCTGCGCCCATTTTTCCCATCAATTCAGCTCACCTTCTCATCTCCCACAGGAAATCACTGAGCCGTCACCTCCTGTTTACTCGGCTCTTAGCCGGCAGTCACATACACAGTCTTGCCTCAGCCACCGCCATTGGACCAGCTCCTGTGATAGACAGAACGCTGGTCCAATGCCGGTGGTGGAGGCGGGACTGTGTGTGTGACGTGAGAGCCGAGTGGAGAGGAGATGACGGCTCGGTGGATTCCAGCGGCACTCGTCCCCCTCCGAGGTACGCTGTCGGCGTATAACACGCACCCGCGACTTTCACCCTATTTTCAGGGGAAAAAAGTACGTGTTATACGCAGATAAATATGGTATTTCTTACTTTCTGCTATAAAACAAATCCCAATAAAAAAAATGTAAAAAAATCGAATTTCTTCATCAATTTAGGCCAATATGTATTCTGCTACATATTTTTGGTAAGAAAAAATCCCAATAAGCGTTGATATTGATTGGTTTGCGCAAACGTTATAGCGTCTACAAACTATGGGATAGATTTATGGAATTTTTATTTATTTTTTCATTTATTTCAGTTATTGGGGTGATTAGCGACTTACAGTGGGACTGCGACAAATCGGACACTAAGGGGTTTATTTACTAAAGCTACAGAGTGTAATATTTGTCACATTTCTGCATAGAAACCAGTCAGTCTCTAACCTCAGCCATGTTCAATTAAGAAAGGAAGGGTGACCCCGTGGAAGTCACACATCTATGGTGTCCTGCTACAATAAATGGAGTGGCAACCTCAGCCTGACCTGGCCATGCCCCAACATGTTTCACTCTGCCCTCTGGAGCTTAGTCATGAGGATGTTCAATTAAGAATTGGCAATAAAACCTGGAAGCTTGGTTTTTAATGCAAAAATGTGACCAATTTTGCACTCTCTAGCTTTAGTAAATAAACCCCTAACTGACACTTTTTACACTTTTTTGGGAACCAGTGACACTAATACCATACCTCCCAACATTTGGATGGAAATGAGGGACACCTATCAGCAAAAGTATGCAGACATAGGACACACACCCTGTCACGCCCCCTTAAAGGAGAATCGTCCAAAAAAAACCAAGACTGCTTAAACCCACAAGTGCTTTTTAACCACTGCTATTCCTTTATATTGTCTTTTGTAATTTACAAATGCAGCAATTTAGAAATCAGATGAAAGGTTTAGTGCTGGAAAACACTTTTTGATAGATAAAAAGTGCATTTTATATACATCTATATAGATCAGACCAAAATGAGGGACAAATTAGGAGGAATGAGGGACCGATGGACATTGCTCCTAATCAGGGACAGTCCCTCCAAATCAGGGACATTTGGGAGCTATGCACTAATACAGTGATCAGGGCTGTGCTGGACTTTATTCTCTGTTTTACAGGGAAACAAAATTCAGCACATCCCCGCAGACAGGACGGAGCTCTGCATTGTTTACATATGAAGAGCTCCGTGCAGTGAAGTCTCTTCGCTGATCAGTGGGGGTCAGCGGCTGGCACCCACTGATCGGCTTCTGCTGTGACTAATTACGACAGAAGAATCGTGTGCGCCTCCTACCCAGAACAACAGGATCACGCTTCCCTGTAGCAGTAAAGCTACAATAGGGAGGTCAATAACTTGCTAAAGTAAAACTATTGTATAGGCAAAACTGGATAGAGTTAGGGAGGATTACAGTTTTTTTTTTTTTTTTGCCATCTGTGTCCCATTGTGGACAATTTTGCTTCACCTCCTGTCCCATAGCCAAACAGGAAGTGAGAGGAAATCCCTGCAAATTAAGGGAATTCCTTGGGGACCACCCGTGGAAGAATTCCCCTCTATTACTTTTCTGGGGACAACCCAAAATTAAGTGACTTTCTTTCATTTTCATTTATAATGGTAAACAGGACAAATAGAGAGGGCGAATCTCCCTAACGGAGAGTCAGTTGTCTCCATCACAGGGTCCACAACATGTACTACCCCTTCCAGAGATACTCGACCATCCTACTTATATAAACTGGATGGACATCCTTTTCTATGGCCATTTTTACTTTTTTAAATGTATTGCAGGTATTTATTAGACATGTGCACTGCCAAAAAATTTGTTCGTTTTCATTTTCATTTTATTCTGAGTTTTTTTTTTTCGTTTTTCGGGTCATTCGTTGTGATCGCAATTTGTAAATTCGTACAGTCGTACATTCATAAATTAGAAAATTCAGAGATTTGAAAATTTGAAATTCGAAAATCCGAAAATTTCATCTGAAATAGTAACTAACTATTAAATTAGGTATAGGTATTGTAATTTCCTTTCAAATTTGGATGTTAGTGAACGTAACGAATACAAATTTATCTGAAGTTACGAATTATCCGAAATAACAAATGCCGCATCTAAACAAATGGAACAGAACAAATTCATAATAAATAACAATAGTAAAAAAGTTTTTATTAGTATTATTATTATTATTGTTATTTATTATTATTAATTCATTACGTTCCATTCGTTTAGATACGGTATTCATTATTTCGAATAATTCGTAGCTTCGGATAAATTTGTATTTGTTATGTTCACTAACAGCCAAATTTGAAAGGAAATTACAATACCTATAATTTAATAGTTAGTAATAGTTAAGTTATTATTAGGTAATTATTATTTCAGATTTCCAAATTTGAAAATGTACAAATTTACGAATTTCCGAATGTGCGAATGTACGAATTTGCGAATGCACGAATTTAAGAATTTACAAATGTACGAATGTACTAATTTCCGAATGTACGAACTTACGAATGTGCGAATGTACGAATGTACGAATTTACGAATTTAGGAATATTCGAATTTAAGAATATTCGGAAAAATTCGTTAAACAGGTTTTCGTTAATTCGGATATTTCCGAAATAACGAATTTGTCGAAATTCGTTAAAAAGCAAATTCGGAACAAAACGAATTGCACATGTTTTGTATTTATATAGCGCTGACAATTTAAACAGCGCTTTCCATATATATTGTACATTTACATCAGTCCCTGCCCTCAAGGAGCTTACAATCTAAGGTCCCTAACTCACATTCATACATACACATACAAGGGCCAATTTTAGCCACATACATGTGACTGAGGCCTTTTCTGTCTCTCTCCACTTCCACCTTCAGGGTCCCACAGCCCAGACAGCAAGGACAGGAAATGATGTACATAATTATACATAAAATTGTGATATTAGCAGCTAACCGTAGAGGGCAGTACCTCCCTACATGCATATATGCAAGTGGCCCCTGGGTGGAAGGAGAGGGGAAGAGTAGAGGAGAACAGTTGTTCAGACACAAAAAACACACAAAGATGATTATTTATGCATTTACAGATGCTTCCATTGAAGTCTACGGGACCAAAAATGCACCACACAGCTCCAAAAAAGGCTCATGAATCTTTTCCAGTGGATACGTTTGGAGACGTGATCAGCCTGCATTGAAATTAATTGGATTTCTATTGCTGAGTGTTGATGCTCAAGGTGTGTAGGCCATTAGCCACTTTGCCATCAGGTGGCTCTATACCAGAATAGTGTCTGGAACAACAGGTAGTAACACCAGGTGTCAGAACCCTTTTAGGTAGCGCTCTCCCTCAAGTGATTTCAGGGGTGAGTCAGCACCCACATATAAGCTCCACACTCCACCTCTGTGAGAATGTGACCAACACACGTGGTCCCTGGAAAGGGCTGGAGGCCAGTAGACCTGTATGTGGGAGATGCCAGCTGTAGGCATCCTGTCCCTTAAGGAGGTGGGGGCTAGGTAAGGTTGCTACCTCATCCCTTTAAAACTGAACACATATTAATTACACAGGTTCTGTGGCTGATTTAATTAAACTCACTTGGTGCCTTATTGGCGCCAAATTTGCCTTAGAACCTGTGTAATTCATATGTGTTTGGGTTTAAAGGGATGAGGTGGCAACCCTAGGGCTAGGGCGGATTGCAGAAGGCCTTTCAGGCAAGGATGGAGATCCCTGTATGAGGCTGCTTCCCTGGAGGGTTCCCTCAAGAGGTGTACCCAGCTAGATGGGTGTCTACAGAGAACACAGTCCTGTGAGTACGTAAGACCCTGGGTAGAGGAGAGACTGTAGGGGGATGGCTGTGAGGTGCCCTCTTTAGTGATTAACTGCATGTAAAGTGAGTCTGGAATGTATGTAATGTATAAGTGATGTGACTGTCTTGACATACCCCGACCAACATCAATAAAGAACAGTGAAGCTAACTACCATGTGGACATTCCTTCTTTGGGATATAAAGGTCTATGACCAGGAATGTGATGAGGAGGCCTATGGCAAGGAGTAGGGCACAAGATGGCATAGGGGTTAGCCTCAGCAGGTGGGATTGTGCAGGACCGCAACAGGGGTAGGGCTATGGTTGCCACCTCATCCCTTTAAACCCAAACACATATTAGTTACACAGGTTCTGTGGCTGAAACGCACTTGGTGCCTTATCTGCATTTAACCTGTGTAATTCAAAGGTGTTCGGGTTTAAAGGGATGAGGTGGCAACTCTAGGTAGGGCCTTGTGCTTGGGCCAAAACTAGCCAACCACAAAGACCCTTTTACAAGAGCATTGTGTGCTGGCACATCTGCTTATAGTTTCTATCAGTAGTGCATGTGACAGGGTGACAATGCAGCAGAGCAACTGCATGAAAGGGGACATGGCGTTCTCACTCCATAAAAGAAAGGGCTTCAACAGGGACCTCCAAAAGCAGGATCACCAGATATACAAATATTGACAACTACTTTTGAAATGACATTAACATGCTGAAGATCATATTGATTTTTATTGACTGGGCTTTAATGATGGGACAACTGTGGATGAAAGTGAGATGGAAGGATTTAGAAGGATTGGGGTTCAAAGACGGGAGAGTCAGCTATAATGGAGCCTTGTATCTTAAAGTCATCGATGACACTTTGTCAAATGTTTTGTGTTTGCATTGAAAGAAAGGAAGATGCAATACATAATTTCCTTCAAAAAGCCCCATGACAGTCAGACATGTGAGGTATATTTATGCTGGTTTACTGATCACAACAATGTGACGGATGATTTAATAATAATTGAATTATGTTCACTAGACAAGACAATCCACGATGAGGTTCTTTACAGAGAGATCTATGCAGTTAATTGCTTCCAGAGCGAGCTCACACTCTATTTGTTTGTTGCACAAATCCTTGGAGAGAAGAGTTTAGAAGACCTTGCTATCTATGTATGCTTCACTGCTTTTTTATGTATGAGCCAGTTGAGCGGCCTTCACTGCCTCGGTTACACAAACAGGTTTATTCAATATGGGCGACGTTCAAAGGGCATTAGCCCCTGGGAACCAATTGGAAGTCATGGTCTTTCATGGTCTGACTTAAGTCAAGTCCTGGATGGTATAGGTGGCTATAGACTGGCCAGTCTTACGTTAATGGAAAATGAAAACTGATTTTTATCTTTAATATTTGTCTTTGCAGCCATATTTGGCAAGAGATGTTATTAACACCGATCACACATACTCTAATGCTGGGCACTGAAACTGCTGGACATTTGGGTAAAATTGATTGCAGTACATGCTGTTGTAATGACAGACTGCATTGTTCTGTATTAAAACAGTGGTCGTTTGGATTTTTGAGGACCATTAGGCTGTCTACCAATCTTTTGCTTAGTTCAAACTTCTTCAGATTGGATGAGAAATAGTACAGTCAATGGACAGTAAATGGATACTGGACTTTGAACTTTACCAGTACACTCAAGTCAAATGCCATTGTGTTTTGGTGCCCTCAGGCTCATTGAGAGTCTAATTGGTAGTTGGTCTTCACCAGAGCTCTAGATTTTGGGGGTGGGCTGGGAACCTTAGTGGTCCTGGTTTTCTTTGCTGCAAACAGGTACCAGGTTGCATCCCCCAATTCATCCCACCAGCGTGTAGGCAGGTGCAGTCTATTTTCTCCACTGCAGGTGGCGCTCAGTCGCAGTGACAGTGCAGAAGGAGAGGAAGTCAGGAGGGATATGGTTCCTCTATGGTTTCCTGGGTCACTGCGGAAGCAATCTGGTTGGATGCAGACAGCCCATGCGACTCTGGTGGCCATCTTGGTTCAGACAGAGTCTATTTAAGACCCTGGCTCCTGGGTTTGGCATGCATTTAGTGTGTGGGTAGTGTAGGGACAGGTCACCTGTTTGTCAGGGACAGTACTATCCATAGAGAGAAGGTTCCAGATGAGTAGGGAAAGCATAGAGACCCAACATTCTTTCTGGAACCATATCCACTTGGGCTCAGCCAGGTCGCATTCTGCACACTGTCAGCTCGGCTGAGACCTGCTCTGATACACGCTGCTCTTATGTGCGGGTGTTCCTGGTTAGGCTTCCTTCTGCCAGGCTTGTCGTGAACCGTTTTCCTTTGTCTTCAATTCAAGTTCTTTTAAATTTATCCGGTCTGAGTGTGTGTTATTGCTGCCACACCACCCACAAAAGGGGGTGACTGGAACTTTCTGTTCTAGGCTATGCTGCTGAGACAGATTTGCAGACAGGAGAGTGGTCAGGTCAGGCACCAGTTTCACCAGTACACTCAAGTCAGGTCAGGCAGAAATCTGGGCACTGCAGGCAGCAAGGCGGGGTTCAAGGCAGATGAGAGGGTAGTCCAGTCCAGGCAGGTGGATGGTGGTTTGGTGGGGGGCAAACAAAAGAGTAGTCAGGTAAATCTGGATTGGCAACAAACAGGCAATGTATTATAATGATAGCTGGCAAATGGACCCAGGACAACGCTCTGGTATGAACTGCGTTCATAGGAAACCATTATTTTTTGGTTGCCATGCATTGGAAATGCATTCACAAACACACCCCAGTGCATCTGGTGTGAATGAACCCTACAGAATGAAGCCTGATGCAGCCAAAAGTGCAATATACAGTACTGTACATATGCATGGCTTTTGTAACTATCCACCAATTAATTATATCTGATTTTACCTGCTCAAGGCCTGAATATGCAAATATTATAATTAGCTGTCATTCCTCTGGGGAGAACCAGTAAGACAGGGTTTCTCAACCAGGGTTCCTCCAGAGGTTGCTAGGGATTCCTTGAGCAATGAGCAAGTTCTGCCTCTCAGATAAGTTCCCACTGACACCATTGATCCTTTTAGCTATCTATAAGGGATAATTCTTCCCAATGAGCACAAGTGTAATGCCCCGTGCACACGATCAGAAATTCCGCCAGCAACAGTCCGATGTGAGCTTTTGGTCAGAAATTCCGACCGTGTGTATGCTGCATCAGACTTTTGCTGGCAGAATTCCAGCCAGCAAAAGATTGAAAGCAGGTTCTCTATTTTTCGGTCTGAAAAAGTTCCTATCCGAAAATGCGTTCGCCTGTATGCAATTTGGACCCGCAAAAAATTACGCTTGCTTGGAAACAATTCAACGCATGCTTGGAAGCATTGAACTTAATTTTCTCGGCTCCTCGTAATGTTGTACGTCACTGCGTTCTTGACGATCGAAGGTTCAGAGAACTTTTGTGTGACCGTGTGTATGCAAGGCAAGCTTGAGCGGAATTCCATCGTAAAAACCACCCATGTTTTTTCGGACGGAAATTCCGATCGTGTGTACGGGGCATAAGGAGTATTCTTCCCACTGGCCATTACACTAATGTATGATGCATTGTAGATATAGTCATTTTTAGCAGGGGTTCCCTGAGACCAGAAAGTTAATTCAAGGGTTCCTCTGTGTTGAAAAAGGTTGAGAAAGGCTGCAGTGAGGATAATGTAAATTCATCAGCAGCGTCAGGACTTCTTCTATGGGTGCATTCTATATTCATACCACCACCTAATGGCGGAAGAGGGAAACAACAGCTCACTGACTTTGGAAGGTTGTTAAGGGATGCCGGTTTTTCTCTCTTTTTGTATGACCTATACATCAGACAAAAACACATTTATAGTAAATTGAAAAAGGGTTCATATCTTTAGAAAAACAAAGATTTTCATGAGCACACCCTGGTATGGTGAATATCTTGTCCTTTATTCACATAAAACAACAGGCATCACAAGTTGACATTTCAGGGTCACACAGGATCCTTTTCTCAAATCAAGGTGATGTTAGGGTTAGTATTGGTGACATTGCTGTTATTGCTGTCCATGCCGTCCTGCAGCCTTTTTTGTCCTGTTACAAGTGTCACTGAGACAGTAATGAAGGAAAATCTCAACAATGAGGTCACAGTAAAAAAAAAAAAAAAAAAAAAAAAAGGAACAGGTAACAAAGTTTTGAAGTGGGGTGAAGTTAGACTTTTAAAGCAGAACTTCAGTACAAAAAAATTGTCCAGATAAAGTAAACATTAAAAAAAAATCAGTTTTTGCTGCTATACTCACCTTTAAATTTGAAGTTTAATCTGCTTATATTTTGCTTTCCTTGGTTTCTCTTATCAGCTTGCTAATGACATTTTTACATTTTAATTTTATAAAACCTGTTTTCATTGACTATCTTATTTTAGACCCAGTGTTGTCATCACTAAGTCTCTGTGCTTCTCTATGCAATGCAGGCAGGTGACTGGTGGGAGGAGCTGGCAGGGTGCTGTACATAGCTTCCAAGAAACATCATAACACCCGCCCTCAGTACTCCACTCAAGAGCCCTCAGTCCTGATGCAAGCAGTGGGCTGGATCTTGGGAGGAGTTATGCAAATAGCCAAAATGTCTTGATGGCTGGGTGTCAGTCTGGAGGGGTGGGTTTTCCTAGGCAGGCTGCATTTGCATTCAGACCACTCTAGGTAAAGCCAACGTGTGATGCTGAGCCTCCATGATTGAAAGAGCTGAAATCCAATGAATAAAAGGGACAAGTCAGGGGCAGTCAGGTTGGGGAGGAAAGTGATAGATGATGCTGGATGTCCTCCAGCCAGAAAATGAGAGGGGCTCTATCTGACTTGCTGCAGCTTGCACATTGTGAGAAGCTCAAAGTGTGCAGTGAAAACAGATTTAAATTTCAGTACGGAAGAGGAGCCTGTACAACCAGTGGCAGCCCGCACGGGCGCCGCCCCCTATATCCATGCGTCCGGCCCCCTAATGCACATGTGGGGCGCTGGACGCATGGTTTTCAATGTTTTTCTTATTTCCTTTTTTTAAAGCACATGATTAGCACTGCACCCCGAGCCCACTACTTGTGTGCAAATCGCGAATTGTCTTCCTGATTCTCCTACCAGCCAATCAGGAAGCAGTTCTTGAGAACAGATTGGACTCCCGGCCAATCAGGTCTCAGTCAGCACCCACTTCCTGTTCGGCATGGAGGAGAAGCAATGGCCCCAGAGCGAGGAGCTGCAGCCTGGATCCATGTCTGCCTGATCTGCCTCCTTCCTAAGGTAAGGAGGCCTCTGATTACCTCCGCATTCCCGTCCGTCTCCCGCGGGGGGATCGCCGCATTCCCATCTGTCTCCCGGACAGCATTGGTTTGCCTCCTCCCCCCCTAAATATTGAGAACATTTTTCGTTTTTTAAAGCGCATGATTAGAGCCTAAAGCTCTGAAAAGCACTGCACCCTGAGCCCACTACTTGTGTGACAATAGCGAATTAATATTCGCGATTGTCTTCCTGATTCTCCTCCCGGCCAATCAGGAAGCAGTTCTTGAGACCGATTGCCGCATCACTGTCCGCCTCCCGGGGCGGGGGGGGTTAATCGGTACATTCCTGTTCGTCTCCCGCGCAGGTGGGGGGGATTGGCATTGGTTTGCCCCCTGCCCCCCCAAAATATTGAGCACCAGCTGCCACTGTGTACAACTGAACTGGAGCTGTCTGCCGTAGTACCTATTCTCTGCCACTAAATCCCTCTAGGGTTGAGTGATGGTTGCACATCCTCTGAGTCCAGGCTGTCATAGACACACCCCCTAATCAGAGTATAACCACACTGAATGCACCTGGAATAGAGGAAGAAGGGCCCATCGTGAGATTGAGTTTTTCATATCAAACACAGATTATATCATAAGCGTGCGCACAGGGTGCGCCGGATGTGCATGGGCACGCCCTAATCACCCTGTGAGGCACAGACTGCCCTTTCAGCCCATCCCCCCCTGCAGCGCTGCTGGCTTCCCTCCTCTCCTCTCCCGCAGAATGCTGCATCAGATTGTTTCAGAATGGAGAGCGGGGAAGGGGCCAGTAAATGTGTCATTTACCAGCTCCTTCCTTTTCTAAATAAACACAAGGAGTGATTGGTACCGATCACTCACTGGGTTCATTCATAACTGAAGCATAGTAACCTGTGAATGAATGAAACCGCTCAAGACAGAGCACTTCCCATTCATTCACTGTCCGGTGCAGCTGGGGCTGCAGAGAACGGCACTGGGGGGATCTCACTCCCTTACTTTGTCTCAAAAGTGAGAGGGTTTGAGCTTTGAGGTGCAAACCCCGAATGCAATAGGCTGCTGCGCACACCTATGGATTATATTAAGACTGCTATGGCATGCCCCATATCGATGGCGATAATATCCTCTTATGTGTTCACATTGTCCCACCTTTGTTCAGGCTCCCCCCCCCACGTTTCTCCTTTCACAGCAAGCCTGTTTACAGACAACACCTGAGTTGCGATTCCCCCCGCTGTCATCCACGACTATAACGTGGTTATGCTACATGATTTAACCCTTGCCGCCAACCAGACAGGGGAAATGCGTTTCCATGGGCCCATCTGCTCCTGTGAAATAAAGTGTCTTTTGTAATAAACTGCAACATTTATCAAATTAACTCCCATGATCACATTTAGATCTTAATGATTTTTTTGTAAATAAGATGAATTTTCGCCTGTCACTGGAAAGATTGTTTTATTAAGTCGGGCAGCTCGGAGAGGTGTACGAAATTCCAGCCAAAAAAAAAAAATCGTATTTTGAAATTGTATGTGACGGGTAAATAAACTCAGGCCTTGTGCAGAAATGTGTTTTATAGATCAACGGATTAGGAGTCGGAGAGGAGCCCGGGGAGAAAATGTCACTAGACGGGCAGCAGACGGATGGGGACCTCCTGAAACTTCCTATGAATGTTGTTTTGAATGTTCCAAAAAATATTATAGTATTAAAAGTATTAATTGTTTTTATGTAAGTATCAATTATTATTACCATGCCAACTATTATTAATATTACCAAAATATCAATAATTATTATCAAAGTATCAATTATTATCATCGTATCAATTATTATTAATATTACCAAAATATCAATAATTATCAAAGTATTAATTATGACGTTCAAAGTATCTATGATTATTATCAATTATTATTAATATCATCAAAGTAAATTATCATATTTAAAGTATAAATTACTATCATCATATTAATTATTATTATTACCAAAATAGCTATTTTAAATATTATTATCAAAGTATAAATTATGACAATCAAAGTATCTATGAATATTATCAATTATTATTAATATTATCATCATCAAAGTAAATTATTATAATGAAAGTATCAATTGTTATCATTATCGTAGTATCAATTATTATTATTACCCAAAAGTCAAAAATTATTATTATTAAAGTACCAAATATGACAATCAAAGTATCTATGAATATTATCAATTATTATTATATTAACATCAAAGTAAATGATTATAGTCAAAGTATCAATTATTATCATTACCATCATATTAAAATGGTTGTTAAGTCACTCTAACCTGTATACACCATCAGCACTGCCTCCTATTGTAGTATCCCCCTCTGTGTAAGATTTATAAAAAATAAATGCTGCAAATACCTCATTTCACTGCCGAGATTGCGATCACATGACTGGCCAGCTTTCTCCTTTCCTTATCTGAGAGATGCAGAGGGCGGGGCTGAGATTCCTCTGCTGATTTCAGTCTGGAGGGGAGGAGGAGAAACCTGGCTGGTCATGTGATCGCAATCTTGGCTCTTAAATGAAGTATTTACAGTATTTATATTTATAAATCATTCACAGAGGGGGACACTGCTTAGTGTTATGAGAGGTTAGTGTTATGAGAGTAGCAGGAGAGGGGAGGGGGGGCTCACACACAGACAGAGAGGGGAGGGGGGAGGAGGACACAGGAGCAGAGAGGAGAGCAGATAGCAGGCTGCTGATGACAGAGGCACGTAAACTGACCACGGTGTCTGGTCTCAGCAGCCATGATACACCGTGGTCAGTTTACAGAGGGGTGGGGAGAAACTGGCAGGATTTTTAGGTGTTACAGGGGGCCAAATGACATGGAACAAGCACTGTGTCATATAACATGCTTTAAAGGAGAAGGATCCATTTTTCTTTTTTTGCGGGAGGGGGGGGGTTAACAAATGCTATAATTATTATTAATATCATCATCAAATTATACATTATTATGATGATCAAAGTATCAATTATTATTAAATATCAATCATTATTCTCAATATAGCGGTTATTTTCTATCACTGTATCAATTATTAATATTATCAATGTATTTTTCAAAGTATAACTAAAAGCCAAAATCTTATTTGGGATAATAGCATAGGAATGGTTAATTTTTTATTTTATTTTTTGTAATTTTTTTTTGCCATTTGTGTCTTTCCTTTATGTCCTGTCCTTTCTGATGCAGCAAGATGTTAGAGGAAATCTGCAGAGGGACATGTTTACTTAGCTGGCCATACATTATCCAATTTTCTTGTTCAATTTCCTCTAGATTTTCCCTCAACTATGTAGTGTAAGGGCCTGTCTGATTGCCTACAAATGGAAAGTGTTTAGGTATGACCTCATATTAGAGCTCTTTTTCAGCAGGAACGTGGGGGGACGCAGTTCCGGAACCTCCAGAACTGATTGGCAAGGGGTGCTGGGGTGTGCTGGAGGGTCTATTTATGCTGGGATCAATTTTTGCGGAGGAAGGGGGTCTATTATTGCTGGGCAGATCTTTTGTTGCTCATGGGGAATCTATGGTTGCTGGGGGTTGGTCTTATGTTGCTGGTGGGTCCATCATTGCTGGGAGGGAGGGGTCTTTGTTGCTGGAGGGTCTATTTATGCTGGCTTCTGGGGAATCTATTGTTGCTGGAGGGGATCTATTTTTGTAGGAGGGTCTATTGTTGCTGGGGAGGCCTATTGTTGCTGGTGGGGGATCTATTTTTCTGGGGGTGGGTCTCATGTTGTAGGGAGTCAATTGTTGGCCTACATATGCTGGCTGTTGGGGGTCCATTGCTGCTGGGGTGTATCTATTGTTGCTAGATCTATTTTACTGCCTTTCTTGTTATCATTAAAAATTCCATACAAACTACTTAGCACCACAAAATGATACTTGGTTCTTTATTCTCTAAAAGGGGTGGTAGTAAGAGATGGGTAGGGGGTGGAACCAAGGAATGGTGCTCAGAGGTGGGTAGGGGGTGGAGTCAAGGGGTAACTCAGAAGGGAGGAGTTCCTGCACCTATTCTCTGAGAAAAAAAAGCCCTGCCTCGTATTTTATGGTTTTGGAAAGGAAAAAAAAAAGAAAATTGTATAATGTATGGCCATCCCTAAGACAGTTGTCACCGAAACAGATTTTCACTTTATTTGTGTTCTGGTGACAAATAACATTTTTGCATTTCTCATCACTTTTAAGCCCAGCAGTAAAGGTCAACAGAAGAAAGAGAGAATGAATCTCCCCATTTGGCTCACAGAAAGGTTTAGGCTTTAGATAACATTTTTAATAATCCCTGGTGATCCTATCATTAAGGTCATTTCCTGGTATAGAGTGACAACTGTCTATCCCTGTTTGCCAATTGTTCTCCTGTGTTGTCACCCTGTCACACAGGCTTCCGATGAAGACTATAAGTGGCTGTATCCACACACACTATGCAGGCATGGACTAATGTTCTCACCATCAGGAAACTGGGCTATAAGTACAATGGATCCTGCATATCTCATGTGTGTAAAAACAGTTATTGCAAGCCTGTGTTACAAAATACAATATGTTACTCCTCATACTCTAAAGAGATGGCGGAAGATTCCGCATGTCTTCAGAACATAACAGGATAAGGTACCAATAACAACAGGGCTGGTGACAGGTGTGGCAACAAGATTCCAGGTTATAGTATAAAGATATACCCTAAAAATGAATACTCTGGGCAACATTCTTTTTATAACCTGTGTGCAAATATCACATACAGTACTATTCATTTTTCTTAACCACTTGCTTACTGGGCACTTATACCCCCCTTCCTGCCCAGGCCAATTTTCAGCTTTCAGCACTGCCACATTTTGAAAGACAATTGCGCGGTCATGCTACGCAGTACCCACATTAAATTTTGTCATTTTTTTCACACAAATAGAGCTTTCTTTTGGTGGTATTTAATCACCACTGGGTTTTTTTATTTTTTTGCTAAACAAACGAAAAAAGACCAAAAATTTAGCAAAAAAAAACATTTTTCATAGTTTGTTAAAACATTTTTGCAAACAGGAAATTTTCCTCTTTCACTGATGTGCGCTGATTATGCTGCACTGATGGGCACTGGTGAGGTGGCACTGGTGGGCACTGATGAGGAGGCACTGATGGGTACTGATAGGCATAGGCGTGCGCAAGGGGTGTGCCAGGTGTGCCTGGGCACACCCTAATCCTGGAGTTGGCACCCCGTCAATCGTGGGCAGGTGACAGGTAAGCCGCGATCCTTACTTGCCGACCCCCAGAACCTGGACAGGATAGGCGGCGGTGGTGGAAATTAGTGGAACCGATCTGTATTTTCTTCTGCAGCAGCTGAAAGTAGGCTTCTCCTCCTCTTCCTCTCGCCGGCATTCAACTGCCACAGGAGGAAAATACAGGGGATTGGTACCAATGTATTCCACCCGTCTTGTCCCAGTTCCTCTTCTTTCTGCTGCCCAGGTCCCCCTGGTCCCCACCCCCCATTGTTTTAAGGATGACAAGCGGGGAAGGGCTGGTTAATATGTCACAAACGCATATGTGTTGGAACTTTGAGGTGCACACCCTAATGCAATAGGCTGCGCACACCTATGCTGATAGGCGGCACTGATGGGTGTCACTGATAGGCACTAATAGGCTGCACTGATAGGTGACACTGATGAGGAGGCACTGATGGGCACTGATTGGCAGCACTGATGGGCACTGATAGGTGGCACTGATGAGCACTGATTGGCAGCACTGGTGGCCACTAATTGGCAGCACTGGTGGGCACTGTTGGGACTGCACTGATAATTAGTGCCCTGATTATCAGTGACGATGTCCCTTTAACACAAGCCGTTTATTGGCTCTCTTCTTCTCTCCTCACGCTGTCAGTGTGAGGAAAGAAAAGCCGATAACCGGCTTGTGTTTACATCCATGATCAGGGGGTGCACGGGCAGCGCGATCACAGGAGGATGTCCATGTATGCCCTCCCAACACAGTAAGCCCACGCTATAGCCATCTTTCGGTTATAGCGTGGGCAGGAAGTGGTTAAAGAATTCCAGGTATGGATATTTTTACATAGTTACATTGTTCCAGCTTATACCATACCTGTGGGATCCCTCTAGAACAGCCTTTCCTAACCTTTTTAATCCTGGGGAACCCTGTGAATAATTTTCAGGTCTTGGGGAACCACCTGCTAATGCATGAATCTATCCATTAACCATATAGGGGGCATGCGCCCGTGTGCCCTTAATGGACAGGCCGCCCCTGCCCAGCAGCCAACCTCCAGTGTTCACAATGCAGCACGGCAGCTGCTCAGCACTGGACTCAAAAGCTAGTGGGGATCTCTGTAGTAACGGTGTCCATTACAGTGATTCCAGCATCTAGAGCAGCCTTTCTCAACCTTTTCAACACAGAGGAACCCTTGAAATAACTTTCCAGACTCAGGGAACCCATGCTAAAAATTACTATATCTATAACTCATGATACATTAGTGCGATGGTCAGTGGGAAGAATGCTCCTTACACTTGTGGTCATTAGGAAGAATTACCCCTCAACGGACAGCTAAAAAGGTCAATGGTGTCAGTGGGAACTTATCTGAGAGGCAAAAATTGCTCATTGCTCAAGGAACCCCTAGCAACTTCTGGAGGAACCCTTGGGTTTCATGGAACCCTGATTGAGAAACCCTGATCTAGAGGGATCCAACAGGTATGGTATATACATAATTACATCGGTCCAAGCTCTAACAATGTAGCTATGCAATAATATCCATACCTGGAAGTCTTCACGCTCATGCCGGCAGACATTTTTTTACAGTTTGTTACTTTTGGTACAAAACACTCCCCATTAAAGTGAGTAGAATCGTGCTACAACCGCAATGCAACCATGTCTAACGCCCATTGTTGTGGTGTGGCAGTATTTTCCCCTCCCTATTGGTCTATTTTAGAGGTCTGTTTATTGCAGTCAATGTAATAAGTTGCCCCACACCAGCAAAAATAGATTAAATTAGGCTTGTGGTTAAAGTATCTGCCAAGAGGATGGGCAAGTAGGAGATGCCTTTTTAGGTGGCCCTTTAGGATGGCCATCACAGGAGTCTGCAGAAACAATACAGCAGGGAGTGAGGAATCTCAAGAGTACAATGAATTATATTATAAATCTCTGGCCAGGTAAAACAATTCCTTTAAATGCGCTTCAGCGGTGTATTTAGCTGTCGGCTGGAGTTGTCCTTTACCGAGCCTCGCAAAGTAAACAGAATGAATAAGGCCCCAGCTCCGCGAGGCGGAAAAACACAAGTTTATCATAAATAAACCCAGCCGCTGTTTACTGTCTGCAGGCGACAGGACAGACACATTCTCCTCTCTGTCAGTCATTGTAAAACGTGGCCCAGAAAAGGTTTCATTCTCCGCAATCAATAATGGCAGACTTTCCCGAGGATGATTACTGGGGATTAATGGACAGCGGAGGTGAGATTAAGCCGACATCTGCATGATACTCTCGTCCTGTGGCTCTGCCGCTATCGAGCCGACTTCCCAGAATACCTTTCACTGCTTAGAGAGCAAAACCTACCCCATCTTACCATTCAGTTCACACCTCATTACATCCAACGTTAACTTTCATTCGGAATTCTGTAGCAGCGGACAAATAAGTACAAACATTGCGGGTGTTTGTAACCAGAATATAATTGGCGTATAAAGGGACACTTCAGTCAAACATGAACATTTCGTGTTTAAAAGGAGTTGGAGACGTGGTCTATCTGCTATGCATATGTATTTTCTGAACGACCCTAAAGTTGTACCTTATACGTGGCAATTTTTAGCCAATATATTTTGAAATCAAAAACATAATCACAATTAACCATCAGAAACAAGGTAATCTACCATCACTTAGTGACCACCGGTAACAGTGACGGGTCCTTTTTGTGGTACCTGTAGTTCTCTACCATGTGGTAGATCAACCCCATCAGGGTCCAGGGTGCAACTAAAACCTTAAAAAATAAGACCTGTCCTCTGGGGTTCTAAAGATCCTTTCCTAACATAAAAATCAAAAATATGCGTTGTATATCGCTAGAGCATAAAAGGTTTGTTTCATAGGCGTGCGCACAGGGTGTATAGGTGTGCCTGGGCACACCCTAATCACCTGTGTGGTGCAGATTCCCCCTGTTTAGACTCCTGATATTTCACCAAAGCCCCCTACCGGGGCTCCTAAACAAATTGTAAAAGTATAAAAATAGTAAAAAATAATAAAAAGTAAAAAACTACCGACACCGTCCACTGCCCTACTGGCACTGCCCATTTCTCCACTGACACTGTCAGTATATATACACATGCACACACACCAATGGCGTCGCTAGGGGGTGGTTTTTGGGGCTATAGCCCCGAATCTGGGGCCCATAGCCCCAAGTCCCTGCAGGGGTCCCCAAGGGGAGGGGAGGCTCTCTGGGGACCCTGATTTAAGTGGGGGGCTCTCTGGGGACCCTGATTTAAGTGGGGGGCTCTCTGGGGACTCTGATGTGAGGAAGAGGCTCTCTGGGGACCCTGATGTAAGGGGGGGCTCTCTGGGGATCATAGGCGTGCGCACAGGGTGTGCCGGGTGTGCCCAGGCACACTCTAATCACCCTGTGCACATTAGTGTTATCGATCTGTATAGCAGCAGAAACAGGGGAAAGATCTCCCTCTTACCGGCTCTGCCATAAGAGAAGTGTTTATGCTCTTCTCTTTCACTGTGCTGGCAGGGAGATCAATGTGCCGGGGTCATATATATGTAGACACCCGCACATGCATGTGTGCTTGACCTTAAGGGTGCACACCCTAATGCAATAGGCTGCGCACACCTATGCTGTTGATATACACACACGTATATTTCTGTATATACATATGTATGCCTGCCCAAGCGTATGACTTTCTTTACTACGCTGCTATGGGCTCTAGCCCCAGATCTTTTGTAGACCTAGCAACACCCCTGACACACACACATGTGTGTTTGAGCTTTGGGGTGCACACCTAGGGCTTGTTTATTTAACTAAAATTAAAATCACATACCATGGTACATGAAAACATTCTGGGCCTGGTTCACAGCACAATTTCTGCATTCCGGATGCGTTTTTGCCGGTGCTTTTTTTTGTGTTCTGGGGTGTTTTTGATGCATTTTTTTATGTGTTCCAGTATGTTTTTCCCCCCTTTTTTTTCCTTTATCTCAAATGAGGACATGTACATTCTGGGGCATTTTGCGGTGTTCCATACAAAGAAATTCAACATGTTCTACTTTAGTTGACTGCTATGGAACGCACTACACTAGTGTGAACTAGGGCCATCCAAATCTATGTTAAACACTTGGGTTTTTGTTACAGAATAAAAACTGGACTGCATCTGGTGTGATCCAGTCCTCTGGGTGGATAAAGGTTTACGACATCCCTCATGTATACTTACATTGGCTTAATAGAGCAACCTGCTGAAAGAGCCCATATCTTCAATCTACATAAAATATGGACCTAAACCAATATTATGAGCCATAAATGGGTGGCTATGTAGAGAGGTGCACTTAGAACTTAAACCTTTGCATTGTACTCCCAGCACCTATCCCTCTTACATTTACAGGGACATACTCATGCTGCCCGTGTGCATTTCTTTGTGCTTTTTATAAAACCTTTGTCGATGGGTATGTGATGAAAAGATAGCCCACTGACGCGCCCCCACAAAATAGTGAGAAATAGATCTTCTAAAAAATTGGACTTCTTACCCCGTTGTGCTTTACAGACCCTGGTTTATTTAGATATGCCAGAACCAACATGTACCCCAGACCATGCTCAGAATGGTTAATGTACTTTACTGAAGAAGTGCATCATAACAGTTCAATATGAACAACATCTTTCCCTTAACTCTAACTGTAGTAGTGTGGCTGCCCAGGCATACCTCTGTGAGGTGAGATTCTATTATGGCATTGTAAATAACTTGGCTGTTTTCACAAGTCCCAGTGTCTTCAGCAGCAGCTCTGATTCCTTGAACAGAACTGACCAGTACAGGAAGAAGAACCAAACCCCCAAGAGCCCTGGACCTCAGCCTTCCCCTTTTCTTATAGCACAGGTGGGCTGGCTAGGACCAAAAAGCACACGATCTAAGCTCGCAACAATTAACCCTTACTCTGGCCTGGGCCAGCCGCTATCACACTAGTAGCAAAACATTTCATCCTGCCTACAAACCCACTTTAATTAAACAAAGCTAAATTTCACCAAATACAGTAGCCCACACAGGGGATTTTTACCAAAAACAGGTAACGAAAAATACTGAGCCACCTGACTCTTCAGCAGTGCCGCTGATTAGGCCATAACCTTGGCTTTTGGCTGGTTGCTCTGAGCGGCTCACACAGTACCTCTGTGTTAAATTCATCTTTCTTAGCTATCCTGGCTCATTCAGCCCTTTTCGGTTGCAGCACTATGCTGCATGGGCCCACTCCCTGGCCTCTCCATGGAGGTTCTCCTGACACCCTGGGCTCTCTCAGTCCTCCGAGACCTTTAGATTTCCTTAGTCCCCCGGACTCGCCTAGTCGTCTCAGCTCTCTTAGTCTCCCAGACTCGCTTAATTGCCTCGACCCTCTCAGCTCAATGGATATGGAATCTCTCCTCCAGCATGGAGTGCTGTCTCTTCAGTGGAGAACACCTGTCTCCTAACAGGATCCCCAAGCTATGCCCAAGCCTGTCATTTTAAGGCTGTGTGCTCCTGGACACACATCATCCTGCTGGTCTTTGGCAAGACTTGGACACTGGGTTGGATATTTCTTCCCTCAAAGCACTTGGACTGAGAATACCAAAATCCTGTGAAAATGGTTTTCTCTGCTCAAAACTGATACTTTGGTATCCTACACTTGCATTAGCCTGTGTCCTTTCTACAACCATTTTCACAGCAGCAGGGCCTCACACAGTCACACTTTATATATTTTTTGGTTGTTATATAGGATAAAGGAATTGGGTCTATAGACAGGTCTGTTTATGGCCTTTTTGTGGTGGACAGCACCGGAAGGCCCAATTACATTCCTGTGCTAAATTAACACCAGGATATTTTGCATGTTAATGTACATTGTGTTAAGGCAGCCAATTGAAAATAATGGGCTGCTAATTCACCAAAACATCCTAAAAATCAAATGTGACACAAAATTTGTAATGAGACATACTATGGTGCATTTCGGTATACTGCAATGCAAAATAAAAGTCACTGCAATGCATGTAACATGTTACCACAATGCAATAGGCCCTGGAGTTGAATATTGCAGTGAAATCTTTTATTTTTATTTTAATAGATGCAGAGCAATTTGTTCTTAATTTGTGTTTAAGGGCCCATTTATCTATGCTTTGCATATATGATTTTACATTTTGACCACAGACACTTTAAAATAATATCCCATTTTTTTTACCTAAAAAAAAATTTTTTTTTTTTCTAACTGTTATCATGTCCTGACCATAATAAATAATGGATATGTTCCCAATCACTACAACTTCCCTTTAATGAAGCAGGGAGCAATGTGGAATGTGATGGCCCATAGCATGAAAAGGGACTCAAAGAGGATGTGAGATGAATATAGTAATAGCTCTACTCCATGCACAGGGCACACTAGAACAGCTCTGCCTTCATAGATAGATATAGAGAGAAACATATCTGACTGATGACATAATTTCATAGCCATAACGCCCAGAAGGAAGAAAGATGCGTAACACAAAAGAAGCAGAACCACCCATGAGTTGATGAGCCAACATTATCTAGAGGTGGAAGGCCCTTAAAGGCACACCATTATTTTAGTAAATAATTTATATCAAATGTAATACAAACATAATAGTAAAATATTCACTTATTTTCCATATCAGTCTGTCCTTACTTGCAGATTCAAAGATAGGGCACAAGGCTTCTTAGCCACCATTTTTAATACCACTGACCTGTTCATTTGGGCACAGTCTCAGTTTGGTGCTGTGATAAAGAACAAGGATGCCCTAAAGCAGGACTCCATATAAAAAATATTCCAAGGTTTCCATTTTTTACCCTTCATAGACATTTAACCCCACATTTACAGCTGCAAACATCCTCCATATACATAGTTCAATACCACTACCATTACCTTCTCCAAAAGTAGACATTTTGGTAAAAAAAATGTAAGAATGTTCATTCAATTTTTTAATCGTTAGTGGGTTTAAATTGATGTTCATTTTGACCATAGTGATGAGAACATTTGAAGGAGCAGGATGGAAAATACTTCTCAAATGAACTAATTTCTAACAGTGAATGTGGTTTACGTTTAGGAAAGTCCATTCACTCCAGAATGCTAAAAGCAAGCATTTTTTAAAAGTACTTTCAAATAAAATTAATCACTTCTTCAAATGTTCTGTTGAGAATATTAGTACGAACACTCATTCGAAAATCTGCTAGTGTATGGTCAGATTTAGTAATGGTAATTAACCTATTTAGAGGATGACACTAGGAAAGGGATGCTAAAGATCTACTACCTTGGCCACCTTCTCCCCTCAAGCTTGTTTATTGGACAAGAAAACAGCGGCAATACATTTCTTTTTTTAAATTCGTGGTGGTGCGCAAAAAAAAAAACACCTAAGTGTACAAAAAAAACCCCCACACACATATAAAGGTGCACCTAAGAATGTGTCGCTAGTGCACTTCCAGAAAGAAGTAGGACTCTACCCTAACCCCTCCCCGGGGTGCAAGGCTCAAAATTTGGCCACCCTGGCTAAAAGGCCTGGTGGACCCCTGTCCTCATGGTCAGCCAAAGCCATACTAGGTGGGGGGCTCCCCAAAAAGAGAGACCCCTGAGGAACCAACCCAATGGCCACAGATCCTCACCCTAGACAGGGTGAAGGAAGTCCTAGGGTGAAGTCTTTCTTCCAAGTGAAAGCAACAATATATTGATAAGATTATCTGTAATATAAAGGATTATTACAGCTAAATTACATATAGTTGTTTAAAGGGTCAGCCAACCCCAAAACTGGGATTTTCAGCTTTTAGTGATTCCTTGCACTCAGTCTTGGAAGTCCTGTTCTTCATGTCCCAAAGGAGAAGATATTTTCTCTAGCTTCCTACAGAGATCAAGTAGCGACAGTGGCTGCCACTGAGACCATTGTAAAGTGTAATAGACAATCACTTATACACTATATGAGTTTGGGGACCATCACACCTACAGTATATGAGTTTGTTGGGAACATGACACCTATATGAGCTTGTTGGGGACCATAACACCTACTGTATATGAGCTGATTGGGCATCCCATTACTAAACCATGGTCATTAATGTGGAATTGAGACCCCTTTGTGGCTAGAAAAGCCTCCATTCTTCTAGGAAGACTTTCCACAAGATTTTGGAGTGCATTTTATGGGAACTTGTGCCCTACAGCCTAAGGGCATTTGTGAGGCCAGGTACTAATGGTGAATGAGAATACCTGGCTTGCAGCTGACATTCCAAATCATCTCCAAGGTGTACAGTAGCAGGTCAGAGCTTTGTGCAGACCACTCCAGCTCCTTCACCCCAAACTAATTAAGCCATTGTCTTTATGGAGCTGGCTTTGTACACTGGGGCACAGTCATACTTGGACTGAAAAGGGTCTTCCCAAACTTTTCCCCACAGGGCTGGAAAAGCAAAATTAGGTAAAATGTCTTTTTATGCTGTAGTATTCACAATACCCTCCACTGGAAAAATATGAGCTGAATAATTTTGAGGTGTGCCCTACACATGTCGATCATAGGTAGGTGTGATGGTCAGATGCCACAACCTTTTCGCCATATAGCATACCTCTAAACTGGAGTAAGTGGACATAATTCTAAATATGCAAAAATAATGCTAAAATGGTAGAATGCATCTTGATATTAACAGTACAGTCACTAAAAAGAAAAACAAAGCTTACAAGAAAAACACGTTTTTGTCCTTAAAATCCCACGATCCTCTGCTATAAATTGGCCAACATTGAATCATGGGAGTTTTTTGATCAGGCACAGATGGAGGGCTACGAGTTGTGTTTGGCTTTGTGTCTTTTCAAATTTGTTCAATAATCCCCACCCACTTACATGGCATCATCTTGTTGGGAAAACTTCCCAGGGAAATGTGGAGAGCAGCTAGAAAAATACAATTGCTTAAGATGTGAGCACCATCAAACAACGTATGTTTTATTTTCGGTTGTTTCAAGTGCAGTTGCTACATGACATTTTGAAAGTGGAAGGCTGCAAGAGACATCGAAGGTCATTTGCATCGGAAGGCAGGGGGATGTCACAAAAGTGGACCATTTGTTGTCCATGGAAGGTTCGTTTTAATCAACCTTCCTCCCAACCCCAAACTCTTGGGGGTTTACCAGGACCAATAGAGATGATGAATCTCCCCAGTGGGGACAAAGACCACCATAAAAACGTGACAGAACATAAACGTAATTCCATGCTACATCCAAAAGTAAAAAAAAAAAAAAAAAATGGCTTTAGATACACTTTTGACATTTTCCTGAACTCAGCGGCTTGCACAAAAACAAATATAGAGGCTCACTCGCCTTGGAAAGCATCAAAAAGTTACGACCTCCTCCCTCCTCCAAGTAAAAGTGCCTTGAGTTGACTTTGAAAATTCCTTTCATTACAGCGTGGGTTTATATTATAAAACAACATGAGTTCAGCAGCCCTGGAATAGTCTTAATATGAACCTTTTTTAGTTCCATAACTGAATCTTCTCCAGCCAACTTTATTGCTAAAACAGAATCGGAGAGCAATTCCGTACAGAGGACATTAAATAATATCTCAGTCTTTTATTACATTCCAAAAAAAAACACACCTTTTATAAAGAAACAAAAACTTTTAATAAGCTTGAGAGGTGTTTATAACTTGCAGCTACATTAACCCCATGAACATTTTCGAAGAAAGCAAAAAGCCTTTGAGCAGGCTTTAGGGCCAAACAAGGTGCGTTAAAAGGTGCCCAGCCAAATGATGATGCTATATCCATAATCAGTTAAAAAAAAGTGTAGCTATTAATATACCCATTCATCCCTAGAAAAAAAGTTCTGGTTCTCAGCCACTGGGCTCCCTCCTCTTGGGCCTCCAACCAGCTGCAGATTCCCTAAGCTACTACAGTGCTTCCAAGCTCCCATAATCCCTCCAAATTTCCACAGGCCTCCTGAGAGTTCCTAGCACCCACAGCACTGCTGCTACATTAACCCTGCGAACTTCCAGAGAAGGCAAAAAGCCTTTGAGCAGACATTAGGGCCAAGCAGGTGATTGGTGGAGAGTTTAAGGCACAATGAAAGGGGTGTAGCAAGATGAGGATATAACCGAAATCAGTCAGTAAAAGTGTAGCAATTAACATCTCCATTCTTTACTACAAGAAAAGGTTCTAAAGAAAATGCCCCGAATCAGTTGTCCTCAAACACTGTGCTGTGGCTCACTACCAGGCCATGGCCTCCCTCCTCTTAGGCCTACTGCTAACCACAGATGCCCTAATCTACCACAATGCTTCCCGGTCCCAATAATGCCCCCAACCTTCCACAGTTCCCATGGGCCTCCCAAGAGTCCTCATTTTCCACACCACAGTGCTACCCTCTGTTGCAGAGCTTCCAGCCCCTCATAATGCCCTCAACCTCTAACAGTGCCTCCTAGCCCCCCAAAAATCCATAAATGCCCTCCGGTCTCCCACAGTGCCCCTGCAAAGCCCTCAGCCTTCTGGACAGACTCAAACCCTCTCCAAAAACCTCATCCCTTATAGGGCCACCAAGGCAGTTGCAAAGTCCCCTCCCCTAACCATCAAAACAGAGACCCAGCTTCGTCCAGAGCTTTCCAGCCATTTCAATACATATTTTCAGTTCCCATACTGTTATAATAGTAGTAGAATATTCTTTTTTTTTTTTACTATAGGGGAACAATATGTTTTTTTTAAGAATTTACTGGGCCCTGGTCTCAACATGATTGAGAACCACTGCCTTAGATTGTGCACAGTTCTAGGTATTTTGCAGATCAATTGCCAATGACTAAAAAAAAAAAAATTGATGAGCAATCACAAGATAAGCCAGCTGATGCAGTTGGATTAGTTTAGCAAACGATCACATGAGCCACACCAAATTACATTTTCTTTTTCAGGCTTAGAGTTTTAACTTCCCCAGCTGCATGCTTGTTGTAGGGCAATGGCTCTCGCATTAAGAAGGCAACAATGTTCGCTCCAGCTGCTTGTACAAGTCAGTAATTCAGTCCCCCAGCCAGTCAGGACTCTTTTGGAGGTGGTGAAATTGGGAGTTTTCGCTACAAAATTTCAATGAAGCCATGCTGTTTGCATGGTCTCATCAACCAAGGCATGTGAGTAACATGCCAGTGCAGATAATCAGCACCCACATGGTGATCACATGGTTCTATTTATCAAGAAGGCCATTACAACAGTGACAGGGACTCAAGCTAGTGAGGGGGACCTTTTTAAAGCTAAATTTCACCTTGCAGCTCCACTTGGAATTAGAGAGGCTATTTTTCGAAGAAGCGTCAGCAAAGACAAAACCACTGTTTTTCACTTTGATTTCAAGCTGGGTGAAATGAACTACTCGTTCCTTGAGGTTCTCTTTACAACAATTGCAATTTAAGGATATTAGCGGAAACCATGCCTGCAAAATTCTCACCTTTCTTTCGGCCTACAATGCTGAATTCAGCATAGAATTTTTTCTCTAAAATTTGCATTGCACCTTACACTTCCGGGAGTATTAATCTTCTGGGTCCCCCACTTGATTTTTGGCTCTTCCTGCTGACTCTCACCCAATACAGGATACATTAGTGACATGGAGGTCAGAGGGAGGAATCAACGAGAGCTGCAGAGGACCCCGGAGATCATTACCACAAACAGTGCTGGGTTCAATGCAGACTTTGGAGGAAGAGTTCTCAGCAACAGAATGGAGGTGTGGGCACCAGGAGTGGTGAGTATTTACTGACATATTTTATAGGTATGGCTTATGCTGGCCATACACTAGTAGATTATCCATTAAACATTCCAACAGAAATTCATACAAACGTTTGTAAAAAAATGATCAGCACATTTAACGACTTGACAAAAGTAGTTTAGAAATTACTGAAAAATAGTTTTTAGCTTTTAACATTTGATTTTGGAATAAAAGTAATTTCCTAAATGATAACCAGAAATTTGTTCTTTCAAGGAATATATTTCGCTCCTTCAAATTTTCTCGCCACTATGGTCGAAAGCGAACCTCTATTTGACCCCATTAACGATTAGAAAATTGAAAGAACCCTCTTAAAATGAAAATTTTCAAACAAAATTCTATTAGCGTGATTCCAGTTTCAGATTAAAATGACTATATTGACTACAAATTGCTAAAAATGTACTAGAGCAACAGGGTCCCTTTAACGAATAGGTGCATTTTCAGCACTGTTGTTCACGTGACTGTCCCCTCCAACAAGCCCTTAAAAATAGTGTATGGTTTGACCATGTATAAGTATGGGCTTGCGATTGGCCAGATGTTGGTGCCAAAAGCACAGATTTCTGCCCCACTTCTCTTCTTGCTAGAACAGTGACCATCCTGCTGAGGCTGTACCCTCTGCTATATTGTGCCCCACACCATACCTGAGGCCTCCATACGACATTCCCATCTGTTGACCTTTATATCCCCATGGAAGGAATGTCCACACATAAATAGGGTTGCTGCACTTTACTGGTGGTACTTGTAAAATGGCAACAGTTTCATCACATTGACATACTATCCAAGGTCGCTTGACAGTACATTGTCAATAACATTTAGTGGACAGTCTGCAGTAGTCACCTGGGAAAGCATTATGTAGCATTTTAACTAAGCCAGCTTCCCTCTGCCAGTCTCTCCCTCCATCCAGGGTCATTAGCATTCACTGGAATGGGATATCTGCAGTCACCTCCTCCACAGGTAAACCTCTCCCAGGACACTCCAAGGGTGTAGCCTCATGCAGGGAACTCTTGGCCAGGCCTGAAAGGCCTTTTGCCCCCTGTACCAGCCCCCACCTCCATAAGGGTCAGAAAGTCCACAGCCAGCTCTCCTGGGTGCAGGTCTACCTCTCCCTGGCCTCCAGCCCTGTCCAGGGCCTCCACTTGCTGGCTACATCTGCATCGGTCCAGGGTGTTTGGCCCACGTGCCCCAACTGCACAAGGGCTCCTCCCAACCTGGGTTATAACTGGGCACTGACTCCACCATGACATCACTGCAGGAGAGCTCTAACTAAAAGGGGCCTAGCACCTGATGACACTACCTTCTGTAACCAGACATTATGCAGGAACAGAGCCACCTAGTGGCAGACTAGCTAGCTGAACCTGCCTACATATGCAGAGCAAAGCAACATGTTCACATTAATTCAAGCTCAGCCAGCAGCATTGTCCTTTCTCTTCCTGACTCCAGGACTAAATGGGGGGGAGGTTACCAAAATATTGAGTTGTGACCAGAACAAAAATAGAGGGAAACTAATTGTTCTAGTGACAATGGTAAAAAGAAAGTATTTTCTTTGCTTAAAGAAATTTGCGTAATTTCTCTCACTTTGTCTACAGAACAGAAAGTGAAGGGAAACTTCCGAAATAGGCCCAGATGGCAAAAAATAGAACAGTTTAGGCTTCCGATATATATTAAAATGCACATGCACCCACTCTGGGAACTAAAGTATGGGTGAGCAGTAAAAGAGCTTTAAAACAAGCCATCCCTGACCTCTGTAACCACTAGCACTGTGAAGTAATTCATTCTCTAAGATCGTTAAGTAGTACTATGACCTTCCATAAAAAAAAAAAAAAGCTCTGCAGCACTTAATAAGGGCATCTGCTTTTACAATTTTTTCAATTTCATACACACGGTCGGATTTTCCGACAGAAAATGTTCGATATGAGCTTTTTGTCAGAAATTCCAACCGTGTGTAGGCTCCATCGGACATTTTCCATCGGAATTTCCGTCACACAAAATTTGAGATCTGGATCTCAAATTTTCCGACAACAAAATCCGTTGTCGGAAATTCTGAGCGTGTGTACACAATTCTGACGCACGAAGTTCCACGTATGCTCGGAATCAAGCAGAAGAGCCGCACTGGCTATTGAACTTAATTTTTCTCGGCTCGTCGTACGTGTTTTACGTCACCGCGTTCTTCACGTTCGCAGTTTCCGACCAACTTTGTGTGACCGTGTGTATGCAAGACAAGTTTGAGCCAACATCTGTCAGAAAAAAATTAATGGATTTTGATGTCGGAATGTCCAATCAATGTCCGATCTTGTGTACGGGGCATTAGTGTTCCCTTTCAAAGTTTCATAAACACCTGCTGATCCTGCCAGTGAAGTTCACCAAATGTAGCTTTCTGTGATGCTGTGGTGACAATGCTGCACTGCTCCTGAATTC
The DNA here is from genome assembly GCF_042186555.1 of Aquarana catesbeiana. Taxonomy (NCBI): domain Eukaryota; kingdom Metazoa; phylum Chordata; class Amphibia; order Anura; family Ranidae; genus Aquarana; species Aquarana catesbeiana. Next base: position 31,885,975 of record NC_133330.1, read on the forward strand.
AGAGCAGAGTTTTCACTCTCATGTAGGCCGTGCTTGTACTACATTAGGATGAGAAGATGTTGCAGGGGGATGTAGTTATCAGCATTCTCACTGCTGATTCACAAGACTGTATCTTGTCAATCAGCACCTGACCACACCTAGTCCCACCCACTGTTTTCTGGATTGGCAGCACTGCCCTCCCACTGTGAGCTGCAGTGTCTGGGAGGGGGAGAACGTTGGACATAAATGAAGGAAAATTGGGCTCAGTCTTGGGAGGTAAAGGAAGTTTTGTGTGTAATTTATGAGGCGTGTCCTTTAAGAAGTGGTCATACAGGAGCCTTTAGTTGTACTGTAACAATTACAACAGCTATAAAAAAAAATGCTTTCAATGGGTTTCTAACAGTTTAGAAACACATGCTTCTTATGTACATTAGAGGGCCGGTAGGCTGCAAACATTTTGGTGCAATAAAAAGTCATTAAAACGTAAAAAAAAATAAAAATAAGATTTTTATAGACTCTGTTGTGAACTTGTGAAGATTAATTTTTCCATAATGCTCATAGCTAGCAAGAATGAAGGCGTTTACTGCTTGTTTAAAATATGTATATACTTTACTGTGCATAGTCTGGGCACAGGTTCATAATTACAAAAGGGTCACTCTCTTACAGCTGGACTCTACAGTTAAACTCCAATTTGATGTTGGAGGAAATAACCCCATTGTGGAACCGTGACACCACCATTTGGCTTTGTGGCCGCAGCAGTTGGATGGAGGTGGGAGTTTTGGGAACCCACCAACATCGAACTGAGCGCAGAGAATCCATTTTAGTAGAATGGTCCTTTTAAATGTTGGCAACTCTGCAAATGTCCCCTGAAAACTAAGAACGTATAATGCTGCGGTTTCATAGTTAACCTTCCCTTTCAAGGTTGATGTACTCCTTTCTACCGCTGATAAGCAATTCTCTTTTTCGCAGAGCCGCGCAGAGTTAATCTCGCAGACTAATCAAGGCCATTTTGGGCTTAGAGCTTTTTTTTTTTTTTTTATGCAAACTTGAGAAAGTAACATGATCTCGGAAATTGAAGGGAGACCAATCTTATCTTTGTCCCCGAAATGAAACTATTTCAGGTATTTGGTTTGTCTGCGGCAAAGGAATGTCAGCAAAGGGATTGTGTGTACAGGGTGTGCTGTGTGTCGTCTGAACGTTGGCAGGAAGCCATGCCTAATCAAGACCTCGTCTTATTCAGTGATGGATTTGCTAATACAAAGAGCAGGGGCGCCAAAATCTTGTTTTATAGGAAGCAGCTACAGGCAATAGTCACTGATCTGTTTGAAGAGGGGTTTAGGCACCTGTCGGAAATGAAGATGCGGAGGATAAGCTCTGAGAAGTAGGCCTCCGCATGCTTCTGTTTCTGTTTTGTTTCAGGAAGACCTCTCGGCAAAATCAAAATCTGGAAGTGGAACTCCAGCCAAAAACAAAAAACCCTAGTTTTGGTTTTGTATAGAGCAGGTTCAGATTTTATCCCTGCCTGTGGTCTGTTGGAGAAGTCCTACTCACATCCTGTGGAGTTACTAGAGCATATAGGGAGGGGAAACATCCCCACTGGGGACACAGGCTGCAACACACACCTCCCAAAGTTACAAATCCTATCCACTCCATCTAGTTTGGTTAACGTTGCACTTTTGGCTTGCTTACACTTGCAGTGGTCCATCTGGTTAGGCCGCGGCTATCTGGCATTTAGGAGACGACATTGCTGTATCCTGAATACTTTTTTTTTTTGGTCAAACTGGAATTTTGAATGGTGTAGCACCCTCATAGATATGCTGATAGATAGGATAGGTTAATTTAGTTTTTCTTTTCGCTCCTCTGTAATCAGCAGAGCAGTTTGTGATTGCTTTGGGCTGTTCTAGGCTTCAGTGGATGTGGGCTTGACTTCTTCCCCCTGCCTTCTGGAGGATTCTAGAATCTAGTGGGCTGGAAGAGGCAGACCCACAGCTTAAATATTTATGTTGTCCTGGGCAATCCCTGGGGGGGGGGGGGGGGTGCCCAGTAGGTGGATGAGGGGGCCTGAGGCAGTCTTGTTCTTGTTCAGGAGGAGAAGTTCCAAGACTCAATGCCCTTCTTGGCAGCCCATCTGAAATTCTACATGTGCTCATTGAGTTCCCAGCTGGGGGAGTGGCTATTTGCTAAAAGTCTCTGGGACAAATCAAGGAAAATTCACTGAGGATCTGGTCTGGAGAGTTAATTGGAAGGAGGCATCCAAGTATCCAGGGATATTGTGAGTACAGACCTGAGTGTAGGATCCTGGTGACTGCTGCTGCTATCCCTTGTGCATCAGTACTAGTGCTTGCCTGGCCTGGGATATTTCTGATGGTGCCTCGGTGTTGTCTATTTCTCAGGGACATTGCTAGAGGAACTGTCCTAAGAAGTAGTGACAAAGTGTAGAGTGTCCTCTGATTACTGTTCAGCTTTCATTGAGTATCCCACAGCTTCCTATGCCCTATTCAAGTTACTCAACAATACATTTCAGTCAAAAGGCAACCCTTAGACTGTTCATTGAGCCAGAAGAATGACCATTGCTGTGTGCCTGGCTGTTGATGCACTAACCTGGGAAAAGAACCTGTGGCAAACCAGGGACCTTTTACAGGATTGAGCGCTGCAATGGCACAAACCACACCACAAGCAATTGGCTTGCAGTTGTGGCCCAACACTATTCACTTGACTGTTTCCAGTGAAGATTATTGTTAATACTACAGAATACAAAGACAAAGACAATTTACACAATTGTGCTGTCCCAACCTTGTGGTAAGAGTGTTAGTGAAGGCTCTTTTCCGTTTCAGCATGTCTGTACCCTTGTGTACAAAGCCAACTCCATAAAGGCATGGCTTGAAGAGTTTGGTGTGGCAGAACTTGAGACTTGAACAGAGCCCCGACCTCAACCCAACTGAACACTTTGGAATTAGGTATAATGCTGACTGTGAGCCAAATCTTCCCTTCCAACCTTAGTACCTGACCTCACAAATGCTTTTTTGGCTACATGAGCACAAAGTCCCACAGATACACTTCAAAATCTTGTGCAAAGCCTTCCCAAAGAGTGGAGGCTGTTATAGCCACAAAGATGGGTTAACTCTATATTAAAAGCCGTGATTTTGGGATGGGATGTCCAACAAGCTCATTAATGGTAGGGTCTTCACAATCCTGTGGATATATAGCATACACTACATTCAAAGTTGAAAATGAAGCCTGCATACAAACCACACAATCTACCTGTTCAGGGTTTCAACTTTTTCATTTAGGCATCACTATCACACACACCAATCCATCCTATTCCTCTTTTATGGCAACCTGGCAATCTGGGAACTCCTGCTTGTAATGCAGGAGAGAACTTCCCAAATTACCCACCCTCAGTGTGCTTCTTCTCCAACATCCAATCAGTAGGCTGAAGATAGGCCATGGACCACACTGCCTTGGTTAACTGCAGTATAAAATAGTCTCAGACCTGTCTGTGCTGTCTGCCAGGGTTGACTGTATCATAAAACAAGCTGAACAGAAATAAATATCCTTTGGCAGCTTAAACGGCTCACTGGTATGTTTTCAGCTTTGTATTTAGCCTTTGCCTGGAATTCAGCATTGAGCTATTTTAACTGAGATGTAAATGTTTTGAGCTAGTTGTGAATGTGCGAAAATGCAACATAATTACAGGGTTGAATTCTGGCTATAATTTTTTTTTATGCATTACACATGTTGGAAAAAGAGCTTGGCACCTCTAGCCACAAGGTGACCTCTGGCAGCTTGCTCTGCCCAAAATGAAGCTTTTAGAGAGAGGCGTCCACTCCTTTCCTCCCATGTGCATATAATCCGTTTCACTATGACGGGGACGGGGAATAAAAAAGCAGAGCTTTGTGTATCATCAGTAAGTGACAGCGCACAGACCCCCCGCCATTCCCTCGCATTATATGTGCCAGGGAGTTATCGCTGGAGCAAAGTGGCACAAATAACTTGTTTTGCCGACTAAACTGAGCAAACACGACACATGGAAGTCACAAATGCTGAATCCAAAATGTCTGCGGATCTGTAGAGCCAGATGCACAATTTTTTTAGCGTCTCTTTCGGCAGGCAGGCAGAGGGAGATAATGTATCCCGGTTAGGTCTCTAGAAACTGGATATGCTGTTTTACTGGTGGCAGACAGGTGAATGTTCTCTTAGCCCTGCTTTATCTTGCCTACTGTAAAATATGGCTTTTCTTTTACCAGAGATTAAAAAAAAGTGAAATATGACTAAGAATTTGTAAACTGCAGGATTGAGGGGTTTAAGTGGGACTGTGAGAGTTGTGGGTGGTCAGCATGGAGACTAGTGCAGAGAAATGTTATAGGCATTGTGATCAAGGGCAATAATGTACGTGTATACAGTGTATATACACAGAGTTCAGTTCAATTAAATATACATACACACACACATACATATATACACACACACACACACACACACACACACACACACACACACACACACACACACACACACACACACACACACACACACACACACACACACACACACACACTGTCAAAAGTATTGGGACACCTGCCTTTACACACACATGAACTTTAATGGCATCCCAGTCTTAGTCTGTAGGGTTCAATATTGAGTTGGCTCCGCCCTTTGCAGCTATAACAGCTTCAACTCTTCTGGGAAGGCTGTCCACAAGGTTTAGGAGTGTGTCTATGGGAATGTTTGACCATTCTTCCATAAGTGCATTTGTGAGGCCAAGCACTGATGTTGGACAAGAAGGTCTGGCTCGCAGTCTCCTCTCTAATTCATCCCAAAGGTGTTCTGTCGGGTTGAGGTCAGGACTCTGTGCAGACCAGTCAAGTTCCTCCACCCAAAACTCGCTCATTCATGTCTTTATGGACCTTGCTTTGTGCACTGGTGTGCAGTCATGTTGGAACAGGAAAGGGCCATCTCCAAACTGTTCCCACAAAGTTGGGAGCATGAAATTGTCCAAAATGTCTTGGTATGCTGACACCTTAAGAGTTCCCTTCACTGGAACTGGATTTTAGGTCAAAAATCCGACGGACTTTAGATTTAAAACATGTTTCAAATTTTCCCGCCAGAACTCCGCCAGACCCAGTTCCTATCGGGAAGCCCGTTCGTCTGCATGCTGGAACAATGGACCAAATACAACGCAAGGGCAGCTACAGCACCTGCTAGCGAGAATGTTTCCAGCCCGATCCTATCTCGCTGGTTCTTGGCGACAGGGTACTATACATCGCACGCTCGCTGCAATAGGAAAAACACATTTTCCTATTGCAGTGAGCATGAGAAGGAGGTGTCCCTTAGGTCTCGTATGGATTTTAAGGGGAACCCCCAGAATCCATACCCGATAGCGGAGGAGCCCGGCAGAAGAACCGGAGAGCGGGAGAAGAACCGGAGAACAGAGAAGAGGCCGGGGAGCGGGAGAAGAACCGGACACCTGGAGAAGAGGCGAGAGGAGAGAGCGGAGAAGTCGGAAGAGACCCCCGAAGTCAGATGAAGCCCACACACGGTCGGATTGTCCGACGGATTCGGTCCGCCGGACCAGTCCAGTCAAGAAGTCCGCTCGTGTGTACAGGGCATTATAGATCCTCTGTTCATACTCTGTATGAACAGAGGATCTGTTAGTTCTCCCCTCAGAGAACCGGAAACTGTGTGTTTACACGCACAGTTCCGGGTTTTCTGTTTGCCCCGAGCAATCGCGGGAGCCTGGCGGTGATCAAGACCGCCGGGCACTGGCATCGGCTCGGGGGGCGAGCGGGGGGCGTGCACGCGTCCCCTAGTGGCTGTCAATAGTACCGACATACCATGACGGCGATTCGTGCAGCCGAGCCATGTTGCCACAGTATAACTGTGGCGGCTGGTCGGCATGTGGTTAATGAAGGTACAACATTTAGCAACTCACATGGATGATGATTAAAACTGGCACATGTACCCTGTTTCCCCCAAAATAAGACCTAGCGTGATTGTCGGTGATGGCTGCAATATAAGCCCTACCCCCCAAATAAGCCCTAGTTAAAGTCCTTGTAGGTTTTATTTTCAGGGTAGGGCTTATTTTCGGGGAAACAGGGTAGGGCTTATTTGGGGGGTAGGGTTTATATTGCAGCCATCACCAACAATCACGCTAGGTCTTATTTTCGGGGAAACAGGGTAAGTATTCAGACATCCGGGGTAAAGCTGTCCACATAGACCCTCCTCCGCACTGTCGGCTCTCATGGCTGTCAGTCTGCAATCGTGACCGGGAAGACTACCCTGCAGTAGAGCGATCTGAAAGTGAGGCTTGAAGCTCTCGTGGAGCGCAGCATGGAAGTGATGACGTCGATGGTGGTGTGGGGGATGGTTTATGTGGACAGCTTTACCCCAGATGCCTGCATACTTAGATGTTACTGTTTTAATCATCAACCATGTGAGTTGCTAAATGTTGTACCATTATTAAATGTAAACATATTGCTACACTTAGAGGCGCCTCTCTTCTTTTTTATACTCAATTGTGACATGACGTTACTTGTATATCAAGACATCGCTTGTATAGCAAGTCAAAATGTATTTAAAAATTTTGCTTGTCTTGCAAAACGCTCTCAAACCAAGTTACTCTCAAACTGAGGTTTTACTGTATATGCATTATGTACAAAAATAAGGAAACATGGATAAACATGGAAAACTGGAGATGCAGGGAACAGATGGGACGGGGAATAAGGACTGGCATCAGATACAAGGGGAGCAGAAAAGAGGCAACAGGGTTCAAGATGCAGGCAGGAGAAAGATTAGGATCAAGATCTAGGATATCAGACCTAGGGGAAGGGCTAGCAGTAAAGCAAAACACTGAAGCGAAGTATATTAGTAGAGGATGAACTAAATACTTTGCCAGCAGCCAGCATCAGGTGGAAACAGATTACTGGAATCCGCTGTCTGCTTGGGAACACCCGCTGATGGACACTGGAACAACATCCTCCTACTCTGGGAAGCACAGTACCACCAGCAGGTGATCCAGGTCCTGACAATGGCCTTGTTTATAAATCAAGCTATGTCACACTTCCCTGGGGAAGAGGGGAGTTGGCCACTGTTAGGAGCATTGTGTGCTACTAATGTTCAAGAAAATATATATATTTTTTAGCAAATTTTACCCTGCAGCGCTGCATAGCAAACGTAAAATTAGCAATTTTGCTACGCTCTATTTTAAGGCTTCATATTCTGTATCCATTGCAGGCCTCAAATTAGCAGGTCAAGTCCCAAAGGAGGAGAAAAGGACCACCAAAACAAAGGAAAGGTGAAAGTTTATTAACTGTAACTTCTACTGACCTTTATTTCTCTGCAGAGGAAAACAGAGGAGTCAAAATATTAATGTCCTCCCGTCTGTTTGGAAATCGGATATATACGGCACCCCGGGGACAGGGCCGAGACCTCTGCTTCTCCAGTTACTGCTTTAGGCTTCCCTCACAAATCGTGTCAAAGGAAGTGAATGGTCATAAAACAATTTTAAATAACCTGAGGACAGAGAATGACGATCTGCAAATTCCTGGGTGACTGGAGAACTCATAAAAAAGAAAGTTACACACATTTCTAGAATTACATTGTGAAATCTGTCCAACGGTTTGGTATTTAGGCGTGATTTATGGCAGGACCTTCTGCGGTTAACCATTCTAAGACAGCCGTTCAGGTACAGTAGCGGTAGCTGATAATGATTTTAGTCTGCTTCTGTGCGGTTCCTTAATGGGGAAACCCTCTATTAAAGTGGACCATTCAGTAATTTACAAGTCTGCATGAATAAATTCCTTACGTGTCATAATATACAGCAACGGTATTAACATTAAACAGCTGTCCTTGGTCACCAGTCGGTGACTGTGCCTAGGCCAAGATGATGTCATCTGTCTCCCTGAAACACATGATCGGATTTTCCGCAGACAAAACCTCTGACTTTTGTTCGAAGGCGAGTGCCTGGATTATTTCTTGCATACAAACGGTACACAATTGTCGGCCAACAAACACGAACGCAGTGACGTACTAGACGTACTACGAGCCGAAAAAGAGGAAGTTCAATTGTCAGGCGCCACCCTTTGTGCTCTGCTAATTTCGTGTTAGTAGAAGTTTGGTGAGTGTTGATTCGCACTTTTCATTTCGCACGTTTCAGTTCGCACGTTTCAGTTCGTCCGGAAGTGGAAAATAAATGTTTGCCTTTGGATTTAATACCGCTTTAATGATAACATTGATGCACAGCAGAAAAAAATACAACACATTTCGAAGCCAAAACACACTCCTCCTTAAAGTGGAGTGCCACCAAAAAATGGAACTTCCGCTTTAAGTGTTGGTGACCCCCTGAAATGCCAATTTGGGGGGGATACCCTCTTTTTAGAGGCATGGGAGCCCACAGTAAGAATGCCGGCGCCGTGGAGAGGAACAAGGCTTCGTACGCCTGCATCGCTGGACCGTGGGATAGGTGAGTGTCTGATTATTATAGCTGCTGACTTTTAATTTTTTTTTTTTTTTTTTTGGTGGAACTCCGCTTTAATCAGGGCTAAAAAAATACAAATAGAAAGCTCACAAGTATAAAAGTAAAATGTCATTAATATAAAAATTAATATACAAATAAAAAATAATGAATATAAAAGTCAAAGAGTATATATATTTTTTTCACTTATATTAATTTTTTGTATATATTTTTTTATATTCATGAGCTTTTACTTTTATACATGACCTTTGTATTTGTAGATGTTTTGTAGCCCCGATGAAAGGGAAGTGTGTTTGGCCCCCAAAATGCATTGGCTTTATTCTGCTATAAATTAACTTTATCATTAAAAACATTGGCTCTTGGATGTTCAGTGATCTCTAGACATGTACAATTCATTTCGTTCTGAATTTGTTTTTTCGTCAAAGTTTGACAAATTCGTAAATTTGGAAATATTTGCGTTAACGAAAACCCGTTTAACGAATTTTTCCAAAAATTCAAAACAACGAAAATCCGAAATTCGAAAATTCAAAAGAACGAAAATCCAAAGGTGTGAAAGAACAAAAATCTAAAAATTCGAAAGAATGAAAATCTGAAAATAAGAACGAAAATCTGAAAATTCAATACAATGAAAATTTGAAAGTAAGAACGAAAATCCGAAAATTCGCAATAATTACTAACTAACTAATTAATAATAACTATTACTAACTATTAAATTATAGGTACTGAAATGTTGAACTTTTAAAACTTTTTATTAATATTTATTATTATTAATTCGTTACGTTCCATTCGTTTAGATACGGCCTTCGTTATTTCAGATAATTTGTAACTTTGGATAAATTCATATTCGTTACGTTCACTAACAGCCAAATTTGAAAAGGAAATTCCAATACCTATAACTTAATAGTTCGTTTTTATTACTCAGTTAGTTATTATTTTTTCAGATTTTCGAATTTTTGGAATTTTGTTTTTATTTTCAGATTTTTGTTTTTTCAAATTTTTGCTCCTATTTTCGGATTTTAGAATTTTGGATTTTCAAGAATTTTCGAAATAACGAATACTGCATCTAAACGAGGTAACAAATTTATTTGAAATAACTAATTTCGATAATAAGGAATGAAACTAAAATAAACACACTTTTCAGCAGTGATCTTATTGGATTGTATGTGTGTGGATTCCCAACTGTGGCGCCTTTCCCTGTTCCCCAGTTTTGTGGAGTGCTGCTGAACCAGAACCAGTGTGCCTAGTAACAGTTTAAGTGGCCTTTAGAAAATCGGAATCCAGCACCCCATCTGTTATTGTGTTTGCAGGACAGAAGTGACAGTTCAGTAGCTTTATCCTCCAGCAGGAAGGTAAGGTGACTGGTTCCTGGACCAAAAAAGTCAAATTTGTGAAATGGCTCTTCTACGGGACCAGCAAGATATGATGTACCGATGTTCTGTACCCTGACCATACACAGCACCAAAAGTGATTTTACCCCTGTTTAGTTGGCATAACGGAAGTGCCCGTGGGTATTTTCTCCCTTTGCTTTCTTTGTCAGCTCTGAGCTGTAATACATCTACCTGATGATTTATCTCATAGGCAAAGTTCACACAGGTGGTTAAAAACAGGTTTTTGACTTTTTTACTGCCCATCTACAATGTGACATGATGGCCACTTGGGTAGGCAGGTGTAGGTTGGCCTCTATGCATAGGTGGCGTTGTCCGGCAACCACTGTGCAGAGAGTAGTGAAGGGTGAGGGGATCCTGTGTTCCTCTGAGGCCTCTGTAGGTGTCACCAGGGGGGCAGCTGTCTGATTGGACTCTGCCACCCTGGTTGACCTCTGTGACCATCTTAGGGTGGGCAGTGCTAATAAATAGTACTGTTCTCCTTCAGTTGGCGCACACTTTGTGAAGTGGCTAGGTCAGGGACAATAACCCGCCGGCTAGGGACAGTGTGTCTAGTGCAGCGAGAGGTTGCGGCGGAGGAGGGATAGTGTAGGGTCCACTCTCCTGTGGCATCAGCTAGCAGCTGCTCTTCAGATGCCTTGATGCCATACTGCCTTCCAGCCATCTCCTCTGTTGGCATTGTTAGTGTTACAGGAATCCTCTGCAACTCCTTGTAAGTGCTGCAGTGCCAGGCTGGCCGTGATACAATGACTCTGTTACCACCTTGTCGGAACTTTTCTGTTAAATATATGTAGCACCCTGGTGTTTAGGCAGGGTTGCTCCTAAATTTACCTGCCAGGTATAGCTACCTTGGCTAATTCTTGAGGATCAATTGATTTCACTCTTATGCCGCTTACATACGATCGCACATTTCGACCACAAAATCCATGTTTTTTTTCCGACGGATGTTGGTTCAAGCTTGTCTTGCATACACACGGTCGCACAAATCTTGTCAGAAATTCCGATCGTCAAGAACGCGGTGACGTACAACACGTACAATGAGCCGAGAAAAATTAAGTTCAATAGCCAGTGCGGCTCTTTTGCTTGATTCCGAGCATGCATGGAATTTTGTGCGTCCGAATTGTGTACACACAATCGGAATTTCCGATAACAGATTTTGTTGTCGGAAAATTTGAGATCCAGATCTCAAATTTTGTTTGTCGGAAACTCCGACGAAAAATGTCCGATGGAGCCTACACACGGTCGGAATTTCCGACAACAAGCTCCCATTGAACATTTCCCACCGGAAAATCCAACCGGTGTGCGCGGCATAAGCCTGTAATTGCTGCACTTCTCTGTTTTGCCGCTAGGTGGCCGGGTACCTGGTGGCATTAGATACGGGAAGGGCAATGCAAGGTCAGATTATGGTTATATGGGGTAACTCAGCCAATGGGCAGGGTTTTTCTCAAATTCCTTGGCCTGCTGGGAGAACCTATATATTTGGGTGGAGTCAGGTGATCAGTGTTCTGTGCCACCCAGACGGTCGTCTGGGTGGACGTGTGTTGTATCGCTCGGGCTGCTAGGCCGGAGTTTGGGCCTATCCGGGGCACATCCGGCTGCTAGGCTGTCTGAGGGCCTATCCAGAAGCAAGAGAGCAGCGCAGGGTTGGGACTGCGACTTGCAGTCCAACCAAAAGTGACGGTTCTGCCGGCCGGAGAACCTGTCGTAGTCGGAGGTAGAAGGGAAGCTGTCACCACTAAGGGACCATCCACCTTATTACCAGGGACCACAGTAAGTAGCTGAAGCAAGTACCGGAGTAGAATTCTGACCAACCGGGTACACTGAAGAATCAGGAAACTTCAGTGGGTATCAAGCCAGGGACCCAGGCAGCGGAGGTGACGCTTGCAGAGCAGCCTTGTGTGTCAAGACAGGGACCGAGCAGGCCAGTGAGGTGAAGCTTGAGAGGAATCTTGAGTCCCAAGCTAGGGACCCAGCAGAGAGGCGGGGGTGACGCTTGAGGAAGATACTACAGTGAAGATTAGAGGAGCTCAAGGGATTCAGTGGCAGTGAATCATCTACTCTAGTGAGAGAGAGACTGGGAGCTCAGTGGGCTGAAGAACTACAAGAAGTGCTTTTAGTCGAAGTGAGGGAACTGTTACACCTTGTGTTAGGAACTGTTAAAGACTGTTGCCATAGGAGACAGCATTCCTGCACATGCAGATGTGGCATCTTGCTGAATGCCTTTCCTTGCATGGCTGTCCTCCTATTGAAGTCTTGGAGTCTGCCAATTAATCTTGCAACTACCTAATGGTGCCTTGTCCCTAACCCTTTCTCCCAAAGTTCTATTAAGAGAGATAAAAATCTCTTTAGCATTCAAGAAGTGTCTGGCGCCCAATGACTTTACCTACTTTGCACCCACTATGCCTCACAACCCCCTATATACAGAAGGATGTCAGCTATCTCTTGCCATGGAGATTCTCATTAGACCGAAGCAGGCCTGGGACCTTGCTACATATATGTTACTGCAACCCCTGGAATCTGTGTGCCTTTACTCCTCTCTGGGCACCCCACTCCAGGCCCCGCTCACATCTACACATCCCCGCAGCGGCGATGCTTCGCTTTGAAGCATGGCAATTTGAACTTGACTTGTCGAGTTTGGCAAGTGCTGCCTGCCAAACCCGCCCATTGGAGTCAATAGGACCACACATCAACTGTGTGCCAAATGCTTGGCATGCGGTTGAGGCATGGTATTTCAATGTAAAATCCCCCTAGGGTTCAAAAAAATTAAAAAAAAGCACTCAGGCATTCAGAGGTGGCATTATTGTCTCCTGAATGCTTGAAAACTACCTTCAAAAGGTGATCTAGTGCAGAGCGCTTTTCAGTGAAGCAGTAGACCCTACTGCCAGGGTGTACAAGGCCTTAAAAAAAAAAAAATAAAAAAAAAAAATAAAGGAAATCCTCCTTAGGTTATTATATGCAGTACATTGTAAGTATTTTAAAGTCTTTCAGGTACTCTTCTAAGTCAGAAAAAAAGGCAAATACAAAGAACACTAAATAAATGAACTAAATTATTCTAAACTACCCTTTAAAAAAAAAAAAAAAAAAAAAAGTGGAAGTTCAGCAAAAAATGTGTTCATGCCCATAAGCCAATTACAGGTATAGGGTAATGAAGCTTTCCTGTCTCCATATAGAATACTGTTACCATGGTTGCAAGGAAGAGAAATTTAATTATTTTTTGGCAATTACAGAGAATCAGTTGGCTGCAGATTGAAATTTAATGGTAAATTTTCATAACTCTTAATTATAAAACAACACATGTAGCAATTATACATATACCAATTTTTTTTTTTCACAAAAAAAATGAATTTGATTTTAAAGTATAACCAAACTTTTTTTTAGTTTTGTAGAGCGGAGAGGAATTGCAATCCCTATCAGGATTTTATTGTCGCCTGTGTCCCCGTTGTTAAAGCGGTTGTATAGCTATTTTTTAAACTTTTACCTACAGGTAAGCCTATAATAAGGAATACCTGTAGGTAAAAAAAATATCTCCTAAACCTATATGGTTTAGGAGATATTCCCCTCGTAATAAGCCGCTGACTGCAGCGGCGCATGCGCACAAGGGATTCTCAGCTGAAAGCTCGGCAGCCGGCGGACTTTGCCAGAAAAAAAGATTCCCGCGCGCATGCGTGGGAGTGAGGACATCGCTGCTCCGGCCACTCACAGCCGCGATACCCGGAAGGCACGCCGAGGGGAAATGTCAGCTCCCTCGGCGCGGACCGGGTGAGATGCCGGCGCCTCGTTCTAAGGTAAGTATCTCATAATGAGCTAGTATGCGGTGCATACTAGCTCATTATGCCTTTTCCCTTACAGGTGTAGGGAAAAAAAAAAGTCAGCGGGTTTACTACCGCTTTAAGCCAACTTTGGCGTTGTCAATATAGCAGGAATAGAGAGGAAATCTTCCAATGGGGACACTATTCTGGTAACAACAATCAGGAATTCCCTCAATTTGAAGAAATGTCCTTGTTCTGTGCCACTTTCATGTAAATTTTTTATGTCTTGTATTGAACTGCATGAGGTTATGTTTTTTTCTGTAGCATATTATACTGACATCTAGTGGTGATTTCTGGCCACTACAATTTGTTTACTAATATGTTTTTGGTTTCTTCCTCTGTTGTCCCCTCCGGTTTAGTGCTAATTAGTTCAATCTTAGATAGACCCTCTCCATTTCTTCCATGTTCCATGAGTCAGTAAAAAGCCATTGTCTTCTTAGACTTCTAAAGACTGTAAAACCATCCTTTGCACTACAATTAGCTGAAGTTAAAGTGGCTGTAAACCCATTACAACCACTTTAACCTACAGGTAAGCCTAGATTAAGGCTTACCTGTAGGTGCAAGAAATATCTCCCAAACCTAAAAGGTTTAGGAGATATTTGCAGAAATAGCGACACCAATGTCCACGGCGCATGCGCCGTAGACATCGGGCGCAGGCGCACTGAGCGTGCTGCTTCTAATGGCGATCATGCCGTTAGTGGCGGCACCAGCGCGCATGCGCGGGAGTGACGTCATCGCGACTCCAGCCAGTCACAGCGCCGGAGCTGCGATACCCGGAAGTCACTCTGGGATAGATGGCGGCGTCGAGAGAAGGCGAACGAGTGCCGATGCGTGGGCTTCGATCTCAGGTAAGTAATTCATAATGAGCTAGTATGCTATGCATACTAGCTCATTATGCCTTTGTCTTGCAGGGTATATTTTTTTTTCAGAGGCTTTACTTTTTCTTTAAAATGTGCTGGATTACATTTCTGTGTCTTATTGCAGAGTTAAGATGGCTGTGGAGAGTGCCAAGTAAGCAAGTGACCATACAGTCCAGACAAATGGAGTCTTAGTGGGTATATCAATGCATAAAGTGGCATTTAAAACAGAACATTACTCTTACGTTTCTGCTTTTTGTTGACCATTCCAGAGCCAGCTAAACTTTTTATTTTTGTCCATTAGTCTTTTGGAGAAACTGGTGAGCAGATTTTTTAGATGAATGTATAATGCTGGTCCAACAACAGCACAAAGTTGTAAATAAAAAAAAAACATTCAAACGTGATGTAGGAGTGCTGACCATTTTGTAGATGCATTATAACTTGATGGGTGGTCCTTATCAGCACCTGCTTGACCCCTGGAGGAGTTTACTAAAGCTTTGAAAGGATGGGAGCGTCACACCAGCCTGCATATTTCTTTGAAACATTCTATTCAGCAACAGCCAACGCGTTTCGGGGGCTCAGCACTCCCCCTTCATCAGGGCTAAAAACTAGATAATAGAGAAAAATACAAAAATTCCTTAGCACACAAACAATTCTAATTTCTCGTGTCTTAATTGAACGCACCCATTAAACATTCACAATGCTGGAGTAAAAAGTAAGTGTACCCATAGACTAATTACTTCAACAAAAGCTAATTGGAGTCAGTAGTTTGCACACCTGATGTCCAATTAATGAAATTAGTTTGGAGCTACTTTGATTGATAAAAGTCACTCAGGGTCGGTTCACACCACACACAGTCCCGTGCATTTTTTTTTTCTGCATCAAAAACGCATGGAAAGTAGGTTATATGGTTTCCAATGGCATAGTTCATACCAGTGCAGTCAGTTCCAGGGCTTTCCAGTTCCAAAAAAAAAAAAAAAAGTAGAACATGCTGCATTTTTCCTGCACTGAACTGTACTGGAACGCAGTAAAACACATCAAAAAAGCACTGACCCCAGTACAGTGGAAGCAAAACAGGTGAGAAGAATGAAAAAGGTATCCGTAACGGACCAGGAGTGCATTTTTGTGGTGTGAAGCAAGTCCTCAAACATTTTAGGATTGCTGTTCATAAGAAGCATCAGCTAATGTGAACCATGCCTTGCAAAATGGAGCTCACTGAAGACAGATGATCAGGAGTAGTTGATCTGTAAAGGGATACAACACAATCTCAAAGTGTTTAGGCATTCATCAGACAGTTAGAAAAAAAATGTGTGTAAATGGAGACAGTTTAGTCATTTATTTATTTCAGGTACTGTATATAACGGCGTCAGTTTATGCAGCGCTTTTACATATACATTGTACATTTACATCAGTCCCTGCCCTCAAGGAGCTTACAATCTAAGGTCCCTAACTCACATCCATTCATACATCACATCCACATACTAGGGCCAATTTAGACAGGAACCAATTAACCTACCAGCATATCTTTGGAGTGTGGGAGAAAACCGGAGTACCCAATAGAACATGCAAACTCAATGTGGCTACTCTTCCAAGCAAAAGGCGCCCGGCCAAGAGGCCGCCCAAGGCACAATGCAGAATCCTTAATGAGGTGAAGAAGAACACAGGAGTAAGGCTTAAAGACATCACTTTTCATGAGTCTACCATATGTAAGTCTTTAAACAGGCAGGAAGTCCATTGCAGAAAACCATGGAGGAAGCCGCTGCTCTCCAAAAAAAAAATTGCTGCACGCCTGAAGTTTGCCAAAGAGCACCTTGGCAAACCGTAATGCTACTGGGAAAATATTTTGTGGCTGATGAAACAAAAAGTTGAATTGGTTGGGAAGAATACTCAGCACTATGTAAGGCAAAAAGAGCACAGCTCTCGAATATTAAAACATCATCTCAACGGTGAAGTTTGGTGGAGGGAACATCTTGATTTGGACATGCTTCACTGCCTCCGGACCTGGACCACTTGCCTTGCCATTATCAAGGGAAAAATTAATTCCCAGGTTTACCAAAATATCTTACAGGATAATGTCAGGGTGGCTGTCCACCAGCTGAAGCTTAGTAGACATTGGGGGATGCAGCAGGACAATGACCCTAAGCATCAAAAGTAAATCCACCACAGACTGGCTTCAGAGAAAGAAAATATGCCTTTTCGAGTGGCCCAGTCAGAGCCCAGACCTGAACCCCATAGAGATGCTGTAGAATGACCCCAAGAGAGCCGTTTACACAAGACATCCTACAAATGTGTCTGAGCTGAACAGTTTTGTAAAAGAAATGGTCTTGAACATTGTGCAGATCTGATCCAGAGCTTCCAAAAGCGCTTGCATGAAGTAATTGCTGCCAAAGATGGTTCAACCAGCTATTAGCGCTAAGGGTTGACTTATTTTTTCCTCCATCACTGTGAATGTTTAATGGGTGTGTTCAGTAAAGACACAAGAAATTAGCATTGTGTGTTATCAGCTTAAGCACATTGTGTTTGTCTATTGTTGTGACTTAGAAGAGGATCAGATCACATTTTTTGGCAAATTAGTGCAGAAAACCAGTTAATTCCAAGGGGTTGCCATGCTTTTTGTTGCCACTGTATTAAGATATTTACAGTGACTTGCATAAGTATTCACCCCCTTGGCTTTTTACCCATTTTGTTACATTACAGCCTTTAGTTCAATGTTTATTTAATCTGAATTATATGTGATATATCAGAACACATTAGTGTAAGTTGGTGAAGTAAAGTTAGAAAAATATATACATAAAACTATTTTTCAGAAATAAAAAAAAATGATAATTGACATGTGTGTATGTATTCACCCCCTTTGTTATGAAGCCCATAAAAAGCTCTGGTGCAACCAATTACCTTCAGAAGTCACATAATTAGTGAAATTATGTCCACCTGTGTGCAATCTAAGTGTCATGATCTGTCATTACATATACACACCTTTTTGAAAGGCCCCAGAGGCTGCAACACCTAAGCAAGCGGCACCACTAACCAAACACTGCCATGAAGACCAAGGAATTCTCCAAACAAGTAAGGGACAATGTTGTTGAGAAGTACAAGTCAGGGTTAGGTTTTAAAATAAAATCCAAATCTTTGACGATCCCTAGGAGCACCATCAAATCTATCATAACCAAAGGGAAAGAACATGGCACAACAGCAAACCTGCCAAGAGACGGCGCACACCAAAACTCACGGACCGGGCAAGGAGGGCATTAATCAGAGAGGCAGCACAGAGACCTAAGGGAGCCCTGGAGGAGCTGCAGAGTTCCACAGCAGAGACTGGAGTATCTGTTCATAGGACGACAATAAGCCGTACGCTCCATAGAGTTGGGCTTTATGGCAGAGTGGCCAGAAGAAAGCCATTACTTTCAGCAAAAAACAAAATGGCACGTTTTGAGTTTGCGAAAAGGCATGTGGGAGACTCCCAAAATGTATGGAGGAAGGTGCTCTGATCTGATGAGACTAAAATTGAACTTTTTGGCCATCAAAGAAAATGCTATGTCTGGCGCAAACCCAACACATCACATCACCCAAAGAACACCATCCCTACAGTGATACATGGTGGTGGCAGCATCATGCTGTGGGGATGTTTTTCAGCAGTCGGGACTGGGAAACTGGTCAGAGTTGAGGGAAAGATGGATGGTGCTAAATACAGGGATATTCTTGAGCAAAACCTGTAGCACTCTGTGTGTGATTTGAGGCTAGGACGGAGGTTCACCTTCCAGAAGGACAATGACCCCAAACACACTGCTAAAGCAACACCTGAGTGGTTTAAGGGGAAACATGTAAATGTGTTGGAATGGCATAGTCAAAGCCCAGACCTCAATCCAATAGAAAATCTGTGGTCAGTCTTAAATATTGCTGTTCACAAGCGCAAACCATCCAACTTGAAGGAGATGGAGCAGTTTTGCAAGGAGGAATGGGCAAAAATCCCAGTGGTAAGATGTGACAAGCTCATAGAGACTTATCCAAAGCGACTTGGAGCTGTGATAGCAGCAAAAGGTGGCTCTACAAAGTATTGACTTTAGGGGGGTGAATAGTTATGCACATTGACTTTTTCTGTTATTTTGTCCTATTTCTTGTTTGCTTCACAATAAAAAAAAACCTCTTCAAAGTTATGGGCATGTGCTGTAAATTAAATTATGCAAATCCCCAAACAATCCATGTTAATTCCAGGTTGTGAGGCAACAAAACACGAAAAATGCCAAGGGGGTGAATACTTTTGCAAGGCACTGTAGGTATTTATATGTATAAATACATTGATGCATCATTAGAGCCAAAGAAAAGATCAATTTAGAAAAAATAAATAAAATGTGTTCTTATTGAGGCAAAGGCAACAAAACAACACACAAAAATAAAAAATAAAAATACAAAAAAAAATGTTTGTGCCTTTGCCTCAATAAGAACACATTTATTTTTTTGTGTTGTTTTTTTTGTCTTAATAGAAACACATTTAGTTTTTTTGTGTTCTTTTTTTACATTTCAATCTTTTTATTCAAAGAACGACAAAAAGCTCCCAGCGGGAGTAAGCTTACAAAATATCAGGTACTCTCAATATCAGATCAACTCCAAATTTTTTCTTCGAATAAAATAAGTAGTCAAACAAGCTCCATATTCCAAGGATGTTCCAAGGATCTGTTTGCATACCCTGGCAGGAATGCCAGTCACATTAAAAGCAAAATTGACACAAGACTTTGTAGTAACAAACTAAAATAAGCCACTATTCAAAATATATTCAACTTGGCCCAAATTGTCCTTGCACATACAGTGAAACCTCGGCTTGCGAGTAACGCGGTTTACGAGCGTTTCGCAATACAAGCTATTTTTAAAAAAAATCCTGACTCGATTTGCGAGCGTCGTCTCGCAAGACAAGCAGGATTCAAGCCGCTGGGGTGTGCAGTGCCGCATTTGGCCAGAGGTACGGGGGCGCCGGTGATGCTCGGAGACACTTGGTTACTGAGTGTCTCCGAGTGTCTGCGGCACCGCCGCACCACTGGCCACATACAGTACTGCATACACCAGCAGTCACTGTGGAACAAATTATCTGAGGTTTCCATTGATTCCTATTGGGAAACTCGCTTTGATATACGAGTGCTTTGGATTACAAGCATGCTTTTGGAATGGATTATGCTCGTAATCCAAGGTACTACTGTATTAGAAAGAAAATCAGAATGGGAAAAAAAGAGAAAGGAAGAACATAGTTACATAGTTAGGTTGAAAAAAGACCATCTACTTCAACAAACAAAAAAAACAACCATACAATCCCATATATACAAACCTATATCCACAGTTGATCTAGAGGAAGGCAAAAAAAACCCAGCAAAGCATGATCCAATTTGCTACAGCAGGGGAAAAAAATTGTCTTTCTGACCCCCCAAGAGGCAATCGGATATTCCCTGGATCAACTTTAGCTATAAATGTTAGTACCCAGTTATATTATGTACATTTAGGAAATAACCCAAGCCTTTTTTTAAAGCAATCTACTGAGCTGGCCAGAACCACCTCTGAAGAAAGTCTATTCCACATTTTCACAGCTCTTACTGTGAAGAAATCTTTCCATATTTGGAGATGAAATCTCTTTTCCTCTAGATGTAAAGAATGCCCCCTTTTCATCTGTGATGACCTTAAAGCGGAGTTCCACACAAAAATGGAACTTCCGCTTTTCGGAACCCTCCCCCCCTCCGGTGTCACATTTGGCACCTTTCAGGGGGGAGGGGGGTGCAGATACCTGTCTAAGACAGGTATTTGCATCCACTTCCGGCATAGACTCCCACGGGAGTCTATGCCTCTTCCTGTCCCTCCGCACTGTCTCCTGGGAAACCCACAGGTCCCAGGAGATAGCGGGGACCAGTTACGATGCGCAGCGCGACTCGCGCATGCGCAGTAGGGAACCGGGAAGTGAAGCCGCAACGCTTCACTTCCTGATTCCCACAGCTAGGATGGTGGCGGCAGCTGCCGAGAATCGAGCGGGTTCTCGGCGTCCCCTGCCGACATCGCTGGACCCTGGGACAGGTAAGTAGCCATGTATTAAAAGTCAGCAGCTGCAGTATTTGTAGCTGCTGGCTTTTAATATTTTTTTTTTTAGGTTGATGTAGGTGGACCCCAGCTTTAAAGTGAATAACTCAACACCAAGTTCACTATATGGACCCCTTATATATTTATACATGGTGATCATAACCCCCCTTAATCTCCTCCTCTCATTAATTCAGTTCCTCTAATCTTTCCTCATAGCTGAGCTCCTCCATGCCTCTTATCAGTTTGGTTGCCCTTCTCTGCGCTTTCTCCAGTTCCCTGATATCCTTTTTGAGAACTGGTGCCCAAAACTGAACTGAATTTTCCAGATAAGGTCTTACTAATAATTCGTACAGGGGCAACAAAAAAAGGGAAAGAGAAAAAGAAGGAAAAAAAAGGGGGGGTAACCAGTCAGTAGTAAGGAAGGTGCTCTTGAAGTCTTGCTCATCTTCTAAGTAGTACATTCAAGGGTCCCACATTTTTGTTAAAGTGATTGTAAAGTCTCGTTTAAAAACAAATAAATAAATAACAAACATGTTATACTTACCTCCTCTGTGCAGTTGGTTTTGCACAAAGCTGCCCCGATCCTCCTCTTTTTGGGTCCCTCTTTGCTGCTCCTGACCCCTCCCTCCTTTGGAGTGCCCCCACAGCCCACTGCTTTCTATGGAGGCACCGAGGCTGAGTCAGAGCTCCGTGTATTCATTCAGACACGGTGCCCTGACCCAGCCCCGCCCCCTCTTTCCCCTGATTGGCTGGCTGACTTTGATTGACAGGAGCCAATGGCGCTGCTGCTGCGTCCCAGCCAATCAGAAGGAGGCTCCCGAATGGCTTAGACATTCGTGGACATCGCTGGAGAGAGAAGGGGCTCAGGTAAGTAATAAGGGGGGTGCTGGGGAGGCTTCTACACACAGAAGGCTTTTTATCTTAATGCATAGAATGCATTAAGATAAAAAAAACGTTCCAATTCCTTTAAACCTGATTTGAGTATTTTTCGGTTTGTCCTTGTAACTGGTGCGTAGGGACAAACAGACTAAAAATACTTTTACAATCTTTATTCACATAACATTCATAGATAAAACATGTATACACTACTGTCAAGATGAACAAAAAAAATCCTTGCTCAATATGGCAGACTCCCTGGTACATGAGCTGTAGTCCCAAAATATTTATAGGGGTCCTAATCCGCCTTGTTGCTTCTACGCATTTCGCGGAGTAGGCTCGCTTCTTCAGGAGTCTAGCTATAGCTCATTTACAGGGGAGTCCACAATATGGAATAAGGATTTTTATTGTTTATTTTATTGTTTTATTGTTCATTTTAACAGTAGTTATTCTTATTTTAAAAAAGATTGTAAAGGTATTTTTTTAGTCTGCACCAGTTAAAGTCCACAAGTATCCTTCTACAGGGTTTTTTTTATGTATATTTAGCTTTCAACACATGTTAAACAATTTTTTTATTTTCTCTAGTTTTTAGCCCTGATGAAGGGCGCAGGTTGAGTCTCCGAAATGCATTGGCTGTTGCTAAATAAAATCTTTCAAATAGACCATGCAAGTTGGTGTGGCGCTCCCATCCTTTCAAGACTTTAGTAAGAACCAAAATCAGTAGTCGCAGGATGAGTATTCCCATTAGGCTTTCAGTGGAACCTTGGATTACAAGCATAATCCGTTCCAGGAGAATGCTTGTAATCCAAAGCACTTGCATATCAAAGCAAGTTTCCCCATAGAAGTCAATGGAAACGAAGATAATTCGTTACGCATTGACTTCTATTGCATGCAATACCGCATGTGGCCAGAGGTGGGGGGGCGCCGGAGAGACTCGGAAATACTCGGAGATCGCTCGGCTGAACTCGGAAATCCTCTGGGAAGGCTCGGAAACTGAGTATTTCTGAGTGTTTCAGAGTATTTCCAAGTATTTACAAATGGCTCAGTACCGTTCCGAGTGTCACCAGCGTCCCCACACCTCTGGCCAAATGCAGTACTCCACACCGCAGAGGCTTAAATTCTGCTCGTTTTGTGAGACAACACTTTCAAACCGAGTCAGGATTAAAAAAAAAAAAAATTGCTCGTATTGCGAAACGCTCGTTAACCGCGTTACTCGCAATCTGAGGTTCCACCGTACTTTGGTTCAGATATCCGGGAAGACGATTGCCTATTGGCCTGTTCCTCTCAAAACAATCAAAAACAGAACGCAAGGAAAGGTAATAAAGCGAAGAAAACAATAATTATGAAAATACAAATAAACAGATTCAGAGCCCATATAGGGAAATCAGTTGAAGGAAAAGATAAAATATAGATAAGATGCAGTTGATGAAACAAAGGTCTAATTGTCTCGTTTTTCATGCTGTTGTTCTGGAATGCTCGTTTTTAACTGGAGCGGATAATGTCTCTTCTCGGTCTCATCAGCGGAGATCGGATTCCTATGTGGAACCGAGCCGACTTCTACAAAAGTATCATTTTAAACGAGATGTATGACCTTCTGTAGCTATTCATTATTTCCAGTCAATTTTATGCATGTTTGTTTTTATGCCTTTCCATGCAGCTCTAATCTAGTACGGTAGCGGATCTGCTGTCTGTACTTAAGCCGAACGTACCCTAAAAATTGTGCTTGTGAAGAATTGGAAATGAATACTGAAAACTGAATAACCAGAGATTACAGCTGGTACCTACCTACCTACCTAGAGGTGCCATAAACTATGTGCCAATACCCACCAGTTAGCCAAAAAAATAAAGCTGCTGTCAAAAAAACATACAGAGGAACCTTGGATTATGAGCATAATCCGCTCCAAGAGAACGCTTGTAATCCAAAGTACTCGCGTATCAAAGCGAGTTTCGTTCAAGATAATTTGTTCCGCATTGACTTCTGTTGCATGCAATACCGCATGTGGCCAGAGTTGGGGAGGGGCGCCAGAGAGCCACGGAAATACTCGGGGACAGCTCGGCTGAACTCGGAAACCCTCGGAAAAGCTCAGAAACACTCGGGAGACTGACAATGCTGCTGTCTGCTGTGCCCCCTGTGCTCATTCCTCCAGAGTGGAGGCACGCTGGAGGTGTGTTACTGGCCCAACGAAAAAGGATAACAAAATAGAGAGTAATGCAGCCACCACATCTAATGATTGGTAAGCTGCAAAATATTACATTGATATATTTAGTTTTGGGTTTAATTCCACTTTAAATGCATCTTCATGCTAAAAAAGAAAAAAAAAAAGAAAAAGTTTCTGGCAGTGAAAGGGTCAAAGTATACAAGACAGCGGTTCAGCATGGCACCCAGGCGACTGGCATTTTCGGCAGAAGGTCAACACAAGTTTCTTTCAATGGAACTCTCTGCTTCTTACTAGCACAGCACAGCTCACATATCAGATCAATACTTGGATCAATAATCAACACTTGATTACAGACACATTAAGCCGTAACTCATTATAACTCAATAAACAAATAAAAATCAGGATTGTTATCTAAAGATATGAAATAAGCTTACTGCAAATATTAAACTGGCTGTTATTAAAAAGAAGTCCCAAAATGAGAAGTCCTTCCAGTAACAAAATAAATTAGACAAAAAAGATGATTTATAACATTGTATAAGCAGATCATAAACCGGTTCTAGAATCGGGTTCAGGGCTGATCCACGTTTTCTATTACATTGTAACACTATCTCTAATGAACTGATGGAAAGACATTGTTAACCTTTACATTGATTTTTATACTTCACCCGTGTTTTGCTGGTGTGATGAAGATTGTGTGTTTATTTTGTATGTTTTTACTGCTGGAGACGCTGGCAAATCGCCTTCAGGGCTCTTTCACATTGGCTGCCCTCTGACAAGTGATCTGCGTAGGATCGCTTTTCAAAGGGCAGTATACCAGAGGCTGGAGGCAATCCTGCTACCCTTTGTATGTTCTCTTTTTTTTTTGTTATCCCAAGGGGGGGTTTTGTATTAAAATACCATACCGTGACCACGAGCCAGGCGTTTGTTGGCTTGCGGTTGTGGCACACTCTCTTTGACTTTAATGGGCATGTCTGACAGGCCGTGTTACTTGTCAAACTCTGCTAGCTGAGTCAGAATTGCTGCAAAGCATTGTAGCCATGGCATGTACAGCCGTGGCCAAAAGTTTTGAGAAGGACTCAAATATACATTTTCAAAAAGTCTGCTGCTTTAGTGTTATTTTTAGTTCTTTTTTGTCAGATGTTACTATGGTATACTGAAGTATAATTACAAGCATTTCATAAGTATCAAAGGCATATATTGACAGTTACATTACGTTTATGCAAAGAGTCAATATTTCTTTTTCAAGACCTCTACAATTCTCCCTGGCATGCTGTCAATCAACCTCTGGGCCACATCCTGACTAATGGCAGCCCATTCTTGCATAATTAAAGCTTGGAGTTTGTCAGAATTTGTGAGGTTTTTTTTGTTCACTTGCCTCTTGAAGATTGACCACAAATTCTCAATGGGATTAAGGTCTAGGGAGTTTCCTGGTCAAGGATCCAACATTTCGAAGTTTTGTTCCCCAAGCCACTTAGTTATCACTTTTGCCTTATGGCTAAGTGCTCCATCATGCTGGAAAAGGCATTGTTCCTCACCAAACTGTTCTTGGATGGTTGGAAGAAGTTGCTCTCGGAGGATGTTCTTGTACCATTCTTTATTCATGGATGTGTTCTTAGGCAAAATTGTGAGTGAGGCCTCTCCCTTGGCTGAGAACCAACCCCACACATGTCTCAGGAGGCTTTACTGTTGGCATGCCACAGGACTCATGGTAGCGCTCACCTTTTCTTCTCCGGACAAAGTTTTTTTCCAAATGCCCCAAACAATCGTAAAGGGGATTCATCGGAGAAAAGGACTTTACCCCAGTCCTCAGCAGTCCAATCCCTGTACCTTTTGCAGAATATCAGTCTGTCCCTGATGTTTTTCCTGGAGATAAGTGGCTTCTTTGCTGCCCTTCTTGATACCAGGCCATCCTCCAAAAGTCTTCTCCTCACTGTGCATACAGATGTACTCACACCTGCCTGCTGCCATTCCTGAGCAAGCTCCGCATTGGTGGTGCCTCAATCCCGCAGCTAAATCAACTGTAGACGGTCCTGACGCTTGCTGGACTTTCTTGGGTGCCCTGAAACCTTCTTCACATATGCAGTGGAAATGTTTTTTATGGGAATAAATTCATTTTCATGGCAAAGAGGGACTTTGCATTTAATTGCATCACTCTTCATAACATTCTGGAGTATATGCAAATTGCCATCATAAAAACTGAGGCAGCAGACTTTCTGGAAATTAATATTTGTGTCATTCTCAAAAATTTTGGTGACGGCTGTATACTGGCTGTAATGGTAGAATTTGTTAGCCCATGTCAAGCAGCCCTTAGCGTGGAACCACTCATCTGTTTTCACCCACCTATCTATATTGCTAGGTGCGCTATTATATTAACAACAAATTATGTTGCGCTGTGCCTCTAAATCATAATCTACTATAAAATTGAGCAAAAAACGCAAGTCATGCAAAAATTAAAAAAACCTGTAAATAAAGTCCACCACTAATGCTCATGAACTTTGTCAGCACTAGCTCCATCCTGACGCGTTTCATCATAGGAGACTTTTTTTAAGAGGATCAAGACAATTTTATGGATTTTATGGTAGATTATGATTTAGGGGCACAGCACAACATAGTTTGTTATTAGATATTTTTTTATATCACATTTGTATTTGAATGTGTTTTTAAGTGTCATTTTTAATTTCTTTTATTTGTGTAATATTTCCATCCTGATAGGAAAAATCATTCTATAGTTGACAACCCAAATAAATAAAGATGCCACACACAGGGAAGTAGCTTTTGATCAAAAGTTGTGTAAAACTATCTCCCACAGTAGATTGGTTTCTGTTCTTCTGCCTCGACTCTGAGAACAACCTCAGCCCCACCAACACACCAGGTTAAGCCAATGGATCCTGCACTGCTACTGGGAGCACAAATATAGTGTTACGATCAGAGGTCAGGCGCATAGACCAGTAGCTATAGCAGTAGAGAGACTCCCACTGAGCAGCAGAATAGACATACAAGCAGGTCACCCTAGTGGATGATGTGGGTTCACCCAAAGTACAGGGTCTAAGCACTAATCAGTATTCACCAGAGCTCCTGATGGTGGATATGGGTTTTTCTGCAAGATCGTGGTCCTCAGCATCGCCATACTAAGAGGTGAGCAAACCAGAGTCCAGTAGCAGGTACAACAGTTAGGAAACAAGCAGAAGTGTAGTTGAGGAACAAGCCACAGGTCAGTAACAAGTGGCTACAGGTTTGGATCAAGCGGAACCATAGTTGAGGTACATGCCAAAGGTCAGTAATGAGTGGTAGTGAAGATACGGACAGCAGCAGGAGTGACAAGATCGAGATATTGGCTGAAGAGAGAGGGTGCAATTATCTGACAAACAGGAAGTGCAAAGGCTTGGGAATAGGAAGTTCATGGAAGGAGCAAAGGGTGCAAGGTTCAGAAAAAAGAAGGCACAAGGCAAAGAATTAGGCAGGGGGCAACTCAGGTGGCTCAGCAAGAAGAGCTACTGCCAGACACAGCAGAGGTTGCAGGTTCAGATCCAGATCCTGACATATAGTTAGGACTAGAATAGGATAGGATACTGACATAAGTTTAGGATTACATTAATGACAGTTCACTAGACAATATGATCACTAGGCTATAGCAGCATAGAATGGTGTTCTATGCAACTAAATTAGAGTAAACCTGGTAAATCACAAAATCTGAACTAGGTAATGGCATTAGAAAACAGTAACAGCATTGATAATCAATACTGCGATTACGCAGCTGTAAACAGTAGACTATATCCACTTTAGAGTGCACTCTATATTAACAGCAGCATTGAAATGTAAGAGTCCCCAAAGCAGTACCTCTTATTATGGACAATAGACAAAGTTCTTTTAAAGGGACTATCTGAGTAAGCAGTTTCTAGTTCTTCAGCCACCTGGTGTTGGGGCCCAGTCTTTATGGTGGTGCACGAGTACAGTCCCAGTAAAGTCTGCATGCAACAAATAATGCTACTAGTTAGATGGCCAGTCTTTACGTGCTCAGTCTCTGCTAGCAGCAACAGGTTAAAGGATAAGTTCACCTTTATAAAAAAATTATAAATGCACATATTTGCAGGTAAAAAAAATGTGCATTTATTTTTTTGGTGCCTGTAAAGCATTGCACTCATGATCAGATCACTGGTGCAATCTCAGGCTCCTGGATAAATTAGTTCAATTCTAGTGGGGTATAGGAGGCATTTCCCACATTCTTAATATAAGACACAAAAAACAACAGAAGACCCCCTGGCTGGACTTTAAAGGGCAATGACTCCAGAAAAAATGTATGCAAAATAGATAGATAAAAAATTAAAAATTTAATAATGCAAAATCTAAAAGTAGACACAACTTTTGCTGGGGGGAGAAAGAAAAACAAGAATATATGGCTGTGCTAACCTCACAGCGCCCAAGGAGGATGAAGACGGGCACGGCCAACCCAGCGACGGCCAAAAGGGGGGGCAGAGGAGGGGAGACCAAAGACCAGGCAGTCTGCACCAGAATGAAGACGACGTAAATCTAACAATAAGTATACAGGTAAATTATAGGATGGTAATATATGCTCATATAAATGACATGCATATACAAAATGTGTACAAAGCCCCAAAGCCACTCAAAGAGAAAGAAAAGGGGAAGGAAAGGGAGAGAAGGAAAGGGGGGAGAAAAAGGGGGAAAAGAGAATAGGAAGGGAGGGAGAGAAGGGGGGGGAAGAAAAAGGAGGGGAAACTACAGGCTCCTGCAGACTGTATAGATGTCTGTCTGAACCTCTTCTGGGCAAGCGGTTACTGAATGACAGGAAGAATCAAAGAACTACTAGAGTGTTCACCTGTGCCCTGGTAGTTCAACTACTAGCGGTCAGCCGCACAGGCTGTTGGTACTTGTAGTTCATTCATTCACAGAACTCTGTGAATGAATGATGCGGCCATGTGGGAGGAGCCCTGCATGGCAGCATTCTTTTCAAGTTGCTGTCACAATTAGAAGGGGATCAGGGAGAGGCTGCAGGAGTGGGAACCTATTGCACCCTAAAAACGGATGGAACATGTAACATGTTCCCAAAGGTGGTCTTATCCTTTAATGGCAGCAGTGTCCTCCCACCAGTCCCAGCGATACAGCGGTCTGTTCAGATGTCAACTCACTTCTGGATCTGCTTGGAGCAACTAAGGTCCTCAGCAAATGGCAGGTATATGTGCACACCTCGGTCTCCTCACTGCAAAGAGGAAATCCCTTGGTATTCAGCCTGTAAAAATGCAGCTTGCTCTCTCTTTATCCGGATCACATTGGGAATTGTAGTCCAATATTGCCATTACCTGCCATAGTAAAGGTGTAGCGTCACATATGGCGACCCATCACGTTTGGCTATGAAAGTGACGTTCCACTGAGAAATTTCGCACTGCACATGCGTAACTTGCCAATATGCGCTCCAAAAGCTCATGGAAGTGACGTTACAGACAAGCTCTTCTTCTGTATAATTACTGATTGTAAGACACCACTTTGCAACAGGGCCCCTCGCAGGCTCGCTTCGCTCGCCGCGCTTCGGGCACGGCCTCGCTTCACTCGGCATAATTATAATCTAACTCTATGTCCACTTGGATGGTGGGGTTGGAACCTGGACTTAGGGGTGGAGCCACATAACTGTCATAAAAGTGTTGAAACGCATATGGCGGCGGCGCACATGCGCACTCCAGCGGGTAGCCAAATGTGATGGGTCGCCATATGTGACGCTACAAAAGTTTCTTTCCCGAACGTCATCTCCCAAAATTCAATGCTACCATCCATCAAGTCTCTTGAGCTCCTTCTGCTGCTTAGCTCCCCCTGGTGGACAGAGGTGAGGTGGTGTTAACCCATTCAGCCCGAAGTCTATTGGGAGCACAGAGAGCACTGCACCACAGTGTCCTAAATCGCTCTCTAGCCAATCGCCTGGCTATATTTGGAAGTTACGATCATAAGTTATTAATATATATATATATATATATATATATATATATATATATATATATATATATAGCGCCAACAGTTTACGCATCGCTTTACAATATAAAGGGAGACAGTACAACTACAAAACAGTTCAATATAGAAGGAATAGAATTATGGGGCTTACAATCTAAAGTTATCGATCATATCTCTGTTTTCACCATGCAATCTCAAAACCTGATCGATCAGAATATGATTGCATCCATGATTGAAACATCTCTGTTCTGTGGATTGATGAAAAACGACTGATAATCTTCCGCCCTGGTCGATCGGTCGACTCAGTCTGATCGAATCCAATCTAAATCGATTGGAAATGGATATTTAATTACTTGCCAGTTCAGTCATTTCAAGCTGCACATCAATTGGATAATAAAACCAAAGTGGGAATGATCACCAAGAGTGATGTGTTAATCAGTTCATGAAGCATGTAAGTAGCTATGTCAGCTGTACTAAAATCTGGCCGCTAGTGCTTACTAACATGGCAAACTTCCCAGAAATCCAGGTAGAGGCACAGCAGTATTAATTACCAACCCCACTAATTATGTCACCTGTGATTCTGTGAAAGTGGATCTTTGGGGCCTCCTTAATAAAGCTCCGTTCACACCTTGGTGTTCCAGATCACGGGCGGAATCGCCGCGATTCCCAAATCATCGCAAAACGCGATCCCGTTACTTTCAATGGCACCCCAAATGCAGCATGATTTTGCCGCAATTGTTGCCCAACAAATCAGGGCAAAATCGCGCAAACAAAATTGTGGGACACCTGTCGCCCAAAAGAAGTTCCAGAACACCAAGGTGCGAATAGAGCCTAAAAGTACTCCCCCCGCTGTTAGGCCCCTTTCACATGTGCGGATCCGTTTTCAGACATCCACCTGCTCAGCAGGGATCGATCCGTTGATCCCCGCTGAGCCAGCGGATGACAGGTTTGTCTCTGCATACTGTGCAGAAACGGAACTGTCAGATCTGGATTTAGTGGAGCGGAGTCGAGCAGATCGGATCAGGGTCACACTGATTAATATGGTTCTATTGCACAGAACGGGGTCCAACTGGGTTCCGACTTCTGATGCAAAAAGTGCTCCAAAGTCAGAGCGATTGTCGCATCAGTGTGAGCCGGGCCTTACTGCCTTTCAACTGCTAACTCCTTAAGCTGCAGAAACATATACCGTGACCGCGGTAGGAATTAAATCCCCCTTCTCTTTCGTCAGGCATGAATCTGCATCTG
Source organism: Aquarana catesbeiana (assembly GCF_042186555.1). Taxonomy (NCBI): domain Eukaryota; kingdom Metazoa; phylum Chordata; class Amphibia; order Anura; family Ranidae; genus Aquarana; species Aquarana catesbeiana. The sequence continues at coordinate 31,916,764 of NC_133330.1, forward strand.
CCTGAATAAATTCCTGACATGCCACAATGTACATTATATATATATATATCTATATACAGTATCTAACAAAAGTAAGTACACCCCTCACACTTTTGTAAATATTTTAGTCACCTTTTCATGTGACAACACTGAAGAAATGACACTTTGCTACAATGTAAAGTAGTGAGTGTACAGCTTGTATAACAGTGTAAATTTGCTGTCCCCTCAAAATAACTCAACACACAGCCATTAATGTCTAAACCGCTGGCAACAAAAGTGAGTACACCCCTAAGTGAAAATGTCCAAATTGGGCCCAAAGTGTCAATATTTTGTGTGGCCACCATTATTTTCCAGCACTGCCTTAACCCTCTTGGGCATGGAGTTCACCAGAGCTTCACAGGTTGCCACTGGAGTCCTCATCCACTCCTTCATGATGACATCACAGAGCTGGTGGATGTTAGAGACCTTGTGCTCCTCCACCTTCCATTTGAGGATGCCCCACAGATGATCAATAGGGTTTAGGTCTGGAGACATGCTTGGCCAGTCCATCACCTTTACCCTCAGCTTCTTTAGCAAGGCAGTGGTCGTCTTGGAGGTGTGTTTGGGGTCGTTATCATGTTGGAATACTGCCCTGTGGCCCAGTCCCTGAAGGGAGGGGATCATGCTCTGCTTCAGTATGTCACAGTACATGTTGACATTCCTGGTTCCCTCAATGAACTGTAGCCCCCCAGTGCCAGCAGCACTCATGCAGCCCCAGACCATGACACTCCCACCACCATGCTTGACTGTAGGAAAGACACACTTGTCTTTGTACTCCTCACCTGGTTGCCTCCACACACGCCTGACACCATCTGAACCAAATAGGTTTATCTTGGTCTCATCAGACCACGGGACATGGTTCCAGTAATCCATGTCCTTAGTCTGCTTGTCTTCAGCAAACTGTTTGCGGGCTTTTTTGTGCATCATCTTTAGAAGAAGCTTCCTTCTGGGATGACAGCCATGCAGACCAATTTGATGCAGTGTGCGGCGTATGGTCTGAGCACTGACAGGCTGACCCCCCACCCCTTCAACCTCTGCAGCAATGCTGGCAGCACTCATATGTCTATTTTCCAAAGACAACCTCTGGATATGACGCTGAGCACATGCACTCAACTTCTTTGGTCGACCATGGCGAGGCCTGTTCTGAGTGGAACCTCTCCTGTTAAACCGCTGTATGGTCTTGGTCACCGTGCTGTAGCTCAGTTTCAGGGTCTCGGGCAATCTTCTTATAGCCTAGGCCATCTTTATGTAGAGCAACAATTCTTTTTTTCAGATCCTCGGAGAGTTCTTTGCCATGAGGTGCCATGTTGAACTTCCAGTGACCAGTATGAGAGAGTGAGAGCGATAACACCAAATTTAACACACCTGCTCCCCATTCACACCTGAGATCTTGTAACACTAACGAGTCACATGACACCAGGGAGGAAAAATGGCTAATCGGGCCCAATATGGACATTTTCACTTAGGGGTGTACTCACTTTTGTTGCCAGCGGTTTAGACATTAATGGCTGTGTGTTGAGTTATTTTGAGGGGACAGAAAATTTACACTGTTATACAAGCTGTACACTCACTACTTTACATTGTAGCAAAGTGTAATTTCTTCAGTGTTGTCACATGAAAAGATATAATAATATATTTACAAAAATGTGAGGGGTGTACTCACTTTTGTGAGATGTATATATATTTATTTATCTGTTTTCTTTTTTTTTTCTTTTTTAAGTGCCATCTTCTAATATTAAGCTCCAGTCCTATGACTTAGGCCGGGATGATGTCTGCAGTCTGCAGCAGGCAGGAGGAAGCATTTCCTCAGTCTCCTCTCCTCCAGTGATCAGACTGCAAAATTGTAACTTTGTAGCAAGTGAAAGGCTGCAGCAGGAGGCTGATCTGTGTCAGACATTTGTCAACACAGCCCAGAACTGAAGAGACACCAGGATTTACATGATTGTGTCATCACTCCATACAGGAAGTAGATGGTGACACTGGATGTTCTTCCAAGATGATGCCGGCCTTATGGAGAGAAAGGCAGATGAAGGCATTGTCAAGGGGAACACTGTAATTTTTGTGGAAGGTAACTAATTCCTGGAAGTGTTACACTGACACTTTAATTAGCATACATGAACTTAAAACATATAAAAATATTTTGTAAAAATCCAGTGCTTGGTCCACTTTAAGTCCTGGGCGTTCCCATGAATCAGCCGTCTCTGAGGATCACTTTTGGAAAATAGCTCAGCAGGGAAAAGGTATATTTCTAATAGCAGATCTTGTTTACTTGCAATAAATACAGGTGCTAGAAATTGATTTTTAAATGTCAGTACAGACACTTCCAGAGCGCATTAAAAAAAAACACAAGCAGGCTTATTTAATAAAAGCACCCAGATGCAGGAGATGATGAAATCAGCAGGATCGAGCGACGATCCTCATCTCTCTACTGATGCCAACAGGAGCACTGCAGTGGGGGGGAGGGTCAGCGACTGGCCCGTAGCGGGATCAAACCCTAAAAGAGAACCTGTATGGAGGAATAAAGGACTTGCGGAAGCCTGATACTGCTTTGGGTTCCCAGAAATGGGCCGGGTGTGTTTTTAGCAGTGCTGGGTTGGTTTGGTGGCCCATTCAAAAATAACAGACCACCTTAACTCAATCCAATTTAATGTGTGATGTGATATGTGTATGTTGATGCACCAGACAAGTGTGGTCCAGGCCTTAAACCTGAGGAAGCCCTCTACCCTTGCAATGGGTCCCCCTCTCCCCTGCAAGGGTTAACTGATCATTTTGCCTAGGGGATGATGAATAGGTTGATATACTTACCTTATTACTTGCTCTTGCAGGCTTCCTTCTGTTCATCCCCCAAAGCCTCTTCCCATGGCTGCCTGAGAGCCAGCGGTACTGCATTGTACAGGAGGACATTAGGGTTGGACCTCATTCCAGAGGGTAGAACAGTAGAGGAGAGCGCCCTAACACCATATTCATCACTCTCTAGGCAAAACAAGTAGTCAACCCTTGCGGTGGGGCCATCATCCCACTGCAAGGGTCCCATTTACACTAACCTGTCATGGTAAAGCATGTGTTATCGCAAACATTACTGCACTGAACGGTAATGCACATAACCTGTGTTACCACCACCCTCCAGTACCATTCATTCTGAATGCCACTCAAGTGCAATAAGGCAAGGTACTTGCGTTGCAGCTTACTGCAAATAATGGCGGAACTCTCTGGTGATAGGGAGACTCTGATGTGAAGTAAGGGCTTTGATGTGATAGGGGGACCTCTGATGTGATTGAGGGACCTCTGATATGATGTGAGGGCTCTGATGTGATGGGTGAACCTCTGATGTTATGGTGGGGACCTTTGGTTTGATGGGAGAACCTCTGATGTGATGGGAGGACTCTGATGTGAAGGGTGGGCTCTAATGTGATGACTCTGATGTGATGGGGAACCTCTGATGTTATGGGGGGACCTTTGGTGTGATAGGAGAACCTCTAAAGTGATGGTGAGACCTCTGAAGTGATGGTGGGACCTCTGATGTGATGGGGGGACCTCTGATGTGATGGAGGGACCTCTGATGTGATGGGAGGACCTCTGATGTGATGGGAGGACCTCTGATGTAATGAGGGACCTCTGAAGTGATGGGGGACCTCTGATGTGATTGAAGGACCTCTGATGTGATGGGAGGACCTCTGATGTGATGGGAGGTCCTCTGATGTGATGGGGTAACCTCTGATTTGATGGGAGGACTCTGATGTGATGGGAGGACCTCTGATGTGAAAGAGGGTCTCTGATATGAAGTGGGGACCTCTGAAGTAAAAGGGGGTCTCTGATATGAAGTGGGGACCTCTGATGTTATGAGGGGATCTCTGATGTGATGGGGGGACCTCTTATGTGATGGGAGGACCTCTGATGTGATGGGAGGACTCTCATGTGAAGGGTGGGGGGCTCTAATGTGATGACTCTGATGTGATGGGGAACCTCTGATGTTATGGGGGGACCTTTGGTGTGATAGGAGAACCTCTAAAGTGATGGTGAGACCTCTGAAGTGATGGTGGGACCTCTGATGTGATGGGGGGACCTCTGATGTGATGGGGGGACCTCTGATGTGATGGGAGGACCTCTGATGTGATGGGAGGACCTCTGATGTAATGAGGGACCTCTGAAGTGATGGGGGACCTCTGATGTGATTGAAGGACCTCTGATGTGATGGGAGGACCTCTGATGTGATGGGAGGTCCTCTGATGTGATGGGGGAACCTCTGATTTGATGGGAGGACTCTGATGTGATGGGAGGACCTCTGATGTGAAAGAGGGTCTCTGATATGAAGTGGGGACCTCTGAAGTAAAAGGGGGTCTCTGATATGAAGTGGGGACCTCTGATGTTATGAGGGGATCTCTGATGTGATGGGGGGACCTTTTATGTGATGGGAGGACCTCTGATGTGATGGGAGGACCCCTGATGTGATGGGGGAAGCTCTGATGTGATGTGAGGACCTCTGATGTGAAAGGGGGTTTCTGATATGAAGTGGGGACATCTGATGTGAAGAGGGGTCTCTGATGTGATAGAAGGACCTCTGGTGTGAAGGGCAGTCTCTGATGTGATGGCAGGACCTCTGATGTGAAAGGGGGATCTCTGATGTGATGGGGGGACTTCTGTAGTCATGTGGGGTCTCTGATGCGATGAGAGGACTATGATGTGAAGGGAGGACCTTTGATGTGAGGAGGAGATGCTGATGGGATGGGAGGACCTCTGATGTAATGGGACTACCTCTGATGTGAGGAGGGGACTTCTGATGTGATTGAAGAACCTCTGATGTGATAGGCGGACCTCTGATGTGATTGAAGAACCTCTAATGTGATGGGGGGACCTCTGATGTGATGGGGGGACAGGAAGCTTCTGAATTGAAGTTCATTTCATGGTTTTTCAAGGTGGTTGTGTGCATTGTCCCAGGCTCAGGTTGATATTTATTTGATATTTATGTTTTATAAAATTACAGCAAATAATTTTTTTGTTTTTTTTGCAATAAAAGTTTTACATAAAAAAGCTGATCATTGTAAGCGCCCAAATCAGTAGTAAATGGTTTCTCTCAACCCTTTAACTGCTGCATCTGCAGCTTGTTCTTTTGAAAAAACAGCAGACTTACTGGCAGGATCACCAGGTGAAAATTAAAGGAAAAAAGCCAAAAACAAGAAAACAAATGCAGCCATCACATCTAGGAATTGGTAAGCTACAATATAATAAATGTTTACTTTTGAGTTTAATACGGCTTCAACCCCTGCAGTGCAAAGGGGACTTCACTGCAAGGGTAGATTTTGTTTAATTCCCGGAATGTAAGGCAGCCAATTGAAATAAATGTACTGCCAATGCGCACCAACATGCTGAAAATTGGATGTGACTTAAAGGCGAAGAGATGTGCACAGTACAGCAACCTGTAACAGATAATCCTACTTCGTTCTGAACTCACCTGTCTACAGCAAAATGAGATTTGGGTGGTTGTTGAACTTTGCACATCATCATTATTATTTGCTCCGCTTTAAGCAGGCTGCAAGTGTGCAGTTCCCAATATTACATAACAATAAGTCGTTTGGAGTTCTACTTTAATTAGAAGCCAACACAAACCTCAATCAATTAACACTTTTTTTTTTTTTTTTTTTTTTTATTGAGAGTATTGCAACAGCTCCGAAGTGTCACCCCCCCCCCCATCATTACAAGCCCATGCCATTTATTAGCTCAGAAATTCAGCACACTAAGCAGTTCCCGGCACAACTGCTTGAGACACTTAACGTTATGTGGTGCACATTAAATTGTGCCCGGGGCTCGCAGCAGCCAAACATATCAGCAATCCAATTCCATGTCTGATAATCATTACAGAGTATAGAGGGGACGTCAGTCTCCGCTCTGTCAGATCATGTGACCTTTTCAAAGGTGACAAGACCTGCACTGATTCTGCCGCCGGCACTGTGAGCCAATAGGCACTAAATTAGGAAACGGCCACCAGCCTCATTTCCTTCCACTCAATACCCCCTTCTCCAAAAAAAGCAATTAAAACGTAGTTTCTGCCTGACGCCGAAAAAATTGTTATTGTCACCATTTTAAACACAAGTGACAGAATTCCTTCAAAGAGGAAAAGAAGAATGGATGGAAGCAGGCAGGTCGTTCATTATAAGCTACAGAACCAATTTGTGCATGCACGGTGCCAGCTGGCCTGGATCGCAGCAAAAAAGTTAAATTCTTGCCGGGGTCCCAGCCTTTCAAACAGGACAATCACCAGTTGGGGGCTTCTTACGTAAAACTTCTTCCATTAAAGAATAATAGCCCCTTTAAGACACCTTAGCTCCTATTATGGATCTGGGCAAATCAACCAAGTTTGAAAATAATTGAATAATTTTTCCTTGCTCTTGATGTCCCCTGAGCGTTGTACTGAGATACTTAAAGGGAATCTGTCATTTTTCCCAAGCGGGACAAAGTGATAGGTTGCCTTTAAAGTGGTTGTAAACCCATTTATAAAAAACCCAGAAAACTGCAAGACAAAGGCATAATGAGCTAGTATGCATTTCATTATGAAATACTTACCTTAGATCGAAGCTTTTGCAGCAGTCCCCGTACACCGCTGTGACCGGCGACATGTCTCCCGGAGTTATTTACGGGTTTCGCGGGCTCCAATGCTGTGCCGCGATGATGTCACTCCCGCACACGTGCGCAGGAGCCGCCGACCACGGCTCAGGCCCTTTAGAAACGGCACGATCGAGCCCTTTCTTCAGTGTGCATGCGCCAATGACGTTGGTGCAAGCGTATATGGTAATTATCTCCTAAACCATTCAAGTTTAGGAGATATTTACAGTACCTACAGGTAAGCCATATTATAGGCTTACCTGAAGGTACAAGTGGTGTAACAGGGTTTACAACCACTTTAAAGCCCTCCCTGCCCACTAAAGCCCCATACACACGATCGGACTTTCCGATGGGAAATGTTGGATAATAGGCTGTTGGTGGAAAATCCGACCGTGTGTATGCTCAATCGGACAGTTGTTGTCGGACTTTCCGCCAACAAATGTTGGCTAGCATGTCTTCAAATTTTCCGCCAACAAATGCCTGTTGTCAGATTTTCCGAGTGGGTGTACACAAATCCGTCGGACAAAAGTCCAAAGTACAAACACGCATGCTCAGAAGCAAGGAGGAGCCAGAAGCGGTCGGTCTTGTAAACTAGCGTTCGTAATGGAGAATAAACATTCGTGACGTGGCAAATTCTGAAATCTCCAAGTGCAGTGCACAATTCTATCGTTATCTCCTCCGATTCCGCAACATGTCTGGTTGACAAACGGCCATTCAGAAACGAACTGAAAAGCACGAAATGAAAAACACGAAAAAGAAAAGCGCAAATCAACACTCACCAAACTTCTACTAACACGAAATTAGCAGGAGCCCAAAGGGTGGCGCAAAAGAGCTGAAAAACCAAGTAGTACCTCACTACGTCCGTAATTGTTGGCCAACATTTGTGTGACTGTGTGTATACAAGACAAGTTTGAGCCAACACCCTTTGCACAAAATTCCACCGTTATAATGGCGGAAAGTCTGATCGTGTGTACGACGCATTAGACTTATCTAACCTGCACTTCAGTACCAATCAGCCCCCCCCCTATGTCTAATCCCTATGCAAGTTCTGTGTCAAGCAAGATCACCGCATATGAGGTTAATGACTTTATGCAGACCTGGCATTCCTGAGGACAGTAACCAGAGAGGAAGGGGGAGAGAAAAAGGTCACATACTCCCCCATTTCTGAGTAGCGATGAGCCTAGGTTCACTCCAAACTGGGTGGGGGATTAGATCAATAATGTTGTGAGCATACACTTCCCTTTCTATACATGCAGATGTGTGTAAGAGATACTCGTGACTTCATTAAACTAATATTATGTTATAATATAAACATAATATTGCAGGGCAGAGATACTTGTGACATTGTTGACCTAATATGGTCAATGATGTCACAACATTGACCTGATATTGCCAATGATGTCACAACACTAACCTAATATGGCCATGTGCCCATATTGGGTCGATTATGTCATGGGCATCCTCTTCCTTTTCTACACAAGCAGATGCAAGGCAGGAGATGCTCATGACCTCATTGACATGATATAGTCAATGATATCACAACATTGACCTGATATAGGCCATGTGCCCATATTAGGTCAAATGTCATGAGCATCCCCTCCCCTTGGTATACGTCAGCTTTGGGACGGGGGAATTGCCCATCCACAACTCATTGGACCAGCAATGACAACTAAATTCCAGAATGGGACCACTTTGGGTTTGGAGCCAACCCAAGCCCCAAACTCGAGCTCATCACTGTTTTCAAGGGCTCCGATGGTTGGGGAGCATGACTAAGTTGGATATCACTGATCTAATATGGCCAATAATGTCACAACATTGACCTAATATGTCCGTGATGTCACGACATTGACCTAATATGGCCATGTGCCCATATTAGTTCAAATGCCTCCCCTCCCCTTGGTATACATCAGCTGTGGGACAGGGAATCTTCTATCCCAACAATGGGACCAGTTTGGGCTTTGGACCCAATCCAAGTCCCAAACTTAAGCTCATCACCTTTTCCAAGGCCTCTGATGGTTGGGGAGCATGGTACAGTTGGATATCATTGGGTGGGAGGTTAAAAACACCAGAATGGGCACACTGATAGATGTAGGCACAAATAGTTCTACAAATCAGAGTTTCTTATGCCTGGTAAAGCCATCTTCAAATGAGACATCCCCAGCATTCTTTTGGATGTGAATTCTCCAGACCGACATTGGCCTGGAAGTGTACACACCCGAACAGATGCCAAACGTGCCGAAAAACTTTCCAAGCTTTCTCTACAGCCTCTTACCTCCAAACACTTTTTCATGCTCCCAGACCTTTTTTTGATTGAAAAAGACCCGTGTCGTATCGAAATGACGATTGGCAGTCCGTAAGATGCTGGGCATAGTTTTCTAGTTGCAACATAACAATTACATTTTATGGTAAAGGTGCCTTTATACTTTCAGGAGAATGCATTTCAGGCCAAGAATCACCCGCAGTAATAATATCGGTTTATGTGCATTTGATATTTCTTTTTCAATATGAGTTTTTGTTTTCAAGGTTATTAAAAATTAGTCCCTAGCAGTAACGCCGGCCACGCGGCCAGGAAGGGTTTCAGATTTCTATCAATCAGGCAATATTTCCCAACACAACCTATTCAAATCCAATCCAGACACGCAGATGTAGTGTGACAGCTGCAGGGAAAACTTTATGGATTGAGTCTGAATTTATGGGGTGTATTTATTAAAAAAAAAAAGCATGGCAATTCACCCAATGAAAGTGCATGTGCATTCATTCTGTGCGGATCAGGGCAAACAAATAATGCTATTAGGATATTTCCTGTTCTGGTCAAATGTTTTTCATTGATATAAAACAAAAAATACCGTATTTAGCCTGTAGATGGTGCTAAGAATCATAGGAAATACATAACGCCATCTAGTGTCAGGATTGGTTTACTGAAATTCAAATTTAAAAGAGAAGGTAGGGGAACATAAGATAAGGTGTTCTCTGAAGTTTTCTTTGAAGTTCAGGGACACCTGTTAGCAAAAGTAAGTAGGCAGAGGACACACCCCCTGCCACACCCCCTTAAAGGAGAATTATACATAAAAAAGTTTAATTAAATCCACAAGGACTTTTTTTTTACCACTGCTATTCCTTTATATTGGCTTTTAAAATGTACAAATGCAGCCATTTAGAAATCAGAGCACTGGGAAACACTTTTTGAAAGATAAAAAGTGCATTTTGTATACAACTATATGGATCTGACCAAAATGAGGAGAAAAGAGGGGCAGAGGGACATTGCTCCAAATCAGGGACAGTCCCACCAAATCAGGGACAGTTGGGAGCTATGGGTTTAGCACTGGGACACACTTTTTGAAAGTTAAAAAGTGCATTTTCTATACAACTATATAGCTCAGACCAAAATAAGGGACAAACGAGGAGGAAAGAGGGACAGAGGGACTTTTTTTCTGAATCAGGGACCATCCTTTGAAATCAGGGACAGTTGGAAGCTATGTAAGTGACATGCTGTTATGAGGAGAGAGCAGAGTGACAGAGTGCTCATTAGTCTGCTGCTTCTCATTTCAGTGTCCAATCACAGACTAGGGAAGGGACAAGACCTCTAAGTTTTACTTAACTGCAGCAGAGGAAAATCAGGTCTTGTGGTCTGCTATGTGTAAATGTCCAGATTGGATGGACAGAAGTACAAGAAGAAGGTAAGGGAACAAGGGTAAAGGACAAGCTGATAGGAGGAGCAGGGGTGGATCCAGAGGGAGGACAATGGGGCAATTCTCCACCCCCTGAGAAAATAGTGAGCGGGCCGGCATGTGGACGGGCTGGCAGGTCGACAGGTGAGAGTGTGCGGACTGGCCAGCCGGCTGGCTGGCTGGCTGGCGTGGTAATGGGCGGGCAGGCAGGCCAGCGGGCCAGCGAGTGAGCTGGCAGGCAGGCCAGTAAGCGGGCCGGCAGGTGAGCGGGCAAGCAGAGAGAAGACATCATCTCTCACCGCCTGCCCTGCATCACCGCAGTTCCGCCCTCACTGTGCAGCCACGGGCAGCAGAGAGATTACATCATCTCTCACTGCCCACCCTCACTCTGGGACACCAAGGACACAGCCACTGACAGGTGACAATCCACATCTGGTGGCAGGTAATGTGGCAAGTGACAAGCTGCATCTGGTGGCAGGTGACGGTGGCAAGTGACACGCTCAGGGCTCCCACTGATTCTGCGATATGGTGAGTTAAACTATTTCATTTTATATTAAAATGTAATAATAGAAATAATGTTCTTCAATCATCCTGACACCATGTCAACCATGGTGCTGTGATGATTGAAGCGCCAACATCAACAATTGCCCAGACAAATTGCCATCGAAACCCCCTGCGGGCCTTGGCATCATTTTCTTCCACGCAGCCGTTCCCCGGTGCCAAAAAGGTTGGGGACCGCTACTGTAACACATCAGGAGACCCGCTGGGAGATCACAAAGATATCCTGTAAAAACGTTGATAAAGGTGTTAAGACTGCCACCACTGTCGTGGATGGCCTTAAAGTGATTGTAAAGGTAATTTTTCTTTTTCTTTTTAAATAACAAACATATCATACTTACCTCCACTGTGCAGCTCGTTTTACACAGAGTGGCCCCGAACCTCCTCATCTGGGGTCCCCCGGCGGCTCTCGCGGCTCCACCTCACATCTGATAACCCCCTTGGAGAAGTGCTTCCCCAAGGGGGTTACCCTGCGGGCGCGCTCCCGAGTCCAGCATTCGGCGCCCATAGAGGCTCCGCCCCCGGCGCTCGCGTCTTCGGATTTGATTGACAGCAGCGGGAGCCAATGGCTGCGCTGCTATCAATCTATCCAATCAAGAGCCGAGAACCCCCGGGCAGAGAGAGACAGCGCGTCCCCGTCGGGTCAAGTTTGAGGGTTCGGGTAAGTAAAACGGGGGGGCTGGGGGGCCGGTCACTGACAGGTGTTCTTTCACCTTAATGCATAGGGGGCATTAAGGTGAAAAAGCACGAAGGTTTACAACCCCTTTAACACTTTCATCACTTTATTTTCTGGCTGTGCCCCTCCCAAGACTAGTCTCTGGATCCGCCCCTGAGGAGCAGAGATTAGGGTGACAGAGTGGTCATCCGTCTGTTCCTTCTCCTTTCAATGTCCAATTACTGACTGGGGGAGGGACAAGACCTGAAAGTGTTACCTAACCGCAGCAGAGGAAAATCAGGTCTCCTGCCCAGCCAAACAGGGCTGTGCTGTGTGACAGAGCTGTGTAAATGTCAGTACTGAATGGACAGCAATACAAAAAGAAGGTAGAGGAATATTGGTAAAGAAGGATGTGAATTTGACAGCAGTGCCTATATGCTAACAAGGGGCACGCTGACAGGAGGGGAGAGCAGAAAGATGAGCTCATCAGTCCTCTGCTTCTCCTTTCATTGTCTATTTAGAGGCTGAAGGAGGGAAAATACCTATAAATGTTACTTAACTGCAGCAGAGAAAAGCCAGGTCTTCTGCCCTGCCAAACAGGGTTCTGCTGTGTGGTGAGGCTGTGTAAATGCCGAGACTGGATGGACAGAAATACCTTTCAAAAAGAAGGTAAGGGAACATAGGTAAAAAAGGATGTGGATTTGCCTGCAGCGCTTATATGCTGACAAGGGACATGCTGATAGAAGGAAAGAGCGGAGTGACAAGGAAGTGAGCCCATCATTATACTGCTTCTCTTTTCACTGTCCATTTATGGGTTGGAGAAGGGATAAGACCTGAAAGTTGTACTTAAATGCAGCAGAGAAAAGTCAGGTCTCCCGCCTGCCAGGCAGGGCTATGCTGTGTGGCGAGACTGGGTAATTCTCAGGACTGGATGGACAGAAATATAAATCCATGGCAGGTAAAGCCACTCCTATATGTGTATCTTCATCTGGCTGTTTGCCCGGAGTTGGGTGGCTGTGTTTCCTGGCTAGCATTAGCACTTCGCTAATTGGTCTGACGTCTCGAATTGCTTTTTTATCAGCGCGATCCTAAAAAAGGTAAGCAGCCAGAGGTGAGCAGACGATCGTTCGTCTGCATTCAGATCCGAGTATTAGGCATTGTTTGGAGTTCTCTTTTAAACCCCGCACTCCGTCACTTCTTCAAAAGCATGAAAGTAACAAATGAAATAAAGAGATTAGACCTGAATCCAGGCGATGAGAGCCATCAGGAAAGGGGAGAAAGAAAAAAATCCCGAGCTTACGGCAGAAATGCCACAGGAAGAAAAGGTGTCGAAAATTAATTCCAAATTTGATGTTTTAATTTTATTCAAAACAAATATCAAAGCAACGCGGGATAATGAGAACATTTCAAGGTTATGTTGGAAGCCATATATTTACTCGCTGCAATTAGCTGAATTTTAACTTGAAAACATTTGCCTCTGGCCCCATTTTGCTAAATAAACAGAAGCTGAATTACGGCTGACGGTGCAGATTTCCGACTATTACAGTAAGTATAGCCAATTAGATATCGTTAACCTTTTCAGTGCTGTTTAATCCTGGGATGGATGACGATTGTAAAACTGAAATGCCTTACAATAAATCAGAGCCAAAACCTCTTCGGAGAACTGTCTGCATTTCCTCGTATCCACCAATCAGATTTGAGCTGCATTCTGCAGCTGCAGATAATTAGGGGTACATTTTTATTAAAGAAAATTATATAGAAATGTATCCAGTGAAAGTACATGTACAATTGTTCTGTGCAAAAAGGGGCAAAAAACAAAAGTTTTTAGACCATTTACTATGTTGGTAGAATGTTTTTCACCGATTTACAACGGAAAATACCACATTTGGCCACTAGATGGTGCTAAGTATCATAGGATAATCCTATATTAAAGAGCACCATTTAGTGGCCAAATGTGGTATTTTCCGTGTTAGATTATTGCATGGAAAAAATCCCCCAATTGTGTAAGGAGGGGGAGGAGTCAGGAGAGAGGAAGTCATACTTATGGGTGAAAGTCCAGAAAGCAGAAATAATCAGCTTTTGAGCAGCACAAACCAAAAACACCATTTAATTCATTTTTAATATTCAAAGTAAACCCCCCCATCCCCCCCATGCCTCCATTCCTTTTCTTTTTTAATAAATAATTTTGAAATAATTTTGAAAACCACCCCCCTAGCATTTCTGGCAGTGGCCATCTTGAGTAAGGGCAGATGATTCATGAAGCATTTACTTCCTGGAATCCGTCTGCCTCAACCATGAAGGCAGGAGGTTGTGCTTAGCTGAAAAAAACCCTCCTCCTCTCCTAAAGACTCCTGGGGTGTATGACATAATTTGCCTAGGCAAGAAACCAGGAAGTCATTGAAGAAATGTAAAAAAAAATAGTTTAACGAACTTCAGCCCCGGGAGGATTTGCCCCCTTCCTGAGCCATAGTTCCCAACAGTTCCTGATTTCGAGGGACTGTCCCTGATTTGAAGCAATGTCCCTCATTTGTCCCTCATTTTGCTCCGATCTATATAGATGTTTTTAAAATGTACTTTTTATCTATCAAAAAGTGTTTTTCAGCACTAAACCTTTCATCTGATTTCTAAATTGCTGCATTTGTAAATTTGTCAATATAAAGGAATAGTAGTGATAAAAAAAGCACTTGTGGTTTTAACTAATCTTGTTTTTTTTTTGTACAATTCTCCTTTAAGGGGGCGTGGCAGGGGGTGTGTCCTATGCCTGCATGCTTTTGCTGATAGGTGTCCCCCATTCCCATCTCAAAAAGTTGGGAGGTATGCCTGAGCAGACTTTTTTTTTGCGATACGGCACTGCGTCGCTTTAACTGACAGTTGCGCGGTCGTGCGACACTGTACCCAAACAAAATTGATGTCCTTTTTTTCCCACAAATAGATCTTTCTTTTGGTGGTATTAGATCACCTCTGCAGTTTTTATTTTTTGCGCTATAAACAAAAAAACCCCAAATTTTTAACTTTTTGCTATAATAGATATAAAAAAAAATGATTACAAAAAAATGTCTTCATCAATTTAGGCCAATATGTATTCTTCTATATATTTTTGGTAAAAAAAAAAAAAAAATCACAATAAGCGTATATATTGATTGGTTTGTGCAAAAGTTATAGCGTCTACAAAATAGGGGATGTATTTCTGGCATTTTTATTATTATTATTATTTTTTTACTACTAATGGTGGTGATCTGTGATTTTTAGTGGGATTGTGACATTGCGGCAGACAGATCAGACACTTTTGGCACTTTTTTGGGACCAGTGACATTTACACAGCGATCAGTGCTTTAAAAATGCACTGATTACTGTGTAAGTGACACTAGCAGGGAAGGGGTTAACCACTAGGGGGCCATGAAGGGGTTAAGTGTATCCTAGGGAGGTGTTCTAACTGTGGGGGGGATGGGCTACCACTGACATGACAGAGATCACTGCTCCCGATGACAGGGAGCAGTAGATCCCTGTCATGTCACTAGGCAGAACAAAAAAAAATATAATAATAAAAATGCCATAAATCTATCCCCTTTTTTGTAGGCACTGTAACTTTTGCGCAAACCAATCAATATACGCTTATTGCGTTTTTTTGGGTTATTTTTAACAAAAATATGTAGAAGAATACATATCGGCCTAAACTGAGAAAGAAATTGTTTTTTTAATATATTTTTGGGGGATATTTATTATAGCAAAAAAGTAAAAAATACTGCTTTTTTTTTTTCAAAATTGTCGCTCTTTTTTTGTTTATAGCGCAAAAAATAAAAACCGCAGAGGTGATCAAATACCACCAAAAGAAAGCTCTATTTGTGGGGGAAAAAAGGACGTCAATTTTGTTTGGGTGCAACGTCGCACGACCGCGCAATTGTCAGTTAAAGCGACACAGTGCCGTATCGCAAAAAGTGCTCTGGTCAGGAAGGGGGTAAATCCTTCCGGGGTTGAAGTGGTTAAGGTAGATCCACCGAGATGAATCCTTCGCCTCCAGAGAAAAAAGAGCCCCAGGTGCTGGCTAATGCATATACAGATAGAAAAGGGCGGAAAAACTCTGGACAGCCGCACTCCGAGAAAAGTTTTTTTATGCCTTTTATTGTAAACCAGGACTCATAGCTATGAGTAAGCACTTAGTATAAGTGTGAAACGCGTCAGTTTCTTTCCTGTATCACTCTGCTGTGGATTGTACTTTGTACTTTGTGGTCCTGGTTTGCAATAAAAGGCATAAAGAAACTTTTCTCGGAGTGCGGCTGTCCAGAGTTTTTCCGTCCATTTCTAGCTGAAGTGGTTAAGGTCAAGAAAAAAGAGGGGGGTGGTTGGGGAACGCACCAGAATGTGTCAAAAACGCGCCAGGAACGCGCATGCCGGAACGCCCCCGAACTGCCTTTCTATGGTGTGAACTGGCCCTCAATAATTTACCAATCCAGGTAGCCAGGCAGCCAGCGTGTTCAGATAAAGGCCAGCAATAGGAGCCAAAATATTGTACAACTTTTCTTTCAATGTGCAGAACCATAACTCCTCGCAGCCAACTTTTAAGAAGTTTTTGATTGGCCGCTTCAGCTTGCTTGTGAGTGGCTAGTTTTGACAGGCCCTGCTGCACGCCGGGTAGGGAAAGTGCTGATTAAAATCTCATTGTTTACAAGACAACTCTCTGTTGTTTCCACATTAGAACTCGCAAAGCCCATTAAAAAAATTACATTTCTAACCATTTCTGTCACCTCTAATGAAACATTTAAAAGAAAAATAATCCCAACTATAATTTGCACCGGCATCAAAGAGCACTTTGTAACATTCAGCAATGTACTTAGGAGAATAGCTGGTCTTTGACAGATGTCGTTCTGCAGGAGTTTACACCGTTCTCCAAAACCGCTGGGCTGAGCTGCGTCCTTTCCATTAGTGGCGGCTGCGCTAATTCTGGAAAATGGGATTTTTTTGAAGTGAGACGTTGTAGGCGCCTCTCCATCTCTCCAGACCCGATCACCGAAATCTCATATCATCTCTAACATGTGAAAGTAGTACTAAAGCCAAAACTGAATTTATTTTCATATTGGATAGAATAAAGTCTACACTAGATACAGGCTCAACCTGTGGCCCTCCAGATGTTGCGGAACTACCAGTCCCATGATGCATTGCAAGGCTGGAAGTAACAAGCAGGGACAGCTTTAATACTGATTGGACCCTGGGCAAACATTTTCTTGGGCCCTCCCGAATCCCCTTGTCAACCATTTTCAGGCAGTGTAGGCTCAAGGGGCAGCTACTTTGGGCCCCACAACAGTTACTGGGCCCGGGGCAGCTGCCCCTTTTGCCTGCCTTAAAGACGGCCCTAGTTACAAGCATGAATCCCAAAGGAATGATGGGACTTGTAGTTCAGCTGGAGGGCCACAGGTTGACTAGAATGCATAGCTCCCAACTGTCCCTGATTTGGAGGGACTGTCCCTGATTTGGAGCAATGTCCCTCTGTCCCTCATTCCTCCTCATTTGTCCCTCATTTTGATCTGATCTATATAGTTGTATATAAAATGCACTTTTTATCTTTCAAAAAGTGTTTCCCAGCGCTAAACTTTTCATCCAAATTCTAAATTGCTGCATTTGTACATTTTGAAAGCCAATATAAGGGAATATTAGTGGTACAAAAAAGCCCTTGTGGATTTAATTAACCTTTTTTTTGTTTGTTAATTCTCCTTTAAGGGGGTGTGGCAGGGGGCGTGTCCTATGTCTACATAAAGTTTGTTAGTAGGTGTCCCTCATTCCCATCTCAAAATGTTGGGAGGAATGAGAATGTTTATGCAAACTTTCATAGGAAAGTTCTCAAAGTACATTCAATGACATCACAAATGTGATTCCAAAGCATTTAACCACTTCAGCGCCAGAAGAATTTACCCCTTCATGACCAGGCCATTTTTTGCTATTCGGCACTGCGCTTCCTTAACTGGCAATTGGGCGGTCATGCAGCGCTGCACTCAAACAAAATTGATATAATATTTTTCACACGAATAGAGCTTTCTTTTGGTGGTATTTGATTACCACTGGGTTTTTTTATTTTTTATAAACCACTTGATGCCCGCGCTGTACCCGGAAGACAGCTACAGCACAGGCTTAATTTTCTGGGAGGGCGTAGATGGACGTCCACCCGTGCTTGCGCTGCCCGCGTGCCCCCCTGCAGTGCACGGGCGGCGAGCTCTGTGATTACCGAGTTCTTGGGACTCGGCTGATCACAGATCGGAGTAAAGGGCCGATCCTGGCCCTTTACTACATGATCAGCTGTCAGCCAATGACAGCTGATCACACGATGTGAACAGAAGACGGTAATCGGCTTTTTAGCAGTCAAAGCTGATTTTTCTTCATTTTTACATTTATTGGAATTTTTTTTTTTTTTTTTACTGGAGTTCTGCTTTAAAGTCCAAATTCTGCTAGAAAGGTTCTTGCTATCCTGGAAATAAGAAAGTTTCAGCTTACTTTTTTTTAGCAAAGACTCTGGAAAATAAAATGGCGATCGTTGCAATATTTTATGTCACATTGTATTATTTGCACAGCGGTCTTTCAAACGCAATTTTTTGGAAAAAAATACACTTCACTGACTTTAAAAAAACTAAACAGTAAAGTTAAGCCAATTTTTTTGTATATTGTGAAAGATAATGTTACGCTGAATAAATAGATACCTAACATGTTACGGTTTAAAATTGCGCACGCTCGTGGAATGGCGACATACTACGGTACTTAAAAATCGTAATAGGCGATCAGGAAGCACTGATAGGTGGCACTGATGGGCGGCCACTGATGGGCACTCATAGGCACTGGAAGGTGGCACCGATAGCCAGCACTGATAGGTGGCACTAATGATGAGGCACTGATTGGCAGCACTAATGGGCACTGATAGGTGGCACTGGTGGGCACTGCTTAACAGTACTAATGGGCACTGGTAGGTGGCACTGGTGGGCACTGCTTAGCAGCAGTGGCTGTCAGTGTGTGGGACTGATGTCCCGTTTACACAAGCCGGTGATCGGCTTATTTTTTTCTCCACACGCTGAAAAAAGATAGTCCTTTTCAAACAGGTGGTAAAATTTCTCTCCACCTCTAGATGGCGCTCCTGAGTGACAGCCAGCACCATTACACGCTCCACCTGTGAGTAAAGGCTGTCATAGACACACCCCACTGTGGGTGTGTCATCACACAAGCCTAAGATCCTAGTACTGCCACACAAAACGTGAATCACAATAAGCACCGCCCACCGCCAACACTGTCAGAGATGAGGGAGGACCTGTGATGTCACCAAACCAGCAAGAAGAACCTTGGAAAAAAGTTTGTTCGCACTTATATTTTGGTACAAGTATTTTTCATGTTGAAAAAAAAAAAGACCCAAATATTATTTTCTCATAAATAGGATAATTGCCCCGTCAAGGCAACTATTGGTGAGCGATTGGTCATGTGGGCAGAAAGCTGACCAATCTCCTGACATCACCAACAGCTTCAACATTAGTCATGTGACTCTATATCTGTCTATTTCCTAAATCTCTCTATCAGTTTATTATCTGTATGTTTGTTTCTATCTAAATATATCTATCTGAATCAATACATCTAATATTCATCCATCTAAATGACTATCTATCTATCTTCCTATCTATAGCTATTTATTTCTATGTCTATCTATATATCCAAATCTATCTACAGGTATATCCTACTATCCATATCTATCTATCTATCTATCTATCTATCTATCTATCTATCTATCTATCTATCTATCTATCTATCTATCTATCTATATGTGTGTGTATTGATCTATGTACAGTATATCTATCCAACTGGAAATATCTATTTATCTATCAACCTCTATCTATTTGTTTGTATCTATTTCTTATTTATGTATCAATCTATATATTGATCTGCCTATATCTAACAATCCATGTATCTATCTATTTATAAATCTACCTTATCTATCTATCTATCTATCTATCTATCTATCTATCTATCTATCTATCTATCTATCTATCTATCTATCTATTTATTTTTAAATCTACTTTATCTATCTCTATGTATGTATTGCCATATCTGTCTATCTATCCTGAATATGTATCTCTTAGATTGTAAGCTCTTATGATCAGGACCCTACTGAATTGCTACTGTCTCCCTTTTTCTATCTATCTATCTATCTATCTATCTATCTATCTATCTATCTATCTATCTATCTATCTATCTATTTCTATATATATGTGTGTGTATTGATCTATGTACAGTATATCTACCCAACTGGAAATATCTATCTATTTATCTATCAACCTCTATCTATTTGTTTGTATCTATTTCTTATTTATCTGTCAATATATACATTGATCTGCCTATATTTAACAATCCATGTATCTATCTATCTATTTCTAAATCAACCTTATCTATCTCTATGTATGTATTGCTATATCTGTCGATCTATCGATCTATCCTGAATATGTATCTATTAGATTGTAAGCTCTCTCTCTCTCTCTCTCTCTCTCTCTCTCTCTCTCTCTCTCTCTCTTCTCCGGTCACACAAGGGTTACCAGCAATCCCCTCCTTTCCCCACCATAGCCCCTCCCCGCCCCCTCCATTGGCCCGGCGCGCCCTCTGGCGGCCAAGCGGTGGGAAGGCAGCGCCCTGGGAAGTGAGATCGAGGCTGGAGTTCCAGTGGAGCCCTGCGCTGCATTCCATCCCATCCCATTCATGCTGAGCTGCTACATTGTAACCAGGAGCCGGGAAGTCGGGGATCCGGCGGGGATGGCTGGTTGTCGCAGTAAGTAGCCCTCCCGGTCCGCTCTCCTCCGGAGAACTTTTCCTTCCTTCCTTCTCTCCCCGGATCTGCTGCTTAGAAGGAGCCGGGGTTCCTGCTGCAACGTGCCGGGCGCGATCGGCTGCTGTGCCCGGGCTGCCAGCGCCTCGGGTGTCGGGGGTGTGGAGGGGGGGAGATCTGGGGGGGGATCGGGGATCCTGTTCTGTAGATTGGGGCACCGAGCCTTCTACACACCGCTAATGCTGCCCGGGATCACCATGCCCGACTAATGGATTTTTATTATTTTTTTATCTTTATTGTATTATTTTTTTTTTTTACACATCTGACATCTAAGTGTGATTTATTGTGTTATTTTTATTTTACATTTTTTTTTTTTTTTTTTACTGCACAGATCTGACATGCAAGCATGCTCCCAGTGAGCTGCTCTGCTTTATTTATTTTTTTATTTTTTGCACAGATCTGATGTGCAAGCATGCTCCCAGTGAGCAGTGTTCCTTGCAGCCAGCTGCCCCTCACCCCCCCTCCCCAGTCCCCTGGTCCATGCCATGCTGCAGTTTCTGGAGCTGGGAGAGGCTGCACTGCGCTCTCTCCACTTGTGTTGCATTTTGTGTGTCTGGCTGGTGTCAGGGATGTGGTTCTATTGCTGATGTTCCCCGAGACTGCAGGCAGAGGGGGGGAAAAGACAGGAATACCAAATGCTGTACACCCCCCCCCCCTGCCCCCTCCCGGACGAGTCCCCACAGTCGATCCCTCTTGGTATAAAAAGTGCCCACGCTTACCAGCGATCAAAGTTACAGTTTACATTTTTTTTTCTCTTTATGTCCTGTTATGATCTAAACAGCTATGTGTATTAATGTTGTCCCTAGGTAATATATTTCTCCATATAATATATATATTTTTAATAAAAAAAAAAAAAAAAAAAAAAATATATATATATATATATATATATATATATATATATATATATATATATATATATATATATATATATATTATAGTTTTTGCTATATTATATATCAGGAAGTATAGTGTGTGTGTATATATTTTTGCATTATACTTTCTGATATATAATATAGCAAAAAACACACACATATATCCAATATTTCCAAAAAAAAATTTATATATAATTTTTTTTTTTGCATATATGTACTACCAATATTTTTATTAAAATATATATATATATATATATATATATATATATATATATATTCTAATATATGTACTACCAATATTTTCATTAAATATATATATATTCTAATATATGTACTACCAATATTTTCATTAAAAATATATATATTTTCTAATATATGTACTACCAATATTTTCATTAAATATATATATATTCTAATATATGTACTACCAATATTTTCATTAAAAATATATATATTTTCTAATATATGTACTACCAATATTTTCATTAAATATATATATTTTCTAATATATGTACCACCAATATTTTCATTAAAAATATATATTTTCTGAAATATGTACTACCAATATTTTTATAAAAATATATGTATTTTCTAATATATGTACTACCAATATCTTCATTAAAAATATATATATTTTCTAAAATATGTACTACCAATATCCTCATAAAAAAATAAATATTTTCTAATATATGTACTACCAATATTTTCATTAATAAAAAAAGAAAAAAAAAAGTTATTTTTTAATAAAAATATTGGTAGTAGTTATATTAGAGAAAAAAATAAATAAATATCCAAATAAATTATGTTATGCCAATATTTCCTACTTAAAAACAAATAAATACTTATTTATTTATTTTTTTTTTTGGCCTTGCATTCCCAGCATCTGTTTACCTACAACTGGTCATGTCATTAGCAGATGGCATTAGTTCCTCTCCGGCTCACGCCGCTAGTTTAAATGGCATTCCTATAGGATCAGGTTATCCGAGTGGCAGGTCTCATGTAGGAAGAGGCTGTATGTATTAGTTGTAAAACCCTAGCCTCCCCTCCCCGTCTGATTTTCTTGGCCAAACTGTTGTAATCACCTTGCCCTATGGTCGATCAGTGCGTTTTTTTTATTATTTTAAATTACAAATTGTTTTTTGGGACTTGGCTCCTTAACGTGTTGGCTGCCGGAGAGCCCCTGCAGCGTACTGCGGCGGCACAGGGGTTAAGTATCCGTGGCTTGAATTGGGAGGAATTTTTTTTTTTTCTCTCTCTCTCTCTGTTCAGCTCCTTTACCACTGCAGTGTTGAGAAGTACCGGGAGACAAATGGCTTTGTATTGGACCTAACGAGGGGGCTCTGTGTTTGGAAGTGGGGGTCAGGTAGCGGCGTGCATTGTCAGTAACGTAACCCTGGAGATTGCGTTGAGATCTGAGGCCGTGAAAATAAAGAAATCAAAGCACAAAAAAAAGAGAGAGAGATGAAGGCGATTTGGCTAGGAGTCTGGTCGTGGTGGGCGAAAAAATGATTTCCGTCTCTCTCGCCTCAAATCCTTAGCCTGTGACAGTTGGAGAGGTGCACGGCGGCTGAATGACTGGTTACCCCGGGGTGTATAGGCACCTGCAGTAGATGGCACCTTCCGCTAACTGCTCAACGCTTTCGAGAAATATTACACCCTTTGCAGAGGTGCAATAGCCAAATCTCATCTCCTTTTCTGGAGGTCTCGCGGAGAGAGGTTGATGTTTGGCTGACGGTCCGGAGGTGGATTCCTCTTTTCTTTGGGATTTACCAGAGAAATAGCGTTTTAACCCTTCTGCCTATGGTGCTTCCTATCGGCTATCGTTACATCCAGGACTCGTGTGCTCCTCCAGCTTTCCATCAGTAGCGATTGTTAGATCTATTCAGGTGAGTTTGAGGTTGCAGGTTTTTTAATTAATTAATTAATTTTTTTAAATTTCTTTAATGCTACAGAAGAATTACAAGATAACAGCCACTTGTAACTTGGATTTTAGATTTTCATGCCTGGAAGAGTCTGTATTGGTTTTCAAGACCATAAAACGTTAGCTGCATCTAGAAGAGGGTTTACGATTGTGTGTGTGTGTGTGTGTGTGGTGATCATGACCTGCACAGTTGAGGTGAGGTGCGGGGGCTTTAAAAACGAAGTTCTGTATTCTGCACCCCAGGGTTATTAGGGAGCTTGGGCAGCTTTGTGTTGGGCACCTCGGGATTGTTAGGAAGCCAATGTGGTGGTGTTCTACACCCCAGAGTTATAAGAGAGCCTTTGACGTGTTGTATTATGTACCCTTTAGTTATTAGGGAGCCTGACTATGTTGTATTATCTACCCTAGATTTAGCAGGGAGCCTGTGCAGTTTTGTATTATGTGCCCTATAGTTATTAGGGAGCCTGTACAGTGTTGGATTATGCACCCAAGAGTTAGGAAGCCTTTGCATTTTGGTATTATGTACCCCAGTGTTAGGCTTTTCTTTTGCAATGTTTTATGCACATTGTTATGGGGCTTTTGCTGCACCTCATTGTTAAGAAGTCATTGCAATGTTGTTGTTCACCCCAGATTTGCTGTGGGGCCTTTGGAATGTTGTATTATGCACCCCAGAGTTATTAGGATGCCTTTGCAATGTTGTATTTTCTACCACAGAGTTAGGGAACCATTGCCGTGTTTTTTTTTTTTTTTTTTTTTTTTTTTTTTAATCCACCCCAGGGTTATTAGGGAGTCAGGGGAGTTTTATGTTATGCACCTCAATGTTAGGAATACAGGGCAGTTTGGAGTTGTGAACACTGGTGTTAAGTTGTGGCAGTTTTGTGTTATACACCGTGGCGTGTTATCAGTGAGTCTGTGCAAAGTTGTAATATGCACATTATTAGGAAGCCTTTGGTCTGTGGCGGCCTTTGCAATTTTTTATGCACCCTAGAATTAGGGATCCTTAGCAATGTTGTGCGCCCCCATATTAGTAAGGGAAGTTTTCTTAAACACCCCATTATTAGGGAGCATGGGAAGTTTTAAGGTATGCACCCCAGTGTTAGGGAGCGGGGGAAGTTTTGTGAACTTGATGTTATGAAGTCATGGCAGTTTTACACCCTAGGGTTCTCAGGGAGCCTGTGTAGTGTTGTCTTGTGCATCCCAGGGTTATTAGGGAGCCTGTGTAATAATGTTTTTATGCACCCCAAAAATATGCAAGGTTTATTGTGCACTACAGAATTACTAAGGAACCACTGTGTATGTAAAGCTTCTTGCCTCCACCACTTAATAGGCTTATGGCATGGAGGCAGTGCAAAGCACAGTGATGGATTGTGAGGTGTATATTCCAACCAATCAGAAATCACCAGTAATGATTAGAGAGAAGACTGTATAGGTGAGTGCCATGGGTTACATTACCTCATCTCTTGCCAATTGCCTTAAGTAAGCCAGTATGTGCATTTGTGTCTTTGCGAATGGAAAGGCTGGCTAAGAATGAGCACACTTGCAGATTTGCAGGTCTGACCTATCGGCAATAATGACTCTGTTCTATCATGACGCGGTACCTCCTCCTTATTTTATGATCCTGCAGAACATGTGGCTGGTGGCAACACCAGAATGCAGACATTGCCAGTGCCAAGGAGTGAGATTCTGTTTTTTTTTTTCTCCTAAGTATTGTTTTGCAGCACAAATACTCTTCCCTTTTTTTTTTTGTTCTTTTCTTTTTTTGTTTGTCTTTGGCAGTGATTCAGTAAAGAAAAGTTGTCAGCCGGTTGGCTTAGTGAAGGTGCCAGGCTGTTTTAGCACGAATAATCTGTTATAAAGACCCATGTTCTCTTCTGTAGAAGAGGTTTTTTAGGAGGATCTGGTTAAAACCTGATGACCAATGGTAATTTATGTAAAGCTGTCTTGTAGCGCTGGGGTCCTGGGTTCAGAGTGCTTTTATATTGTATGCTCTGGCAGCTTAGGATGTACTGGTTTCCTCTTGCAAAACCGAAAACATAAGTTAACTGGCCTCTACCTAAGATCCAAGGCAGCTGTCATTATAGTTGTGTGGTATAGTAGATTGCATGCTTCACTGGCGCCGGGACACGAGTGACTGTAATAACCTCTTTTGAAGGACCAGAATATTTTGGGGTATATAAAAAAAAAAAAAAAAAAATGAGTAAACTGGAAGAAAGTGGTGTTCATATATATTACCCACAAACACGATAATCCTTTTTGCTCTTCAATGATGTTAATAATTGTAATGATAAATGTTAACTATTACAATAATAAGTAGAGAAATGGCAATACTAAACTAATGTTTCATTATTATTTTTATTTAAAAAAAATGTTTATATTTACGTTTTCTATTTTTTTTTAATGAATGAATCTAGAAAAGTATTATAGAAAAAAATAAATGTGTAAATAAATAAAAAAAAAAAAAAAAAAAAAAATATATATATATATATATATATATATATATATATATATATATATATATATATATATAATATATTTTAATAACTCCCCTTATGTAGGTATATGTGCCAACCTTTGTGTATTCGTATAATATATTTCAGCATTTGTAATAGGTGAACTGCAGAAGTAGGCAGGCCACCTCTCCACTTTAAAACAAGTTCCTAGTCCCCCTTCCCCCACCCTACACTCCCCCTGTCAAGACCTTTCCACATGTCCACAGCAAATGGTTCCAGATACCCGGGGCTTAAACAGTCGCAGCTGCTGGCCCTGCAGGAAGGACTTTTTTTTTTCATGCCCTTTAACCCCAAGCTGCCAAGAAGGGGGGTGTGCTGTTATAGGGCTGTGAATAAAGGGGGGACTGCTGTAGCTTTTGATGGTTCAAGTTATAATGTTAAGTTCGCTTTGACTTTTTTTATTGCTGTCTGCGATACATTTTTAGAATTTAAAAATATATGTGCATATATATAAATGGTCAACCATGACTTCCTAGCTGGTGGGAGGCTACAAATTCCAGCACCCCCCCCCCGCCACCACTGCAAGCTCCGATGGGGCAGCTATCTTTGCCAACTGGTCTCTAAATGCATTTTTTTAAACTGCCGCTTTTTTGTAAGAACTATGAGTCAAACGTTTCTTCTCCATTCGTTTTCCAGAGCTATTTGGAGTCTATAGGGCAGTTCTTAAATTAGGCACACTAATATTCTTTCTATTAAAGTAAACCCAAAAACGTAATGTTAGAGATTACCAATTTTTAGATGGGGTGGATGTATTGAGTTTCATTTTCTTCCTTTAATTTTCACCTGGTGATCCTTCCAGTAACACACTTCCTGTAACGAGTAACAACGCTCACTCACTGTACTGTACGGAGCAGCAGAGTTGTCAGTCTAGTACAGGAAGGTTGTTAGGACTGACTAATAAAATGGAGCTTACAATCTAAGGTCCCTCTCTTACCTACTAGGGCCAATTTAGACAGGAGCCAATTAACCTACCAGCATGTCTTTGGAGTGTGGGAGGAAACCTCGATGCTGCAAGGCAAAACTGCTGACTCCTGGACTTTGTGTCCTCTGCTTCACTGGCCCCCTTCCCCCTTGGACGGTCTGCGCTCTTCTTGGTTGGGCCCCCTTGGACGGTCTGCGCTCTTCTTGGTTGGGCCCCCTTGGACGGTCTGCGCTCTTCTAGGTTGGGCCCCCTTGGACGGTCTGCGCTCTTCTTGGTTGGGCCCCCTTGGACGGTCTGCGCTCTTCTTGGTTGGGCCCCCTTGGACGGTCTGCGCTCTTCTTGGTTGGGCCCCCTGTCCCTGGGACGGTCTGCGCTCTTCTTGGTTGGGCCCCCTGTCCCTGGGACGGTCTGCGCTCTTCTTGGTTGGGCCCCCTGTCCCTGGGACGGTCTGCGCTCTTCTTGGTTGGGCCCCCTGTCCCTGGGACGGTCTGCGCTCTTCTTGGTTGGGCCCCCTGTCCCTGGGACGGTCTGCGCTCTTCTTGGTTGGGCCCCCTGTCCCTGGGACGGTCTGCGCTCTTCTTGGTTGGGGGGCCCCCTGTCCCTGGGACGGTCTGCGCTCTTCTTGGTTGGGGGGCCCCCTGTCCCTGGGACGGTCTGCGCTCTTCTTGGTTGGGGGGCCCCCTGTCCCTGGGACGGTCTGCGCTCTTCTTGGTTGGGGGGCCCCCTGTCCCTGGGACGGTCTGCGCTCTTCTTGGTTGGGGGGCCCCCTGTCCCTGGGACGGTCTGCGCTCTTCTTGGTTGGGGGGCCCCCTCTCCCTGGGACGGTCTGCGCTCTTCTTGGTTGGGGGGCCCCCTCTCCCTGGGACGGTCTGCGCTCTTCTTGGTTGGGGGGCCCCCTCTCCCTGGGACGGTCTGCGCTCTTCTTGGTTGGGGGGCCCCCTCTCCCTGGGACGGTCTGCGCTCTTCTTGGTTGGGGGGCCCCCTCTCCCTGGGACGGTCTGCGCTCTTCTTGGTTGGGGGGCCCCCTCTCCCTGGGACGGTCTGCGCTCTTCTTGGTTGGGGGGCCCCCTCTCCCTGGGACGGTCTGCGCTCTTCTTGGTTGGGGGGCCCCCTGTCCCTGGGACGGTCTGCGCTCTTCTTGGTTGGGGGGCCCCCTGTCCCTGGGACGGTCTGCGCTCTTCTTGGTTGGGGGGCCCCCTGTCCCTGGGACGGTCTGCGCTCTTCTTGGTTGGGGGGCCCCCTGTCCCTGGGACGGTCTGCGCTCTTCTTGGTTGGGGGGCCCCCTGTCCCTGGGACGGTCTGCGCTCTTCTTGGTTGGGGGGCCCCCTGTCCCTGGGACGGTCTGCGCGCTTCTTGGTTGGGGGGCCCCCTGTCCCTGGGACGGTCTGCGCGCTTCTTGGTTGGGGGGCCCCCTGTCCCTGGGACGGTCTGCGCTCTTCTTGGTTGGGGGGCCCCCTGTCCCTGGGACGGTCTGCGCTCTTCTTGGTTGGGGGGCCCCCTGTCCCTGGGACGGTCTGCGCTCTTCTTGGTTGGGGGGCCCCCCTGTCCCTGGGACGGTCTGCGCTCTTCTTGGTTGGGGGGCCCCCTGTCCCTGGGACGGTCTGCGCTCTTCTTGGTTGGGGGGCCCCCTCTCCCTGGGACGGTCTGCGCTCTTCTTGGTTGGGGGGCCCCCTCTCCCTGGGACGGTCTGCGCTCTTCTTGGTTGGGGGGCCCCCTGTCCCTGGGACGGTCTGCGCTCTTCTTGGTTGGGGGGCCCCCTGTCCCTGGGACGGTCTGCGCTCTTCTTGGTTGGGGGGCCCCCTGTCCCTGGGACGGTCTGCGCTCTTCTTGGTTGGGGGGCCCCCTCTCCCTGGGACGGTCTGCGCTCTTCTTGGTTGGGGGTCCCACCTGTCCCTGGGACGGTCTGCACTCTTCCTGGTTGGGCCCCTGCCCCTGGGTCGGTCTCTTCTCTGTTTGTCTGGCCTTCTGTTCCTGGATGGTCTGTGCTCTGGTTGGACGGTGCCCTGCCTCGTTGGAGCCCTCCAGTCCCCAGGATGGTCTGCGCCCTGCCTTGCCAGCCGCAGTGGGTTCATTTTAGCTTCTGTTTGTGTTCAGCTTGTATTTTTCCTTTCAGGAAACACAGAAGTGAGTCAAATCCTTGTCCAGAGTGGCTCAGAAGTAGAGTAACCTTTACTACAATCATTTCCTGTTGCTTGCCTGGAGACGGGCCTTTAGTGATGCCTACTTCATCCTGACTCACACTGGCCAGATGTGACGGCTCACGATTACCGTCTTCGCTACAACAGTATCAATTACCTTCCGAAAATTAAAGTTGGCAAATTATGTTTATTTTAATGCCAGTTCATCTTAAACCCGAAGAGCCATAAATCTAATTTAAATTTTTTTTTTTTCTGAAAACAAAGCAAAAAAATAATGTAGGGTTTAAAGGAGAACTCTGCATCAGTATTG